>NC_066842.1:26994169-27308548 GCF_001640805.2 Lates calcarifer | reverse complement strand
ACCTGAACAGAGAGTGAGTTGGGTGATGTCGGTCACTAAGAAGTTATGTTCCCCTGCAGCGTTGTGTGTAAAGTATATCTGTAGAGAGGAGGTCAGAGCAAATGATTCTCTCTGCAGTCTTGATGACTCGTTGGAGAGATTTTCTCTCAGCCAGAGTGGTGTTGCCAAAGCACACAGTGATGCTTCTGGTGAGAATACTGTCGCTGTCCTCTGTAAAGACTGGGTGAGGGGCTGATGGCTCAGTCCGGCCTTGATGGCAGTAAAGTTATTGCAGTACTTTCTTCACTGTTGCCACAGTGTTTTTGGCCCAGCTCAGGTTTTCTGTCATGTGAAGGCCTAGAAACCAGTGACTGTCAGCTGGCTCCACCTCAGTGATGGTAAGAGGCTGCAGATGGGGGGGGTTCCTACTCCTGAAGTCCATAATTACCTCTTTGGTTTTGTGTATTTTAAGAACAAGGTTGATGTCTTTTCCACAAACAATGTTTTGTACTACCTTTGATGAGGTCAAGGATGGTTCTTTTATCTGCATATTTAATTATGAGATTGCTGTCCTGGGTAAACACACAGTCATAAGTGTACAGAGTGTTGAGTGTGGAGCTGAGGCAGCAGTCCTGGGGGGTTTCCTGCACTTATTCTAAGCTTAACTGAGATCTTGTTTCCCATCCTCACTGTGGTCTGTCTGTAAGGAAGTCCAAATCCAGTTACAGGTGGGTGTTGTCACAGTCTGCCAGCCTCACAGTCCAGCTTCATTGGTCATATTAGGACTTTGGGACTACTGCCTGTGTGAGAGAGGCATGAAATATATCTGTGTACAAACCTACCCGCTGTTCAGCACAGACTTTCAGGACTCTAGCTTACACTCCATCAGGACCTTGCTGCATTAAAACTTGTCATTCATGTAGTGTCATGGCTGACCACAGGTTCAGTAATGAAACCCTGTTCATATAAAGCTTAACACAGTTTGCATATAGAATTTTGTATGAATGTATGAATGTATGGTGGAGGCAGTAATCATATTTTGGAATCTGTTCCACAGCTCTTACTGTGCTGGAGGAGCTTGAGGCTGCATGTTGGCTGTCTGACCTCTGACCTCATACAGGGGACAAGCTGTCTCGTGGTACTGGGGAAGCTGTATATGAATGAATGATTGAAGACAGGAATACCAATCTATCAATCCATCATGGACTGATGGAATTGAGGGAATTGATGGACTGAGGGAAAGTTGATTTCTGGGTAGAAATGAAACAAACTTCACTTTCCTACCTGGCTAGGATTCCCCAACACAGTCATGTCTGGCAAACACAAAGGAAAAGAAGATTACTACAGAATCCTAACTTTAATCAACAAATGTAAACTGTGCTGGAATTTAGGCAAGCCATTTATGTGCTTCAGCTGTACAACATATTAATATACTGTAAATAAACTTCAGCTACCTATGTATGATAAATATTGCACATTTCTCTAGACTCAGGTTCTGTTTAATTTGTTCTGTTCAGGTCCACTTACTGTTCAGAATTTATGGACTGAAGCATCTCAGCTGTGCAATATACATTCAAGGGTCCTTTACAGGTTAAAGAAAAATTTGTCTAGAACAGTATTATTGTGTTCCTACTTATGGAAACACAATTGACCAGGGTGACCCATCTCAGTTCCTTTTTGCAGTTGTGTCTATTATCAAGTTGTACCATGAAGTTCTTGTAGCCTTGTTTGTGTTAGAGTAAGAGAACAAACACTGGTACATTTATACAGTCCTTTAATATTCTGTATGTACTGATACTGAGTTTGATACAATTCTTAATGAACTTCATCAAATGTTGATTAAATAGGCTGTGTACCTGAAGCACTGAAATAACACAGGTGTACACCACTTCTCACACACCTTGATTTTTATGAACTTCTTGATCCAAATGGTTAAAAAAGTAGAAAGTTTATGACTTTAAATGATTGGTATGATATGAATGGAAGTTCAGTTGGGATAGCTGAAAGTTTGAAATATGACTGGATTATCCCCCATTACCAATCCTTAGGATCAGCTCGGGACATCTCTGTTTGAGTCTTCAGTGGAGTATGCCTATCAGCAATTTATGTAAATTTGTGAAAAAAATGATAAAGTGGATACACGCTGTAGAGGAGATCAGTGACATGTTTTCTACCTAGGTGTGAAAAGGTAGTAATGAGTAATTAGAATGTGTGGAGGCTAGCATATATCAAAAAAGTAAAACTTTATTAGCACCAACTCTATTAGCTTTACTCCCTTATGCTGTTGATTAAATTTAACAAAACTATCATCATGCAGGAATTTCTCCTCTGTGATGTTTCTGTTAAGGTGCTCTGATGGAATCTCAGGACACAAAGAGAGACAAAGCGAAGGTCTTTCTTCTTTTCTTACGTGCTTGTTGATGTGTCTGACTTAATTTCATACCTGCCATAAAACTAAACTGAAACTAACCTTTCCCTTGAGCTGCGCCTGTCATCTCTGTGTGTTGGTGCAGATTCCAAGGTAAGGAACACAGGTGCTGGCTCACAGTGGTTAACCACCACAACCTGTCCACCTCCACTCACATTACACACCACCTACACAGACAAGAGGAAGACACTACTTACTGGTTGATAATCAAAAGTTAATCAAAAATGAATTAGCAACTATTTTCAGAATCAATTAATCACTGATTTTAATTTTCATAAAATGGAGATATCAAATAAAATATCAAATAAAATCAATAATAAAATAAAGAAAAACACTACCCATCAGAACATGAGGTTGTTACAACTGTAACATTAAAATGATACTTTGATGTACTTTAATGATATATTAATGTATCTATAATAATAATAACAATTCAGGTCTTTGATTACTAAGGAAGTATTCTATCAGATAGTGTTGAAGAAACACAGAATCTTAACATGAAATGTAAAAATATTCAGTGTTTTTACCTGTTGTTGTTACTATTCATGATAATGGCAAGGAAAAACTTCCTTTTAAGAGGCAGAAACTCAGGGTAGGCAGCCATGTGTCTCAACTGGTTGTGTTGATAGAAGAACTGACAGAACTTACAGGCTGTGTGATGTGGGTTGTGACCTCAGTCAGTCCCTCCTGAACCTGCTGATGGTCCATGGCCTGAGGTACACAGATATTGGCTACAGGAGTGTGTAAGTCCCCCTAAAAATATGCAAGGCACACCCACACATGTAAAACTGATTAAGCAATTTAGTAAGTATGTTTAGTCCACAAAAACAGTTACATGACTCAAAATATTTGAACTCACCGGCATCATGCTGCAGAGAACGGGTTCATTAATAAACCAAGGAGCAGAAAATGAGCTGTGATGGCTGCTGTCTGGCGGAACAGGCATAGGGCTGAGAAAACCAAGGTTGTCTGAAGTCATTTTACCATTCCAAACACATTATTTCCCTCCCACATAGGTCTGTACATACTCAAGCATGAGTCAAACCACCATGAAATTAAATCTTACCTAGTTTCTGCCCAACAATGTATAACTTCAATACTGAAATACACTTTACAGAAGATCATTTAGTCTGTTCACTTGATATTGACTGAGTCTCAGTGCATAATCCAAATTAACTTGATGTGTGGAACTTCAATGTGATAACAGCAATTTTTCAACTTATTCTAATGACATATGTTTTTGTTTCAAGACAATTAATACCTGTCATAATCCTTTCAGCCTCAATGTCCCCATGTCATTTTTAATACTGACACCAGATGGCATAAAAGTGAAAACAGTTGTGGTTCAAAAGTTGCTAACTGGCACAGATTTTACTTCACAGCCCATACATGTAAAGTGAATGGGGACTTACCCAGTGAAGAGATGATACTGACTCGCCTGGTGGTCCAGGAGGTAATCTGGATAAGTCATCTGACACTGAGTGGACTGACATGGACAATGGAACCTGGAATCAATTCATCAAAATTAGTCATGTAACATATACATCACCTTTTTAAATCTTACCAAAAAAATGCTGGCATCAGGAATAAAATCATAAAGTCCAAATGTATGGGTAACAAGAAAAGAGAACACACATTCAAAGTATACACGTGATGAAAGTAAGAAAATAGTGAATAAATGAACATAATACCTTAAACTGAGAGGGTCCACTACTCTTGGCTGGATAGTATGCTGGTGGGGATGGGGAAGTATTCCAGACAGACTGGCATCTGAGGAGGGCACTGTCCAGAAAGAAGTCCCTGCAGGACCATTGTGGACAGTGGTGTCCTTCTCAGAGCTGCAGTCTCTTGAAGAAGGGTCATCAGTGCCAACATATTCCTGTTTGCTTAGAGTTGTGTTGAGCTCTGTTGTAGGGCTGTTCATCCTACCAACATGCACCTGTTTTAATCATAATAAGTGAAATATAAAGATGTTGTGATGTTGTGTTGTGATTTTGACAGAAAATCCCTGTGGCTGTCTCTGAAGGTAATACAATTAAACTTCCCACTGGGGTTACTACGCCACCATTGATTGTACATGGTTTGCGTTGACTTTAATAATAATACTTTGCCTGATGACATTACTTCACTCTACCTTATCTGATCGTTAATGAAACATATTCTAAATTCAACCCTAACTTTAGATTCTCCATTCCACTTTGTGACACGCAGGTCCAGGTTGCTGCCATTTGTTCACTACATAAAGTTGTAAAAACAGTTCTGTGGCATTTTTTATTCAAATATAATGAAAATAATATAATTATGACGTTTTTCCATCAAGTGGCCCTCAGTTACGTTGACGTTAGCCTAACCTGTTAGCATTTAGCTAACAGTTCAACCTGGTTTAACGTCAGATTAGCAAAGTCTACGTTTTGTTAATAACGTTAGCTAATTAGCGTATTAGCCTAATGTACCAGTTGGCTTACTGGCGAATTACAGAATCAGTTCAAATTTCTTCATTTTAATTAAGGCGGTCATAATGAAAAGAAATCGTTTTGAATTGCCGGTTTGTTCACTCTGGAGTGAGTTATTTAAGTGAATAACCTGAGGCGCTCTGATGAAATAGAGGCGTAGTCTTCGGTTGGAAATCAACGGCGGTTCAGTTTTTTTTTTTTTTTTTTTTTTTTTTTTTCAGTTACGTTGCGCTCGTTTTGTCAAAAACCGTAGTTTGACAATTTATATGCATGTGACCTTACGGGCTGCTCTCAGAGGTGAATAAATTGAGCGCACCTTTGATATCGCCTACAAAGAAAGTGGTACCTTCATAACTCATACAACTGTCGAAATTACGACAACCTATTTTTCCGATGAAACCCGAGATTGACATGGGTTTTATTACGGCCAAGGGGAACGTGTTTAACTGAAAAGGGGGTCGCTATGGTACTTTTTGACTTTGTGTCACTGTACCCTTTTTGCTATGTTGACATGAGATTGTTGTTTTTCATTTTGTCGCATTTTTTTCTGTAAATAAGTAACTCTTCCTCTGCTCGAAACTGTGTTTTAATGAGAGCACCTCCTTTCATCTGTGTGTCAAAATAGTATTTACTATACATTTTCTCCGCTTAAATAAGCGACAAAAAAAATCTATTTTCAGTAGTCTATTTTGTTATTATTTCTAAGAGCAACCGCTGCTTCTAAATTAGTGTTCGGGTTTACGAGCAGCTATGAAGGCATCACCAACCCAACTGCGTAACATTCGTTGACCTCCGTACACAACAGTATAGTTGGGTAACAGAAGCTCCGTGTAAGGTGACAGCGTGAATATGAGTGTGAGTTTGTGTAAATCCGTGCTGATAACCGGCTCCAGCAGAGGAATAGGACTACAGCTGGTGAGAGAGCTCGCGAAAAGCAGCAATAGACCCCCTACCATCATAGCGACAGCCCGCAATCCAACTAGCTCCACGGTAAATAACGTTTGGTGAAGTGTGGTAATCGATTTAAAAACTCTATTCAATGCAGATGGTATCCGCTTTTGCTCTCGTGTGTGGTTTGTCACTGTTGGGTTTTGGTGAGCCGATCAAGTTTAACTAGCTTATTGCACATATAAACTATACTGAAGAGAAAATGAACCACATGGTCTTTCTCAAGGGACGTTCAATACAGGTTTCAGATAGAGCCTCATTTATGTATGCCAATCCACAAACATTATCAACGAGTTACAAGGGCACATCCGTTGATTTTATGTAATACACATTCAGCTGAGAGTCCTCACGATCACTGTAGAGCAAAAAAGTTAAGTGAATACATCAACATCTCTGTACATGTGGATAACTTGGCACAAGGAATCAGATGGAGTCGGCCAGAATGGTGCGTGCAGTCAGTACAGCTACACTCACTAACGCTCTTCATTCAGACGTCCCCTCACCGGTGAATCTAGTCCTACAGACATCATCAGTTTGTGATGTGAAAGCAGTAAGTTATCTGAGGTGGTAAGTCATAGTGGTAGCAGAGAACTGAAGACGTGTAGCAGAGCATCTCGGTAACAGCAGATGACGAAATATGGATTTTCCTTTAGCTGCCCATGTCCCAGAAAAGAATCCTTACACTGCAATCTGTAGGCACTGAAAAGGTTTCTCTCCCAAGAAGCGGTGTCAATTGAGATATTCTGCTACTTAGATGGGAATCATACTGGATCTACTGGTTAAAAACCATAACACCTGAACTCTCACCGTATTACATGGTAACATCTGATACTGTATGTACTTTGATAGGCTACACAGTGCATCACTATACCTATAGCCAACAGTGATGTACCACTCAGAATTCACACGTCACTAGAACAAAGGTGACATATCATCAGTTGCTTTTCACTGCTTCCTATTCTATTAAAGATACATGTCTTATAAATGAAAGTTATATTTAGGTTACTGTTTTTGAATTGTTAAGATCCAGTATATACTGTACAGCTATTACGTAAATGAGACTGGACTGTAAATTGAACCATATTTAATAGCAGCATACTTGTATATACTTTATAGGCTCACACACAGCTTTTGGGCCATCACAAACCCAAATGTTTTTTTTTTTTTGGTTTTGTTTTTTTAAAAATATATAATAGTGATTACGTATCTTGATCACAATGCTCTACTAGGTAAACATTACAGTGAAAATCTTTTGTGCATCCAGAGGGATTGTTACTAGACATTTATGCAAAGTTGTCATGAATATTTTCTATTCACTCAATATCCATCTTCACGTAGGACCTGCAGGAGCTCTCCAAAACCTACCCAGGTGTTCATATTGTGACATTAGGTGAGTGGATATTCTGTCTTATCATTAAGCTAAAAGGTATTACATTACATAGAGCATGCACAAAATCTGTTGTATTGTTGAATGTATTTGAGTTTTCTAACTTAAAAATATAAGTGTAACCTTCCAGGTTTGGATATTGTATTTCCATTCTTAATAATTCACCTATAATCACTGATTGATTCCTAGTGAGTTACTCTGCTTACCCTCATCTCGGTCTGTTGGCTCATTGTTGCCTGAATGGATCTGCTGAGCACATGATAACCAATATTATCTGAAGCTCTAATTTATTTCCCAGACTCTCTGGGCTAAAAGAACACATCTCTGATGGTATTTATATATACCTGCTTTAACACAGTAAAGACCATCCTTTTAATACAAAGGCTTCTGTCATTTTTCCAGATGTGGAGAGTCAGCAGAGTATCAGCTCAGCCCTGGAGGAGGTCCAGTCCATTGTAGGAAATAATGGACTGAATTGTCTGATCAATAACGCCGCTATCGGATTCTCCATGGACATAAATGCCATAACTCCAGAGGCCATGATGAAGACCTTCCAGGTCAATAGTGTTACGCCCCTCTTTGTCACAAAGGTAGGCTGACATTCTGTACAGGTGTTACTGAGGGTCAGGCCGTGCTGGACAGATACTGACCAGAATGATTCAATCAGGAAATGAAAAAATGCCTGAATAAGAACTTTATCAGAACATTATTTTCTGTTGTGAGGATGATGTGTGTGGTGTGAGGAAAGTACCAAATCAACTTGTCACACAACGGAAATGTCTTCCTTTGTCATTGATGCTTACCTATTTTTACAGCCGACTGAAGTAATTAAACAGGTTGCATTCATTTACTCTTATCTTGCGAGAGAGATTCTGTTTTTACACAAAGCGAGAGCTGCTCCTAATAAACTCATCCTCTGAAAACTATCACTTTGTTTTACTGTGAACTTGTAATACCTTATTAGCCTGCCATGTAGATTATTATCTCATTGTCCCAGGCAGGGAAAGGTATGCAGTCTCCTCATTTAAAGGACAGCTTCACATTTTTAAGTCTGGAGTTATGGGTTGCTGTAATAATTTCTCCTCTCCGCACTGACTAACTGAATACTCAGTTTCTCTGTGTAAAACTGCATTCAGAGTTCAGCTAAGGCTGGTGTGAAGCTTCAGCATTCTGAGTTAATGGGTATCTTCCTTCTGGCAGACACGTGTAGGTTAACTGTCAGTGTTGTGTCGCAGCATCAAGCCTGCTGTGCGTGTGATTGCTTCAGTGAGGAAACAGTGTTTGTGGAAACACAAGGAGGAAAATTCAAACCAAAAAGATTAACACAAATCACTTGACAGACAACTCAAGTGACACAACACTGCCATCTGGTGTGGACTCTCTTGCTCATGACCGCCTCCTGTTTCTTATCATCCGTAACTGATGACAGACATGAGCTCACAATTTAATGCACTGTGTTCAAAGATATGTGAATTTATTTCAGTTTTGGTTGTCTTTAATGATTTTTTTGACCTTTTGTTTGTATTAGTTCATCCACACAATGAAGAGTTTCAGTTTCATGAGGAGAAATTACTCTCAATAATGGTGATAGATGCATTGCCGCTGTTAAAACTGTCTCTCCGTACAGTTTGTCAGATCCTGAGGGGAAGATGATGTGGAATCTCAGGGTGTAACCAACATTCATTTTGTAACCAGACACTCTGAAAGAAGTCAAAGCATCTGCACACTCATCTCCACTGGAAACACCCTGTTTATTGTCTGTGCTTTGTGTCTTACAGACTTTCACCAGTGCAGGAGATTTACCACACACACACACACACACACACACACAGACAAGCACATCATACACTTATGAGAGAGTGTAACACACCGAACACCACAGAGTTTTTGATGAAAATATGCGATTACAAATCAAAAAAACAAAAAACAGAACATATGAGACAGAATGGCCTGAAAGTAACATCGCATTATACACTGCACCATTATAACCAACAGGATTTCCCAGACTGGGCCTTAATTACAGGGCAGGTGTGTTGGACCTGAAGAACAGAGATGGACAGGGAAGGAAGAAGAGAAGATGGAATCAACTTTTTTTTGTGTGTGTGTGTGTTCACCATCTGTTGTCCTGGTTCCACTCTGCTGCCAAACCATTACTATGTGATATGAATCAATTTCAAAACAAATCTTGTTTCCTCTTCATTCTGCCCTATCATCTACACACAGTGAGCTTTTTACACAGGAGGGATATTTAAAAATGATACCCAGAGTGGACAAATCGGTCTGTGCTGGGGAAACAGAGCTTTTCAAAAACACTAACATTAATGTTTTTTCACATAATGGAACACTAAAGCCTCAGGGCAATATGATGAAGTCATCTGTGCCAGTGACTCTCTCTGTCACTGGTTTTGTATATGACATGGTAGACCACTTTGCACTATTGGTGTTATCAAAGAGGTTGGTAATAGGTAGTGACATTAGGGGGTGGCAGTTGTGCTAGTGGATATCTCTCAGGCTTCTTTGGCAGTAGCCTGATTGGAATGAAATGATTTTCAATCAGAAGTCAGGTTGGAAACAGTTAGTCTTGTTGATATAGTTTAAATTTTTCGAATAATGTATTATGGCTAATGTTTTTTGGTGATCTATTTCCTGTTCTTGGCAGCTCAGTACTGTATTGTCTGGGATCATCCTAGTTAATCATTTCTGCTGTTGCTCTTGTGTTCAGGCTTTCTTGCCTCTGCTGCAGACCGCCGCAGCACAGTCAACAGGGATGGGGATCCACAGAGCAGCCGTTATCAACATCTCCTCTATCCTTGGCTCCATTACGTGCAACTGGGGTGAAGCTGCCAACTTAAAGAGCTACGCCTACCGCACCTCCAAAGTCAGAACACACTATTTTGGTTGATAAAATAATCTTTCTTTGTCTTTGCAAACAGCAGGAAAAGTAATGTTTTTTTTTCACTTACCAAAACTTGGCTTTTTAATTATCTTAGGCTGCACTGAACATGGTGACCAGGTGTCTAGCTGCTGACTTGGGGTCAGATGGAATCCTCTGCATGTCTCTGCACCCTGGCTGGGTCAAAACAGACATGGGAGGGCCTCAAGTAAGTATTCTCTCATTTCCTGTCCTGGAACTGCATTAATAGAATTTTTTTAGTTATATATTTTTTTAATAGGGATTTCTGTTTTTTAGCCTCCCCTCACCCTCATAGAAAGACCTGTCTGTATAATGCAGTACAGTTTGACAGCACCACAAACTGCAGGCTCCAAAATAACCATAAAGTTGAAGAGACTGTTAGTTTATGAGTTGGTCTCTGTGCAGTTTGGTGTCCTGTTTGTCTCCAGCTTCATAGTCATACATCTAAAGTCAAAATTCTGACTCACCTACTACTTGTTTTTACTTTGTTGTTGCTAACATTTATCTTTTCCTGTCAAACATGGCCTTCCATACGCAGCTGTGATTCTTTAATTAGTCCTTAGTGGAGAACATTTATTTTCTGTAATAGAAATGATCACCTTTGCTGCATGCCACAACCATTTTTCTGATATCAGGACATGTTGTCATGTGTTATCTCTCATTTTACCAGCATCATCAGTTTGTATTTTCAGTAGTAACTGCTGCTCTATGCAAACTTAACTTGTGTCAACTGTGCTCTGGCTAAGCAGCTCCAGTGATGACAAAAAATGATGTCAGGGTTTCTGGATACCACTAAAATAAAATCCCACCCTGACAGCCAACAGTTGGCTAATAATGGTCAGTTATCAGTTATTTAAGTCTTACTATGAGCACGTGTTTCTATTTCAGGCTCCTTTGACAGTAGAGGAGAGTGTTTCTGGAATGCTGTCTGTGCTCTCCCATCTAACAGATAAGGACCATGGAGGATTCAAGGACTACCGTGGAGACAACTTACCCTGGTAAACTGAAACACTGGGTGTAACATAATCAAACCTGCTCTGTTGAGGATATTATCAAAGTAGTGAGCCCCTGGTTAGTGTCAATAACTTAAGAACATACAGCATACATATACTGGCTACCTGCAAATCTTTGTATTGCCCTGTTCTTCTGCGGTTTTAACAAATTGGTTTATTCAAGAATTTCTCATCATTTAAATGTTTTAAAGACGTCAAACTCAGTTATCTATCTGACAGAGAACAGCACATGTCAAAAGGTCCAAGCTTCTTCAAATTATGCTGCAAGGATCTATTCCTGGCCTGGTGATTTTTTTTAATTTATGTCAATTGACCGCCTATTTTTTGTGAGGATATCTTTCCATTTTTGTTTGCTGATGATATGAGTTTTATAGCGTCACACAAAGATTTTAGTACACTAATGCAAAATTAATGAATGTGGAATTTTTAAGTGGTTTCAGTAATAATAAACTTACCACAATATTAAAGGACAAAAACAACCTTCATAATACCAAGTCATAATTTTGAGATAACAAGTCACAGTTTAGTTTAGAATCATGATAATAAGTCAAAGAGTAATGATAAGTATCTGTTTTTGACAGTTCAGTAATTTTCTTTATTTCCTGGCAGCAATGGGCTTAGGCATAGTGTAGAGACTCTCTATACCAGTAATGGAGAAGCAAAGATGATCTGGAACAAATCTGTATTGATGATTCTTTGTCATAGTAAATCCAAAAGAGCAAGTTTAACAGCCCTTCTGTTGACTGGGAATTCAGACATTTTATAGAATAGTGCAGAAGGTGATTTTGATTATTGTGATTTTTACGAGGAAGAAATAAATTCAGACTGTCCAGTCAGTCCAGTGCCATTTGTTTGTTTATTTCATTCCACTCTTAAATCAGATGATTGAATATTTAGATGATAATACAGTGTTGGTTTCTGATCAGAGGTCTGAATTACTTAGATCCACCTACAGTCAGCAGACACTCACTGATCCTCAATAGAGATCATGTTTTATTAACACAGGAGCAGAAAGATCTGATATTTATATTGGTGGTGGTGGTGGTGGGGGGGGATTTCTCTCAGATCTTTGGTTCCAGGACAAATCCAGTGTCAGAGTGTGAATGGAGCTACAGTAAGGTGACATTTAGGGCAGTGGGAGCCAAGACAGCAGAAACATAGACTTGGGTGGAGGGAGGTGAACAGCAGTGAGGCAGGCCCATTAGGGATTGGCCAGTTCATCTGATGTCACAGAGGAAGGCAGGTTGTCCAAGGCTCCTATCTCTGTAACACACACACAGACTTGAATTTGCAAGGGCTCTGACAGCATTATCATTAAAAACACACAGATCATATTAGACAAGAGATTTGTCAGTTCAACCAATGTCAAATACTTCCAAGTTATTATATACTTACAAAACTCACTAGTATCTACCAAATATGATGTATATCTGATCGATCTGTGGACTGTTGAAGGCACTGTCAAGCAGTCAATGGAAGACACATTTTTATTCAAAGACATGACTACAGGTCAATTTCCATGGTATTAGCTGAGGATTGTCGTTAGATCCAAAGGTAGAGTCATGATGGTTTTGAGGACATCCTGACCCCTCCTCCAGTACCCACAGTTTGGCATGTAATCTGAGCTAATTCATGCTGGTGGGATTGGTGGTATGTCACATATTAAAGAGCATAATGAACATTCAGTCTCTGTGGCTTGTTAGCCGGCCTCGAGACGTTTTGTTGTTTTCAGTATTTGGCTTGATGCAGATCAATGTCTGTACTGTATGGAGGCTCACATTCACCACCTATTCACAGATTCTCCTGTTTACCACAATTTTCTCAAAATTAAAGGTGTTTATGTGTATTTAATAGTTGCAAGTAGATACATAGCTTCATATTTAGAAGTCGCAAGAACAGTTGGAAATCATAGCTTTAGAAAATGTTTGATGGCATGCACTAAACAAAGCAGTTTAGACAGGAATGTTCAGCATACCTTTAAGTTTGAGGTATGACAGAAAGTCAATGATAGTGTGGATGATGTCTTCATTTGCTATTCTTAGGGCACCTGTGGACGCAAGGCGACAAAGTACAGCCTGTTAACGTGTCATCTAAAGTTGGCAGAACACTAAGGTTTGATCAGTGGTGTGAATTACAGAGAAAGGTGAACCAGTCAACAAATCAATAAATACATCAGTGTAACTTGAAGCAGAATCAAACATGAAGGTTTCTTAAAATGGTTTGCTAGAGGCACTGTGATGGTTGCTTGGATGTAATTAGGTTGTTGCAAGGGTTTATGGGGTGTTGTGTTTTTGAGTGTTGCTAGGTGGTTGCTATGTCAGCAGTGGTCTCTGAAATGCTGCAACAGCTCAGTCAAGTTTCAATCATTAACTGTGAGATGGAGGGACTTGTTTCATTCAGGGGCACAGGCAGTGGTACAACAAATTCAAAGTCTTTTAAACAGTAAATAGAGGAACATTGTTTCTGTGTGTGCGAGACAGACAGACCTGTTCTGAAGTCCTCGTCCTGACCCATGTCCCTCTTGCCAGCCAGACCCGGCTTGTCTCCTAGTGTCCTGTGTCCATCTATTCCATCTGGACAGTGAGGAGTGATCACAATCGATACAGTCATACAAAGAGCAGATGGGTCAGCTGTGCATTTAATTCCACTGGTTGAAGCCCTAAGTTAAATTCACTTGAAATTTCAGCAATGCCCTGATGTAAAGTTAAACTGCAGTTCAACTTGATAAAATTATAAGGATGATTTTCATTTTTGATTTTCAAACAATAATCTTCAGCTGCTCCAGGATTCCTTTATTTCAGCTGTGAATGAAATTCTTTTCTATTTGCTTGAACTGAAAATCTGTATCTTTCAAAAGCAGAATCTGAATTTACCAAGCCTGAACTGTTGCTTATTTAGATGCTTATTTAATATGATAACAACAGAAAACACATTTCCTAATTATCCCACTGTTACAGAAGCATCATACATTAGACGCACATACATACACAGTGAACACATGGCACACCTCTATCTAATTCTTATAAAAAGAGCTAAAGGACATTGTTGTACACCTAGTTATTTCAGCATGGTATTTGGTTTGTAATTGTTTGGGTTAATTTCCAAACTTGTACGGACCACCTGCAGGGCTTGGCTCACGGAATTGCAGTAAAACGGAGAACTGACCAACACAAGAGATAAAAAGCACATTCAAAACAGGACGGACAGTTGATTTAACACACAAGGAAATGCATTAGAATAATAATGATGAAAACGAAAATAAAATAATGGACAAGCAAAGTGATTTGCTTAGCCGTGGTGGCAGGTGCATCATTTGCTCTTGGTGTATGCCTACGGAGTCAACGTACTTAAAGAGTGTTCAAAATCCTGACATATGAGCTACTAACAAATAAAAAAAATAATAAAAAATTTGCCCATTTTAAAGTGTTTTAATCACTGGTGGTTCTGGTCTAAGCGCTTTATGATAGTTCTGCTATGCAACAGATCAGAACACACCAGGCAAAACAATGAAGGTAGTTATTTGGGACTATTCTAGATATTCCTATTAAGCTGGTTGAGGCAGATGGCCGCCCACCCTGAGTCTGGTTCTGTTCAAGATTACTGCCTCTATCACTTACTGCTTCCTCATCGTGGAAACTGTTGTCTTTTTTGTTTGCTTGTTTTTTCAAACTGGCGCTCACACATAGAACTTTTTAAGGTATGTAATGTCTACTTTACCAGGCTTCTCTTTGACTTTGCTTCATTACCCACCAGTTTTTTCCAGGTAAGTTCACACACTCATGACACCACTTTTGCTCTATGAGTGGCCGTGATGTGTGACTGAGGGATGCCAAGTGGCTGGAATTGTTTGACTCATCTGGGGGTCTTCCTCATTAGCTAAAGTAGTGCTTGAGCTGGTACCCCTGAACTTGTTATGTGTGTGTTACAGTATAAGCATTAGTCCAATTAAAATACATGACACTGGATGACCCCAAGAAGGAAAAATAATGTATTTTAATGGTGTTGTCTGTCAAACTGCTCCTCCCATCTCTACTGGCCCCTTAGTGCCATGTGTTTTTATTATCAGAATTACTCTGTAGTACGTCTTGTTTTATAACATATTTTCCTAAATGATTATTAATGTTACCATTACAACAAAGGTCTGGTACACTTGCAAGTGGTACCAGACCTGTAGGTTGATTCTGAGGGTGGGGGCACACAACAAGTCCAACAAGTCCTTGTTTAGGTTGGAGGACTTGTTGGCCTTAACAATTCAGCCATCTTTCAAAGTGTGATAATTGAATGGTTTTAACATCAAAATGGCCCAGTGTAAAACGCTCCATGCCAGCATTATTGTTTTTATAAAACCGGACTGACAAATGTATTTGTTTGTTAACCTGATAAAACATATGTTTAGAGAATCCTGAATCTATCTGCAAAGGGACATTTTGGGACACAAGTGTTTGATCTCTCTCTCACAGTCTGACAAATATCTGCATACTCTGTCCAGTATTTTAACAGTAGTATGTTTTCATTGTATTGGTTCTAGTGGATATTGGATTCAAAATGAAACAGTGACCACAAGGTAAAAGAGCTGACTCTGATCATGTGTCTCAATCTCTGAAGCAAACCAAGGCAAAAGCCTTGAAACAAGCAAAAGGGAGAAGATGGCTGTTGTACAGGGTGTCAGCAGGGAAGATAAGTGCTGTAGATGTCAGTTAGTCACTGACTGGAAAGGATTACCAAATTTTAAACAGGATGACCTTCTGAAGTTTATGTCCCCTAAAATTGGGGGATAATGTGTTAAAAAAAAAAAAAAAAAAAAAAAAGTGGAGGACACATACCAGTCCCTATAGTGATTATCTGATGTGGGAGGAAATACCGTCACAACACAGGTGAGAGTCAGTGCTTTAACCTCAAACCACCTTTCGCCACTCTTTCAAGTCCAGTGTGTTGAGTACAAAGCCAATGCTCAAAAAATGTCTCATTGCCCTAATAATGTAACTGCACTGAAAGAAATGCAAGCTACAACAACAAGTGTTTCAGCGAGGAATTCTAAATGAAGAATACTGTTAAATATGCAACAACCAATGAAGAATTCACGCCAGTATTAACAATTAAATTACTCCATGAAGAAAATGCTCCCTATTTTGTACTCCTAGTTTGATTCTGTGCAGAAGAATTTAGCCTCTGTGGCATTATTTCTAGACTAGTAGTTTATAATATCAGAATGAACCAGAAGCCAATACACACATCTGCTATGCAAACAGAGAGCTTGCATATCATACACACTTGTGAGCACAGCTAACCCTTGTGTGGAGTAGGACTTCGTGTAGAACCGGTATTTAGTTAAGCACAAAGACTTTGAGAAAAACAGCCTGTCTTCTTAGGGAAAAAATACCTCACAACATTTATCTACACGTTATACTTAATTTAAAGCAACAAGCAACTCAATGGCCAGAAACTATTCACAGTAGCTGGGGATATCAGAATCTCTGACAGAGAACTACAGAGGTGTCAGCGACCTCTGGTAACATGGCTGCAACTTCACTGGCAATTTCATCTAAATAAAATTCATATTTACCAGTAACATAATTGATTTAGCTAGCACATCATAGCTATATGTTTCCTCATGTTATATCTACTAACGAAACACTACTGCTAATTATGGTTATTTAATCTGTTGTGACTGACTTGCAGTCACCACCCTTCTTTGCTCAAAAGACACTTACATAAATTCATTTGTTTAAAGCACAAGAGGAAATGCAACGTTTAAATGTAAAAGTGCAGACAGCAGCAGGATGACAGACGTCCTCCCCTGATGAGTGGCAGAAGCAGCTAAGAGGCGGGATGTTTGGACAGAGCAATTCCTGGCCTGACACCAAGGCCCTGCAGCGGCCGTATGTTTCTATCTTACATTGAGTGACCAGCTCGTCTCTGCCTCTGGCACTGGGAGAATCCTTTATCTGAATTAGGTGATCAATTCGACCTGAAACACAGGATGAGGCAGGAGCAACCTTTACCTGGACTTCACACACACACAAAGGGACAACATTTCCAGGGTTCCTGTTCTGGACTGATTGGGATCCCTCAAACTGGTAAGAACGTACACACGCACACACATACACACACAGATACATCTGGATGCCCAGTGTTCACTTAATTCATCCTCTAAAGGTAATGAGGCAATCTTTAAATTACACTAAATTAGCTGACACAGTGGAGACAGTGGACGGGGACAAAGAAAGAGAACAGCATTGATTCACAGAATACAAGCTGGACTGTGTCTTTTGTGAGCAGTGTTACATAGGCAATATTTTCAGGCAATGCAGGTAAAAACCCAGCAAGCATTTCAAAAAGATTAGTCACCACTCTGTAACTGTGTAAAATGAGAAAATAATGTTCACCGTGTACATAAGGGCATTATTTAGCAATAGTTAGTTAAAAGCTCCTATCCATCTCCCCCTTTTGGTTAAAAGTTCCAATAATCAGTGTTTTTATATCAAAACAAAGCTCAACACTTTTTGAAATACAGATATTCACTCTCTTGCCGAGAGTTAGATAAGAAGATAGAAAACTGCTGGTCTGGTTCTGTCCAAAGGCTAGCACCTACCAACACTTGTAAAACTCACAATGGTTAATAAGTTAATAAATCATATTTGTTTAATCTATAAATGTGTTGTTTTACACGTTTTGTATGGACAGAACTGAGTGAAGACTAGAGTTACATTCATAAGGTGGATACAAACACCACTCTGTGTAAATAGGCAGCTGTTTGTGAGCACATTTGCTATATCAGCCTAAAAATGTGATAGTATGTCAATGTTATCTTCTCAGTTTGTTCTGCTGTCCCCAAGTCACTAAAAATGTTGGAGCTTACAAAGACTGTATTCACTGTAAGAGGAAAGAAACTTTAAGATAACTCTCCACTCACGATGAGAACTGCAATCGCACATGGAACATTTAAACAGCATTATTAGTGCCGATCTAGTAAATATTTCTAAATATTGGGGAAAAACTTTAAAAAGCCATGTAAAGTAGATTTAAAGACATAGTGTTGTTATTGTTACCTGTGCTTTTCCTGCTTTGACAAATGTCTGCTGTGAAAAGACTCAGATGTCCATGTTACTCTCAGCTCAGTCAGCTGCTCCTGTGTTTTCTGCTGCGACCTTGACCATAACTCTGCTAAAAGCAATACTGTCTGGCTGAATTGACTCAAATTGTTGCCTATGTATCATCGCTTTTATAGAATTTCAATATTTTTCAGCCTGAAAATATTGATTGTCTATTTTGTGTTATTTACAGAGAGTGCCTCAATCCTGGCTCTTCCCCTGGCTCAGCCTTTGGTTAAAGTATTTTTTATGTAATCCATAAAGTATGGTTAAATTGTTGTATCATGTGATTGATAAGTAAAACCTCTAAATACATTTCCATCCACTACATTTTAGATTTTTAATGAACTTAAACAGGTTTGGCCATGTGGGTGTTAACTGTCAGCTACTGACACTTGAGCATAGCCAGGATTTTAATCAGCTGAGGCCTTTGTGTTTGAAGAAATCTAAAAGACTGAACATGACCAACCAGGTGCTGTCTGAGCCCACAGAGGCAGAGAGATGCAGAGACACAAAGATTACATTCTGAAGAAAAGTGCTCATCAGCAGTGTAGGCATGGGAGTGTTGAAAGATAAGCGATTGGAGTTAAACACATAGTTGAACCGTACACATTTCACCAGTTGTGGATGTGTCATTTAGGCCAGCTGGTTAGTTTATATTATATATATTAGTGTGTGTGTGTGTGTGCGCGCGCACGTATGCGTGTGCATTCATTACTTACGGGGACCTAACAGGTATCCAGCACTGTTCAGAGTCCAGCCGCGCTTCTCCTTCGCCTGCAGGATGCAGAGACACACAGTGATCAGATCATGGATAGAGAGACATGCACACAGGTTTACTGTTGTTAAGAATGGATTATTTAGTTTGAAGCCTTGAGTTAATAAAGTAAATAAATTAATCAGTCCAATCCCAATGAAAGCTCTTACATTTTATTATGCTTTTATTATTGTAGTCAACTCACCATCATTCTGTTGCACTTTTTTAAACTTTCATTAGACACTCAGACATCTTCCCCCACACAAGTACAAGTACAAACAGCCAAACTGGCTTTTATTATGTCAGCCCAACTACCATACACTCCCTGACAGAGATTAGCATTTAAGATGTTTTTACTGTCCTAGGTGTTGTCATCTTCTTTGGTCTCTGGTATGTTTCCATTAGACCTAAATAAAAGACACTCAGACTCAAAAAGCTGATTCCTGTGGAAGACTGTTAAGTGGCTTTGCCTCTGTATTCTTTATGGCCACAACTGTACTGCCACTATACAGTTTGCATGGATGTATCAAATCTTTTTAGTATAATGAACATTTTAACATACAAAACACAAACTGTGTTTAACCTCTTTATAAACAGTCACTGTCTCTGTTGTCAAATTTGTTATTCTGATTTTTAAAATTGATATTGTCATTTCTGTGATATATTTAGTAGTTTTTTTTATCCTCACCCATTTCCCACTTTTACATTATTATTTTATATGATGTTGTTATATTGTGTTATGTGAATCTTAATTTAACTTCGTTGATAAGGCTGTGTTGAAACTTACCGCAATGACCAACCCGATGGTCTCAGAGAGAGTTGCGCAGAAGATGAGCGACACGCAAAAAATCCCAAAGCACCTCTGCATCTAAGAAAGAGACAGAAGAAAGAGTCCACATCAATATTAAAGTATTTACAAGCATTTCTACTGCAGACGAATCCCATCGGCGAACATTCAAGATAACTTTTCCCACCATGAGTATACATTTTACCAAATTATAAAAAGGAAACGTTCCTTTAAGGTCTACAAAAGCAGTAATTTACCTTTGATGTGATTTTCCCGCCGTCTGTTCCACACTGAAGTCAGCCGCAGAAGTTTGGTCGATGTGTGAAACTCAGTGTTTTGGGATGAAATGAGGACTCCATCCACCTTTTATTTCACTGCAGTCCGACCCTGCTGCTGTCAGCGCGCGTCAGCAGCCCCCTCCTGCAGACAGGATGGGCAGGTCACGAACAGAACGCATAATGAAATTCAATAATATCATATAATGCCATCATCAGATTTTTCTTTGTCGCCCTTGGAGACATGGGATTAAATTTAAAAAAGGGAAAAATACGGCTGCGCGATTTTTCTGTCTTAATCTGATATCTGACTGTAACATGCTTATTCCAGGAGCCTCATGTGTCTCTGAAGGAGCAGATGGTCAATAAAACACGTTCTGGTCAATGATCAACAAAGATTTCATGTTTTACGGCTCCCCATGATTGCCTCAGTTTTCTGCTTGTATGTTTCGTTCATCTGTTCAGGTGCAGATTTTACTGAGCATTTCAACAGGTGTAACAGACCAATAGTAAAGAGGGAAAATAACAGAGATATTCGTCCTGTGGCTGGAACAGTGCAGATGTTGTTATTGCGAGCAGTACGCACAGTATATACAGTAGGCTGCACCTAACAGGTTCAACCTCATGATCACTTCTGTCGCTGCTCTTTGACTTGAGGCCCTCGTTTTTTTAAAGGTCAAAACAAGAAGCAATGTATGTCCATGGAAATCCAGCCAGTTGAAGACTGAAGTTTTTATTAATTCATTAATAAATTCATTATTTTTTTTATTTAAATCCCTTAAATACATCGCCTTTGGTTGTTCACACAGAACCACATGAGGGAAGCTTGATGCCCCCCCCTCCCCTTTTTTTTCTTATTTTATAGATGTCATTTGCCTCTTTGACTAATGTACTGTATTTGCTGAAATAAAGCTCCATCCTAAACAAGAATCATATTTAAAGTCCATATTCATTTTAAAACGGAATGATTCAGAATGGCTCAATAAGACTCATTCCGCAGTGTCAGAACACCCACTTATATTCTTACAAATGAATGATCACTTCTCCACCAGTTTATTTGGTACATTTACCTAAAACCAGTTCAGTCTGATACTGCAATAATTGTCCCTTCATGAAAGCTTTAATGTTCTGTCTTTGTGTGGACACATTTTAGAGAGGTGTTTAATCAGTCTGTGATGCTGTTGAACATTATCCTTCCACGAGTTTTTATTATTTTGTCTCATCTTTCCTTCCTAAATACATGATGGTAGGATTGATTGATTATCAAATTATTTTAACACTTCTTAGTTGACTAATATGCTCCAAGGGAAGCATTGTATGTTCTCCAGAAATACTTCTTCTAATTTGAAGACCATTATGATGTAGACTTGTTCTGTGCCTTCAGTACACGTGTCTCAGATGAGTCACATGGTATTCTATATATATATATATATATATATATATATATATATATATGTGTGTGTGTGTGTGTGTGTGTTCTGGTAATCATCACGTTGTGGGGACAAAAATCTGTTTACACAGTCACGTCATGGGGACCTCTGACGGTGTGGGGACAAAAAATCAGGTCCCCATGAGGGAAGCCCTATTAAATGAGTGCAGGAGCTATTCTGAAGGTGCCTGTGTGATTTTTAGCATTGGCCCATCACACATGTTTTTCAGTCAGTGTGTGTGTGTGTGGAGTGCTCACTTTCGCCCCTCGTAGTTTGGGACTGGTAGTGCACTCGCTGCTCCACACACACACTTATTCCAAATATGGCTGGGCACTGCCCACTTCCTTGTCCCCATAAGGAAGGATTTTACCAGCATGTTACAGGCTGCAATCCACACGGTGGATGAAGAGATGGATTATTTACAGAAGATATACCAGTTTATGACCTTGGAATTTTTGCAAAGGAGCAAAAGTGAAACACAAGGTAAGCACATTTGTATGACAAACCAGAATGACCACTATTCAACTATCAAATTAAGTTGATTAGCTTTCATTGGTTAGCAGAATAGCTAGCTAGCGCTAGCGCTAGCACTAGCTAGAGAGGCCGTGTGTAGACTTTAAATGTTACTTTATCTGATTCTGTTTCTGATTGTGATTCTGAAATGTTTTACTATGTTTTTCCAATTAGTTGCATGCATTTTGGTGTGAATAAATTAATGCACACTAAAAAGATACAGTTAGATCTTTAGCTAAATTGTTCAATCTCGGATGATAGGCTTATATGGTGAAATTCTAGCTTTTATAGATGTAAATGTGATTTTTGTTTCCCTATGAATTTAGGATCAATATTTGTACTGATGTTAGGTAAAAGTGAATTTATAAGGTAGCTAGAAAAAACAACAAGCTTTGACCAAAGTGCTTTTACACAAAAATATTAAATGCCATTTCTCTGAGACTTCCGTTGTGAAGCTTTTAATTTGAAACTGTGCAGGAAGCACCCTTAACATTAACAATGCTAACTTTGTTCTACATCCCCATCAAAGCCCATTATGTTTTCAAGGCTGAAAACATAATGCAGTGGGCTGTGAGGTGCTTAAAATTGTTCAGTAAGTGTCTGTGACTCTGTGAGATATATCAAATGAAACCCAACACAATTTTTATATGTTATGAGTAAATGTATGCACCACACTACTTGAATGTTATTGGATGCTGGCCAAACATCATGTTTACTGTGTCTGAAAGTACACTAACTAGATATCTAGTTATCTACCTAAGCTACCTAAAACAGGGATTAAGGTTTTCAGCGTAATCTCGTTGAATTAATTAAGGATTTGTAAGGCGAAGTTGTCTGATGCAGTAAGTTAGGTTCAAAAAGTACTTAAATTCTCCCTGGAAATATGATTCTGCACATCTGCAGTCTTTACATCCAAGTGACCATTTGTGTCTTGTGGTTTTATTTTCTAAAATTATGTCATAAAATATGTATTTACAGACAACCAGCACTGCAGCTGATTCCATAGCAGTGGTTGATTTCCATCCTTCACTATGCCAAAGACTCAGAGAGATGATGCTACAGGTCCAAACAACTCTCCTCAACAGGTACATTCATGTTCATCACTTAAGGTTTACTTCTACAGTCTGTCTTTGTTATTTTGTTATTCTTTCTTTTAATATTTTTGCTTTTTTAGGCAGTTTACACTGGAAATTAAGTGTATTGTGATGATAATCTAGTGTGAATCAATATACCAGACAGTTTAATGAACTGCATATAGAAGGTTAGTGGTAGTGGCATGTTTAGGGCAGAATTTGACCTTCACAGGAATCTTTTTCCTTAGCTTATTATTACTTTGTGTTGGACACTTACGGTGTCCCCACAACACACATTCAGTCAGCGTCTGACTAGAAACTGTGTGAAAACATGGCCAAAACTGGTCCCCACAAGTAACTGTAACACTGTGTGTGAAAGGTCCCCACAAAGCCTGTTTTATTCAAAGTGTGTGAATGCAGATAGAGCATGGCTGGGCGAGAAGAAATATTTCAGTATGGATTTGATTTTTTTTTTCTTGGCCAAAACTGGTCCCCACAAGTAACTGTAACACTGTGTGTGAAAGGTCCCCACAAAGCCTGTTTTATTCAAAGTGTGTGAATGCAGATAGAGCATGGCTGGGCGAGAAGAAATATTTCAGTATGGATTCGATTATTTTTTTCTTCCAAGTGTGTTTTATGACGGCATGTATCTCAGAGATTTTGTCTGAACAGGTGGTCAATCTATTTGCATGTTATGCAGTCTTTACATCCAAGTGACCATTTGTGCCTTGTGGTTTATTTTCTAAAATTATGTCATAAAATATGTATTTACAGACAACCAGCACTGCAGCTGATTCCATAGCAGTGGTTGATTTCCATCCTTCACTATGCCAAAGACTCAGAGAGATGATGCTACAGGTCCAAACAACTCTCCTCAACAGGTACATTCATGTTCATCACTTAAGGTTTACTTCTACAGTCTGTCTTTGTTATTTTATTATTCTTTCTTTTAATATTTTTGCTTTTTTAGGCAGTTTACACTGGAAATTAAGTGTATTGTGATGATAATCTAGTGTGAATCAATATACCAGACAGTTTAATGAACTGCATATAGAAGGTTAGTGGTAGTGGCATGTTTAGGGCAGAATTTTACCTTCACAGGAATCTTTTTTCTTAGCTTATTATTACTTTGTTTTGGACACTTACGGTGTCCCCACAACACACATTCAGTCAGCGTCTGACTAGAAACTGTGTGAAAACATGGCCAAAACTGGTCCCCACAAGTAACTGTAACACTGTGTGTGAAAGGTCCCCACAAAGCCTGTTTTATTCAAACACATATTGGCTGGGCAGGAATGATCTTAATCAATACATTTAACAGCTTAAAGTAATGCATGTAGAAGGTTAGTGGTAGTGGCATGTTTAGGGTAGAATTTAACCTTCATATGATTTTTTTTTCTTAGCTAATTATTACTTTGTTTTGGACACTTACGGTGTCCCCACAACACACATTCAGTCAGCGTCTGAGTAGAAACTGTGTGAAAACATGGCCAAAACTGGTCCCCACAAGTAACTGTAACACTGTGTGTGAAAGGTCCCCACAAAGCCTGTTTTATTCAAAGTGTGTGAATGCAGATAGAGCATGGCTGGGCGAGAAGAAATATTTCAGTATGGATTCGATTATTTTTTTCTTCCAAGTGTGTTTTATGATGGCATGTATCTCAGAGATTTTGTCTGAACAGGTGGTCAATCTATTTGCATGTTATGCAGTCTTTACATCCAAGTGACCATTTGTGCCTTGTGGTTTTATTTTCTAAAATTATGTCATAAAATATGTATTTACAGACAACCAGCACTGCAGCTGATTCCATAGCAGTGGTTGATTTCCATCCTTCACTATGCCAAAGACTCAGAGAGATGATGCTACAGGTCCAAACAACTCTCCTCAACAGGTACATTCATGTTCATCACTTAAGGTTTACTTCTACAGTCTGTCTTTGTTATTTTATTATTCTTTCTTTTAATATTTTTGCTTTTTTAGGCAGTTTACACTGGAAATTAAGTGTATTGTGATGATAATCTAGTGTGAATCAATATACCAGACAGTTTAATGAACTGCATATAGAAGGTTAGTGGTAGTGGCATGTTTAGGGCAGAATTTTACCTTCACAGGAATCTTTTTTCTTAGCTAATTATTACTTTGTTTTGGACACTTACGGTGTCCCCACAACACATATTCAGTCAGCGTCTGAGTAGAAACTGTGTGAAAACATGGCCAAAACTGGTCCCCACAAGTAACTGTAACACTGTGTGTGAAAGGTCCCCACAAAGCCTGTTTTATTCAAACACATATTGGCTGGGCAGGAATGATCTTAATCAATACATTTAACAGCTTAAAGTAATGCATGTAGAAGGTTAGTGGTAGTGGCATGTTTAGAGTAGAATTTAATCTTCATATGATTTTTTTTTCTTAGCTAATTATTACTTTGTTTTGGACACTTACGGTGTCCCCACAACACACATTCAGTCAGCATCTGAGTAGAAACTGTGTGAAAACGTGGCCAAAACTGGTCCCCACAAGTAACTGTAACACTGTGTGTGAATGGTCCCCATAAAGCCTGTTTTATTCTGACAGGTACTGGCTGGGCAGGAGTCATGTTAATTAGTACATTTAACAGTTTAATGTAACGCATGTAGAAGGTTAGTAGGAGTGGCATATTTAGGGCAGAATTTAACCTTCTCAAAGATTTTTTTTCTTGGCAAACTGCGTTAAATGTCCACACAAAATCTGCTTTATTTAAGATGGCATGTATCACATCTTTGAGCTTTTAATCTTATTTCTAAATAGCAAATACTATAATAATGTAAAATGTTGTTTATACTGTTGCTCTTGTGAACAAATTGTGACAGAATTTCAAAGCAAAACGTAGAGTGTCATCCCACTGAGACAGACTAAAAGTGTCATAGTAAGTTCTCAATTAAGATACATTGATATAGCTAACTAGAACATAATTCACAGTGTACTTAAATCAAATCTGCTCTAACTCCATGACAGATTTTTGTCAGTAACATCAGTATCAGGAGTCAACAGAAAAAAAAGTTCAAAAAATGCTGATTCATTAGTTAAATGATGTAGCTCAAATATACTTACAAGGCAATTCTATACTATTGATTAACAAATGATACATTAACTCTGTATTGTCAACATTCTGTAGTAACTGTAAATTATATATCTTCATGAAAATCTTGAATTTTTATTTTTTATCTTTAAGGTTAGGCCACCCAGATGAAGAAAACATCCTGGCAGCAAACAGATGTGCAGATGATGGAAAGGCGCATGAATCGATTCATCACATCTTGTACCAGCGTCAACTGACTGTGAGAAGTATTTATGGGCTGAACTGGGAGCAGCAGAAACTGAAATTCTTCATTTATAACCACATTACGGCCTACAGGCATGTAAAAGTTGCCTTCCATTTTTATTTTTTTTAATATGTATTATCCTATTTCTGCTGTGTTGTGCAGTTGACTACATGCACAGCAAACAGCACTATGCTTTGTATCAGTAGCACCATTTTCTGGCCTCATACTATGTCTTTACATAAACTATGAGGAAGTAAGCTGAGCTAAATTTCAAAATTTGATATTGATTTACTACACCTGTATTTTTTCTACAAATTTGCAGATTAAACTTTTCTTTCAACAAATGCAATATTATTAATTATTTATTATTTAATAAGAGATGCATATCATGTGTCATTTTGTCATTAGTAATAGGCATATTGTTATTATGAGGTCCCCACTAAACACATGGGAATTTGTGTGAATTATGCAAATAATATGTTAATGAGGTCCCCATCAATAATGTTCACTGGATTTTTCAGAGGTCCCCACTGAACACGCTCCAACCATTACTTCATCATTTCAGGTGTTTAAACGCGTGTATGAGCTAACAAGGCTGTGATTGGTTTACCTGATTTTTTTCAGCCCTCTACAACCTCTAGAAATGGTGGTCCCCACAAGTGATGATCAGAAATGTGGTCCCCATACAAGATGGAAACCAGTATGTGTGTGTGTGTGTGTGTGTGTGTGTGTGATGAAGAAAGGAATCCAAATCAGACACTACTTGCAGTCTTTCTTTCAAGTCACTTGACGCCTGACATCTGATCTGAATGTGACTGTAAAGATTAGATGGTGCAGCTGATTTGACTATATTAAGTAAGCTGGAGATCTATACTGATTTACATTAAGTGGCTGCATTGTACACACTGGAGGTATATATATCACACAAATTAGACAAATAAAAGAAACAAAACAAGATGTAAATGATGGAATTCTGGCATAATCTCCATTGTTTATACTTGTTAGCAGCCTGAACACGATGTTGATCAGACTGTGTTATATAGAAATATTTACTATTAACCTGCCACACTGTTTGCCAGCAGTCAGTCATGTGTTGAAGTGAAATAATTCAGTCTATACTGTACAGTCTGTATTAAAGAAACAACCCCAGTTTACTGGTTTTTATTGGCCATTCACGGGCCATTGCTGCTGTTTTGTTTGATGATATGTTTGTGTTGTTTACACCATCTCATATCTATATAATACATGTTCATGTCTTGATGGGACCCTTGGATTTGAGTGTGAACGAAGATGCTGCCTTGGTTTGTACTGCAGCTAGACTCATTTGTTAGATCACTGTGTAACAAAACAGAGTGTGGGAACAGTGTCCCCTCTGTGTACCACATCCATTTCAAAACCCTATCATAATAACAGGCAGACAATAATACAGATTACAGAAAGCCCCAGTAATGGGCTGAGCTGCAGTTGTTCTGTACAATATGTTTCTGGAACTGGGACATAAATTAAGACTTGTACAAGAGCAGATTTAAGCATCTTGGGTTATTTTTTAAAGGTACTTGTTTAAAAATCATCCTAATCTGTGACACACAGTCAAACAAGCTTTTCCCCCTAATAAATCAGTGGTGCAGAGAAGTATACCACAGATACACAGATCTCACTGCTAATCATTCTGAAAATGAGCTTCTTAAATGCCTAAATGAACATATTTAAATTTCTAATTAATTAATTAACTTTAATTAACTTTAATGTTACATAAATAAAGCCCCAATACAAGTAAATTTTTCATTTCAATCATGACCTGAATTTTAATGGTTTCCCATTATTTCATGATAAAGGACACAGAAGTTAAAGTTGATTTTCCTTACCTTTATAGGTCACATGACTAATTCATAGGCCATATATGAGGAAGCCAGAATGAACCTCAGACACCACCCTGATGAGGGCAAGTAGGCAAAAAATGTTTGGTGATTGAAGCCTGCTAGATAATAGAATAGAATAATGACTAAATATCAGATTAGAACCAGATCTCTCATTAACCTTTTACCAAACAGCTGTGAGTGGCCAAACACAACCACAAAAAGTGTAATAAAGCAAATGTACAACAGGTGGGTATTGCACTGCAGGATCAGGTATTTTCACATAAAACAAATCTGTTGTCTGTGATATTTTCAGTATAAATGCATTTGTTGCTTGCCAAATATGTCAATTAACTACATATCCTCATTATGTTAATAAAAAACATAATCCAGGCACAATTTCCCTACAAAATCTATTTGCCTTTGTAGTTTATAAGAACATCATTTTAAAAGATAGGGTTGAATGTGAAATATAAATATGTGGAGTAACATCTCAGCTAAATAGGTTGAATTAAGCAAGCGGCATGGTGCAACATGTACCACAAAATTTTGACCACACCAGCATCCCTCAATTCAGATGCTAGTAATATTATGTGTATATATATCATTCTTCAGATACAATCCTAAAGGAGTAGTCTGCACAAACCCTTTATATGTTGCCCAACAGGAATATTGGTGTTATTTAGAATGAATGTATGTGTGCCACATCACAGCCCCTATCTGCAATGTGATTAGATGTTCTCCTTGATACCTGCAAGAAGATTTCTGTTGGGATTTTAATTTGGTATGATTTAATACAAACTTTATATTTTCAAGGTAAGTGAAATGCGCAACTTTCTCTTTCTTTAGCAGGACTGAAAAACATCATCAAAATAAACATGATTACAATGTAGAATGTGTTAGAGACTGAAACTGTGAAATTAAACAATGTTTCATCTCAGTGAGGGCCCAGTGGGACCTGCTGATGAAGCTCTGAGATTCCCAGCACACAACGTTAGAAGCTAATCTGGCCTTGATACTAATAATCAATACTAATAACATACATTTATTTTGGTTCTCAGGCACATCTCCGCAAAACAAACAAATAAAACATCTTCACACAAAATTACCAAGCTTAAAATGAGGTATATCACACAGTGGTTTACTGAAACCTAACAGAAGGCGTATCCTGATTAGAGATAACTCAGAGATTCCTTTCATTGGAGCTGGAGGCCGGGAAACAACTGAAGTTTACAAAGTGTTTCCTGATGACAAGTCCTTTGTCTGATGCAATTAGGAGGTCATTTGTAACTTTCACCAGTGCTGTCTCCATGCTATGATGTAATCCTGACTGAAAGTCCTCAAAAGTAGAAAGTCATACACACTTGATTGTGACTGTGTTCTCAAGGATCTTAGAGAGAAAGGGAAGGTTAGATAGGGTTTATAGTTAGATAATACACCTGAATCAGGGCTAGGCTTTTTAAGCAGAGGTTTAAGTAACGCTACTTTAAAAAACTCTGGTACATAACCTGCTAATAAAGACAGATTGATCATATCAAGTAAAGTATTGTAACAAGGTATTTGAATTCTTTGTGGAAAAGTATTTCTCTATTACATTAAGCATTAATGACCAAATAAACAACAATCAAGTAAACTTGGAAACTTTTGGAATGATTATACATATATATTACTTACTATGTCATTTGATCTTATTTATTTATATGTTCAGAGCAGTTTCCATTTGAAAGATTCAGCTGAACAGGACCTGGTCTGAAATCAGTGCACATCCTTTATTAGGGTATAACCCTAATCCTAACCCCCTAACCCTAATACAATATAATACAATTTAATGGCCACACAATAGTTCACGCTTTACTTAATCTATTGTCCAAACTGCCTCAAGTGAGTTAACAGATATGCTAGAACAAGGCTGAGACTTGTGTCTGTAAAAGATTTCATGGCATTCTATCTAGTAGTAGTTGAGATATTTCAGTATGGATGGTATAGTGGGCAAACAGACTAACAGTGCTGCCAGCATGGCTTAAATTTTGTAGAACAAACAGTACTATTTATTCATCCTGTGGCATCATCAGTTAGGAATCTTTTGAAAACATGGAAGCTGAAAAGATGCTGATACTCTGGATGGATGATGCGATCCTATCTGACACCTTGTATCAGGGTGAGTTTTACACTGTTTTCAGCTCCATATGTGCACTTGGTTTGATACAGTGCTCACTACCTTCTCAAACTAATAAGATCACACTCCTTTTGCTATTTTGAGCCTCGGTACCAGAGACATACATTAAAACCCTTACCAGAGCTCTAATGCTGATATTGTATATATCATTGTGCTGAATGATACTCCTCTGTATCGGTCCAGGTTTGTCTTTAGCTTGTTCAGAAGGATTTCATGCAGAGTTGGTACATTATGGCTTCTGAGAGCACATAGCAGCCATAACAGTAATATTGATTTGTTTTATTATTATCATAGTATATTTGAAGGGTATTAGAACCCATTCAGACGCCAAGAGCAAGAAAAACACAAATGAAATCCATCCGAAATTCTTGTGAGAGGAAAACGTGCAAAATATATTAGTCATATTTTACATCTTCCCTGCGGTAGCCAAAATAAACACTTGGTGACAGTTTAATAGGCATGTGAAAAGTACAGCAGAAAGGGAGAAAACCATTTCATGCTCTCTCTTTTCAACTCTCCACCTTCAGTCTGTAATAACACCTATCACACACTGACCTGTGGAGGGGCCTTCCTGGCAATGAGCAGGCAGCCTCCCCTGAGGATTTACTGTTTCTGCCTGTAATGATGGTCAGCAGTATCAGACATGATGGTGGGCATTACCACAGAGTCAGGGCACCTGATGATGATGGAGCAGAGACAGAGTGAGACATGACACAAGGAGCAACAGAAGGGAATGTAACATGTCAGATAAGTGGGGAGGGAACACATACAGACGGGACTGAAATGAGAATGAGGACGAGGGCAGAGCAGGTGAAAGACAGTGGAGGGGGTGAATAAAAGGAAGAGGAAAATGAGTTTGCTGAGCGCTTTATGCAAGTCAGTATCTGAGGAGCTATGTCCATAGTGGGTAATTCAGCACCTCACAATTAACAGCCAGTGCCAAACAGGAAGTAGTGGTGAATCCTTTATGAAGAGAGGTGAAGTATTTATGAAGATCGAAAGTAAGGCTGTGAAGATGTGATCATTCAGTCAATCATATGAATGAATTACAGATACAGGTGGTGAGTAGTATTTTACTACCCTATTTTCTTCACAGATTAAGGTGTCTGATTGGAGAACAGGACAGTGAGTCCAAACACACAGTCAGCATCATAAAGAACTGTCCTCAGAGACAACAAGAACAAGGAGTCCTGATCTCAGCATCACAGAGTCAGTCTGGGATTACATGAAGAGACAGAGGACACTGAGACAGCCTGAGTCCACTGAGGAACTGAAGGAACTTCTCCAAGATGCTGGAACAAACTACCTAAGTACAGGTAGTGATAGTGCTAACCACTGTACCACTGTACCACTATTACAAACCATGTAAACGAAAAGTAAACACATTGACTGAGTGTTGTCTCAAGCTGCCTGAATCAATTATGCTTGACTTTGTGTAGGCTTGTTTTCACTCTGTGCATGCACTTGATATGTTGAGGGTTTTGTTCCTGTGAATATACATGGATGCACATATTTGGTGTTAATGTGTGAATACAGTGTGTTATGAGAGTTTGAGTCTAACTTAAAGTCTGGAGAAAAAACATAAATAAATATGATATTATCTATTTATCTATTATCTATTTATCCTGAGCAAACACACTTTTTACACCTGTCACACTGCAGATTCTGCAGGTACTTTATTATATTTCTTTATTATATTTATTAATTATATCAATTAGATATTTATTATTTATTTATTGTAATTACAATTTTAAAAAAGTTTTTTTTTAAGATCTCTGTTATCTATTTACCTTCTCCCCAGAGAGCAAGCCATAAGCTAAATCAGAAAGGGCCAATCATCTGTACAGGGTGACAGGACAGTAAAAATCTATCTGGAGCTAAAAATCTTTGTCCTGTCAGTGATTGTGGGCGACTGTGGCAAGGAAAACCTCCCTCTGAGGGAGAAACCTTAGGAGGAACCTGGCTCTTTGGGGGACCCATCCTCCCCTGGGCTGTGTCAAGTCCCTCCAGTTTCTGTCTGTGCTAGGTGTCCTGCTTGTTGATTCCCTCAGTGATTCCCCAGCCCCCAGGCTGTCCAGTTGAGGTCTCCTCCACTGCTGATTCCTCCTCCAGGCCCCCTTCATGTGTCTTGATCCATTCTTCATCCATTTCAGATGGATGGAACTGGTTCAGTGGGCTTTGGGGAAGGGAAAGGCAAAGTGACCTTTCTCTTCTCCATGACTGTTATTACTATTACCATGACCACAAAGGTCCTCTAACCTTAAGGAAGCACTTATTTAAACCCAAACCATGATCTTCTCCTAAACCAGACCAAGTACTTTTTGTGCCTAAATCTAAACAAACCATGAATGCTCAACCTTACTGTGTAACAGTTATCTGTTACCATAACAACAAATGTCTGGCACACTTGGTGCTGGTACACTCATACTAGTAACATAGTTACCATGATGACCAAGGTCTGGTATGTCTGCTGCTGTTACGCACCAATGGGTCATATCAGAGGTTAGGGACAAATGACCTCTATGTGATTTCTGGGGAACAGGGTTGTCATTATGCATCAAAAGTAGAAAAAAAATGTGGATGACCATTAGAATACTTTACATCCTCTCTGGTGGGAACAAAAACAAGGCATTATGCCCTAATGCTTCTGGTTCAGGCCCACAAAAGTCAAGTAGGTCAATCAGTGTTAGCACAAGGTAAACCCCACATCTGAGCAGCCCAAGACCCAAAGGTGCTCTGTGTGGTTGAGACTGCTTAGGGTGTGCAGGTCATCATTCTCCATCATGTTCCCTGAAGCATTTTGAGACAGTGAGTGCTTTGTGACATTACACACTGGTGTGGATAGAGTGTGGATAAAGGGATGCACCTGTTCAGAAACAATGCCAAGGTACACTGTGGCCATTTGACTGATGCTCAGTTGAAGTGGCGAGTGTGTGCCAAGAAACTACTCTCCACGCCATTAATGTCAACAGCCTACAGCTCTGACAATCAAATGAATCCCATGGTTTCAAACTGTGTACACCAGATTCTGACCCCATCATTGACTTCTCACAAGACAAATCAGAATGTGTCATACCACATGATGTATGTCCTCTATTCAGTCGGCTTGTTGGTAGTGATGTTTCGACTAATGCTCAACCTGCCCAGTAAACATCACTTTGATGATGTGCAGGTGGGCTAAATTTGGTTGTGAAGTCTAAATTACATAACTATTGTTTCAATAGCATGTTAATGACTATATTTTCATGTATAATTAGGATTTTCTTTTAATTGAAATATGGTCTTAACTTTCAGTCAAACCAGTAACTGCCTATCTGGGGGTCAGGACCCCTAAAAGCATCATAAGATGAAAGATGAATGATTGAAGGGATAAGAAAGAATTTTTCTTTTATACAAAATTTCTGGTGAATCTTTTTTCAGTTTTGTATCTTGGGGTTAACCCCTAGCCCCAGTGCAGGGATGGTGGACCTTACTGCTGATCCTTAAGGCTCACAGGGGGCTGAAGCCAATCCTAGCTGACACTGGTCAAAGGGTGGGGTTCACCCTGGACAGATTGCCAGTCTATCACAAGGACAATGTATAGAGCCAAACAACCATTCACACTCACATTCACACCTACAGACAATCACCAATTAACCTGCATGTCTTTGGACCGTGGGAGGAAGCTGGATTACCCGGAAAGAACCCACAGAGGCACAGGAAGAACTTACAAACTCCATACTGAAAATCAAAACCCTCTTGCTTCTTGCTGTCTCACTGCACCACCCAGAGAGAAGCAAATATAGAATATAAATACAAAGAAGAGCTGTTGCTGAAAGAAAAATGCAGAACACAAATATGATCAAAACAGGGTCTGATTGCATGACAATAATATAAATACCGGACTCTTTAACTTCTCCAAGGGCCCTAAGAAAATCTTTGATGAAACAATATGAGAAGGCAGGAAACAACGTGGATGAATCAAGCCTTAGAAGTATGAACTAAAAATGGTTTGGTCCCCCTGTATGAACAATGAATGATGGTGTCTTGACTATTGCCTAACCTTAATCACATACTTTTATACCTCTTTCAGACAACACACTACACAACATACATTCAGCCCACTTTCACTCATTTTTATGAGACAGCAGCAGGTTAATCTCTAGTTGTCACTGTTGGCAGAAACCTGCATTGTAGTTTCACACACTTGTTACACTGACTTAAGAATATGACGTATTTATCTCTCTCTGTCTCTCTCTTGTTCTATTTTCTCTTTCTTCTCAATATCACAGTCAAGCATCACTGTGACAGTCTGAATGGCATATTAATCTAAAACACACCCTAACCATGGAGAAAGCCTTTTAAAAAGTCACATTTGAGATGGCTACAGTTAATGTATTTTGTCATTAGGTGTAAGGCTGAGTAAGTTTTGGATTTTCCTTACCATTCTGAGGCGCTGTAGTTTACAAATATCACAGTAGCAATTTCTACTACCATGTCTGGCACCAACTCTCACACCAAATTTAACATTACTTACACAAATTGTCTTGCTAATTCTAATGTGTGTTAAACACTGAGTGAACCTCTTGACTCTGCCAGCATGATTTACAATGATGAGCCTGCAGCCAAGTGATTCACAGTTTGGAGGAGCTGCCTGTTAAGTGGTTACTGTCACGAAATGTCATAACATACAATTCATTAAAAGGTTGCATCTTTAATGTTAATCTTTGGTTTATATTTGAATTGCTAATCAGGCCTTTAATTTCTTGCCCAGCTCCAATGAAAACTAGCTTGTAATGTGGAGCCTCATCTTGAGGCTGATGTGATACTGGTGGAAGTAAAAGAGGATGTTGTATTTTCGTCAGCCTGGATGTCAAATCACTGTGAGCTGGAAGGATTAAGTTACAATCGGTCGGAGTGTTGTACGAACATGATCTCCCTGCTCTGGTTTGCCTCAGTCTTGTCTTACTGCTGTCAATACAGACCACTGTGGAGGTCTGAATTAGGTTAGAGTGACAGTCATCAATAGATCTTGTACACTATAAACTATTGACCTGTGTGGCTCCATGTATTCAAATAGGGTTTGGTATTACTTAGTGTGTGAGAAATGTATCTTCCAAATGAGGAGGAGTTTCCCCCAAGGGACCAGGGCCGGGTCCTGGTAATATCAGTAGACATATGCTAAATCTTTCTGACAACCAGCTGTCATGGAGCCTGTAAAAGCTTAAACTATTCACCATGTTAACACTCCACTCAGGGTACTGTAGTCCTCTCAAGGTCAAGTCCTGCCTCAAGACAGTCTTTCTGTTGTTTCAGCTATGTCTCACTCTATTTCTTATTTCAGCCAAATGAAACTGAAAGCTGAACTTTACACATTATATTTTATCACCACATAAATCATCCCCTAATGCCCCAGACTGTGATCAACAACACAGACAACTACCAAGTTAGCACTGTATGTCATATCTTTCTGCACTTACAAAGGTGGAATATATTTGACATCACCCCAGGAACTACAGTAATATGGAGCTCAACAGGAAAAATACTCACAAAACCCAGGTCCTAGCAGAGGATAGATAGATAGATAGAACATGCAGGTTATAGCATGCAGAAATCACTACAATCTGTTAGGGCAATTTCAACACCTTAGACTCCACATTTCTACCACCATTTCTACATTTCGACTCTACTGTGGAATGTGAGATACTGTAAACTGCCAAAAATCAGTGGATCCAGAACATGTGGCATTCAATTTGACAGTGAAAAGTAAAATGAGACTTCTATCAGTGAATCAATAGGGCAGTGCATGCTGCAGTGCATGCTACTTCATGTAACTGTAATTGCATGATCAGCACTCAGTCGTAATGAGCCTGAATTACTTAAGCCACATTTGAAGAACGGGGTCCATGTAAGAAAAAAAGATGAAGGAAAATGGCCCATGGTAAAGAAGGGTCTGAAGTTTGAGATGAAGGAAACGTTATGTACATGTAGAAGGAATTGTTAAATGCATCCCACAGTGAAGTCAGTCTGAAAGGAAACTGGGGAAAAGTCTGGTTTTTCTTCCCTGAATTCCCAATTACCTTGAGGTGAGAGTTTGTGAGTGGGGGGCATCAGGGCTTCAGTTTCATCTGCTTTTATATCTGTCTGTGCTGTCCTCAGCATCAAAAGAGATCCAGCAGCAGCAGAGCAGAACAGACCTCTGTTCTTTGAGAAGGCACAGAGGTCTTGCTGAGAAGAAAGAGAATAGGATGTGACTAGTGAGCTATTACAGCATCACTGAAGGGTCCAGGAAAGGTAGATGGAGAGAGGGCCACAATAGGACAGCCTCAGCAGGACACAAAGACATACACCGCAGAGTATGTCAGTCTGGAAATGAGCTTTCATCCTGCATTCAGATTTCCCAAGTTATTTAAAGGGAAATAACACTTTTACGCTGAGCGACAGGCACACTTCTATACAAACAATCTCTCTTTTGCATGATTTTGTAGTCAAGCCTGGTTAAATGAAAATATCTTAAAGATTATCACCTCTCAAGGCTAATTACTGTTATTAAAATTACTTTCTTGAATTATTTGGCTGATTACATGATTTTTTTTAATTCACAGAATAAATTGTATTGGCCAAGTGTATGTATGTTTATATGTTCAGTAAAGAATCCGACCCTGGCACAAAATTCTACAAGGATACAAAATGCAGACATACAGCTAAACAAGATATGCAGTATACAAATATGAACAAACAAAAGCTAAATCTATATCTATATACAACTTACATTGGTACGATATATACATGTTGGGGTAAAAGTAGCACAAATGTACATAACAGAGCAAAGAATGAATAAATAATGAATGAATGAATAAATATTGTGTGGATAATGAGTTACTGTATATAGAGAGGAGGTATGATTTAACTCTATGTGAGTGTGATGCATGAGAAAAGAAACTTCTTGAATCTGCCTGCAGTGTTCAGAGTCTACAAAAAGGGAGAAGCTGGAACTGTTTATGTCCAGGAGTGAGGGGTTTGTAGTGATTAACTCTGCTGTTTCCTGTTTTGAGAGGTGTACTGTACCACCAGACCATGATACAGTAAATGTGTAGGGACCAGACTCAATAACTGCTGTGTTGTAATTCTAGCAATGCAACTCCATGAATAGCAATTGGCCTTTCAGTTAGTTGGCCAATACCGTTGGTCAGTATAAAATGCCTCAACAGTAATTGCTGTTGAGATATTTAGTGTATAGTTAATGTTTTAAATATTTTATTTGGTCAGACTGAAAGTGTGCACCAGCTGAACTGCCACTAATAAGTTGAAACTGGGTTGAAGCTGTCAGCTGATGAATGTTTACAACAGACAGTATGGGTCAGAATTTTGCTCTTCACTCTTTGACCCAAGTCTTAAGACTCAAGTTTGTTAAATATATCTTGAATCAAAAAGATGACAGGTGAGGCACACCTGAGGTCTCCTCAGGTAGCTCCTAAATGTGAAGCTAAAATTCTAACTCTTGCTGGGTTCCTGTGATTATTATGTCATGAAATGAAGAAGCTCCAGCAGCTGTAGTTTGATTATACTCCTTGTGCTTCCCTGCTGGCCTAAAGCAGCGCTCTCTGAAAATTATCACTCACCTATACACATCATTAGCATTTAGAGAGGCTGGGATCATCCTGGGATCCACATCAACACACACACACTTGAAATCCATTAGAGGTCTTAAGACTCTCACAGTCACACACAAAAGCAGAAACAGGAAAAACAGCAGAAATTTCAGATTAAGATTCTATTTCTGTTGGATGACGAGCATATGTCACAGTAGTTTCTTTCAGTCCCCTCCTTCATTTTCTGAACTTACCTCCCCTCTGTCTTCCATCTCTGTAAGATGGAAATGCAGAAATAAAACATCAACAGTATCCAATTTCTGAGGATTTTCTCATTACGACATCAACAGTCTTCATGTTGCCCTATTCTTCACCTCACCCTCCAGGTCTTGTTCCCTCATCCATGTCTTCCTCCCCATGTCTCTCAGCCCGGTATTCCATTTGCAACTTGCATGTATGGCACAGCACCATCTGATTAGTCAAATTATTTGACTAATCAGGTTGATCAATTGGACCAACTAGATTTTAGAAAAACAACTACATAAACCTCATATTAAAAACAGGATGTCAGACTGAATGACTAACTTAAGCAACCTAACTAAACTAGATATTTTCATTTCACTCTAAACTGCATCAATACTATTCAAATGAGTGATTATTATTTACTTACTGTTATTTCTCTCCAGATGTACTTTAAAGTTTATGTCACTATTCTGCTCCTGCATTTTGTGTATATGAAACATGCTTTATTAGTAAAGTACATTAACATTATTTTAAACTTTAAAAATGTTAAATCTCCATGATGACAACATATAAATGATCACATTATCAAGTTCAAAATCAAGATTTTAGAGAGCAAGAAGCAGTCCGGAGTTTGATCATTGAGCTCTCTTTCAGCTAATGGTCATTGCAATCAAACAAAGCAAAACATCAAGTCATTTTACTTGGTTAGTATATTTGATCACAGAGCTAATCGGCTGTCCTCTCCACTAAAGCCAGCAGATGATTAGCACCACTCTGTCACCCACTGCTATTAATAATATGTGCAAATTACACTTAATCACTCATCATTTAGGTCATCTTCAAATGGAGCCTGCACGCCAACCATCTAAACACATTACATTGTGACATGGCAATTATGTGTTATTTGCTAAGAGAAGGTATAATGGCTGCCTCTCTTTATGGGGACATCTCTCTGTGCTTCTTATCATCTACTATCTAATACACTGTCTGTGTTCTTCCTTTAAACTGAGACAAGCAGCTGTGCTTTCCAAGACTTTTGTTTGGGAGACAAATTCAAACTTTGTTATAGACCAACATCTATTTTTGCAACAACTAACTAACTAACTAACAAAAATGGAATCCTAAAACACTCGTCTGGGATATTTGAGGGGGAAAGAAAAACATTTTAGTATTTGTGGAAAAGCAAACAGCTTTTAGGTTTGTTCACAAGATGTCACCTTTCATGTCTCTGGAGTATCTCCAGAATTTATTCACAGTATTATGAACCCTTAAGTGGTATTCCCCTTTTAACCCCCTCTCCCTTTTCCCATTGTTGTTTATTTTTGTCCCTCACCGCTCAACGTGCGTCACAACCAGTAATTTAGCCCTATATAACAACCAAAAACATTCATTAGGTGACTCATATGCACAGACACATGCACACACTCAAGTAGGGGTCCTATACAATCAGTCCTCAGGAGACCTATTTGTTTTATCAAGGTGCCTTCATTTATTTGCCTTGCACTATCTTCACATTTTTCTTCATCTACTTATTATTTCTTTTATGTTTGTCTTGATGATATACATCATATTATAAGCTTTTTTGCACATATTTTTTATATTTTTTTTTTTTTTTTGTTTATATAATCATTCAATATTATCTGTTATTAATCATAGGGCGCTTTCCAAGACTGTGAGATTGATTATTGCTCTGAGCTGGAGAAGAAGATTCAAGGATACATTTGTAAATGTTGGGGACAGATTTTTCAAGCAGCGTCAGCTGAACCATCTTATATTTTATAATGTATGCACTGTATCTATTTTTTTTTTTTTTTTTTTTTTTGGAACTGATAGTTCAAAGTATGAAATCTTAAAAGAAAATAAAATTTATGACTGCACTTACTACAATTTCTCTCCATATCAACAAATTCCATGTATGTTAACCAACAGTGAATGTATCCAACAAATATTGTGTGTGAATGCAAAGTCTGATGTATCTATCAAACTATAAAAGACACATTCATGAGCTATACTGTTGCACTGATTGACATATTCTGTCACACTAGTTTGTTTCCATTCATTCCCACATACAGAACATTCAGTGGCAACCAGTCAGGCTGGGGATGAAAAGGCTTTAACACAGGTTTGAGAGTGGCTTCTCAGGCAGCTGTGTGAGCCTTACAGTGAGCGCTGTGCTCATTATTTGAACTTAAATGGAGAAAGCCAAAGCCAGACTGGACATATATAAATATACCCGACTGTACTTGAAGGTGAGGTGAGAGTCAGTGGACAATAGACTGGCAGAATCAACAAAGAAGAAGAAATGCTGGCAACACACACAGTTTGAAACATCACACAGCACACACATAGGCATATTTTTTAAACATACATACAGAAGCATTGATGAGGTGATGAGGTGCAGCTGATGAGATGAACCCTAGGTACGCAGAGATGAGACTGTGTCCAGCATCTCTCCCTGTTTACTACATTAGGCACTACATTTTACCCACCACCATTTTATTTGAGTGTCCCAGTTCTGAGTGTGAATTTTATGCTATATTTACAGCCCTCAAAAGTTCAAACAATGGAATGGAAAAAATACTGTCTGCTCACATCCTCACAATACAACAGGTCATATTTTATAGAAGCAAAAGCCACTGAGGCAGCCGAGTGGACAGGTGAGGAAGATGATGAACAAGCAGAGAGAGTACTGTGACTGCGTCACTCTGACAAGTCTTGGATAAAGTTTGTCTGTGTGAATTCAGTCACTGCTCCTGTACATAAGAGGCCTTCAGAGAGTCTTATCATTTAATTTGACTTCTATATTATACTAGAAGATAGAGTTTCAGTCTGTTGCCATGGCAAATTATGACACATTTAAATGAATGACATAATATTGATAGACAGAATTAATCAGTAACAATTTCAATGAAATATGTGTAGAAGCAACTTTTTATAATTCGTTGAGTATGACTATTGACTATTTTGGGGGTTTTGTTGGTCAGACAAAACAACACATTTGATGGCATCACCCTTTGCACCAGGAAATTGCGATGGTCATTTTAAACTCTTTTCTGATGATATATACGCTCCAAACATTTTAATTACGCAACAACTAACGGACACGAAAATATAATTCATTTGTAATTTTTACGAATTAGGAAAATAACTAACAACACTAGTAATGTATGTGAGATAATATCTTTGTAAGCAGATATGTAGATGAAACTGTTTGTTTTGAGTGTATTTGTGTCTAACTCCAGTCTCCAGAGGCCCCATCAAGGCTCAGAGCTAATTTAACCAAACAGCACCCTCTGCTGGTCAGGTGGCTTTTCTAAACTCTATACAAAACGTCCGTAGAGCCATAGTTCTAGCCATAGTAGTTGGGACATCCACAGCCAGCTGGTTCTTAAATGCAGTAGATTAGGTTGATTGTAAAGATTACTTCAGTTACTTGTCACACTCAGTACATTGATTAGCACAGCTTTGTCTCATTAGGAGTAATGACAAAACAGTGCACAAAACAAACAGCATCAGCCACTGCCTTCTGCTTTTTTTCACATTGCCACTGGGTCATGAATGATGACCTTTATAGTAAGATAACTGAAAGGGTGTACAGGTCTATAAATGCATATCATAACTGACATGTCTTTATATTGTATCTGTGGATAATACATATGTTTAGAATGATCCTCACCCCCCATGGGTCCTGTATCTGATCTTATACCCTCTGCTTTGATTTTTTCCTGATCATAGTCTTTAGCATCCACTTCTGAATACTGATTCATAATAGACTGATGATCTGAAATGAGGGAAATCAGTTACGTTCTAACATGTTTACTTGAGTGTTGTTGCAGTTATCAGCAGTCACCCTGATCAATATTTGTACATGTAAGTTATTTTAAAAACATGTACTGGAAGGTATGACAAAATTATAAGATATCAGCTGTATGTGACTTTCATTTCATAAAGCCTTTTTAAGGGCAAAACCTCTATATTTCACTGTATTTACAAGGGAGGTAAAGCAATGCTTTAACTTTGTTTGTTTTGTTTTCATTAAGGCAAAAGTTTTAATAACTTGTATTTTGTTTAAGATCTTTATATGAAATGCTACTCCCTCCTTGCCCAAAATCGATCACAATCCAACACATCTAAACTTCTGAAAATCCTTCCCCTATCTAAAAATAATTTATTTTCTCTACTTAACAAATGTATATAAGGGTCAAAGCACCAATAACAGGAAACTATATATTTCTGTCTGAATATAATTTACTCTGGACCCTTTCACAGTTCTTTTTCTTCGTCATTTCAACGGCTTAACTTTCTCAACTTGTATATAATAAGGAAACCATATTGAATTGTAACCTACAAGCACAGAGTTTGTCACTGTGCATCCTCCATGTGTTATAAATAAAGTTGGTTTAAAAAACGCCTAGTGTTCTCTTTTCTTAATTCCTTATCAACTCTCCTTCACATCTTTCCTTGACTTCATGACGTTTTCCATCGAGGTCAAGGAAAAGTTGTTAGAAAGGGAATTTTCTTTACGACTATACGACCGCAGCCTTTGATTTTGGCGCGCGTGCAGAACGGATTGTGCTTCCGGGTGAGGATCGGGCGCCTACAGAGCCAACGCGCTATTAGACATTTTGACCCGTCGAGCTCGCCGTCGCTACAGGAAGTCACATTGTATCCATCGTTTGATTGTTTCCAGACAAGCTACCAAAGTACCGTGTTTCATACATTTCACACACTAAATTTGTTTGTATCTATCACAGAATTGAAAGAGCAGCATTTCAGTGTTGATTTTATATGTAAGGAGGCATTTGTAGCCAGTTCGGGTGACGTCTGACGCTGTAAAAACAGTACATAAGCTGGAAGGAAACATACGGGCGCATTGTAGCCCTGTTTCATATTCATACTTCAATATCAGTCTGAAGCTTCATCTAAAATGATGAACTATTCTGACTACGACTCTGACGGCTATTCGTCTAATGAAGACGCAGACTACGTCCCATCAGGTAAAGGCTGGATTCACCTGGCTCTGTGTTGAATGCAGCAAGTATCGAAAACCAGTTAGAATATCGCCCGAAAGGTTCTATTAACGTAGTTGGTTTAATCATGTGTTGTAGTCAACGTTAATATCGTTGCGCGAACCTTGCATGATAGGCTATAGGTGTAAAATATTCATCATTTACACACGTCCTCATTTATGTGGAGAGACAATTAAGAAAACGATAACTCCAAGTCTGCTGGCAGTTGGCCTTTAATTAAGAATCATCAAGCAGAATTTAGGCTACTATAACACATTTCTGCTTTCTTTAATTGGTTCCTTAATGTCATTTAGTTTATTACTGGTTACAGGACTGTGCTCACAGATTGCCAGGTTAACGTCTCCTTGGCCAGTTCACTCACCTGTCATCTGTGATAAATTTACATGTGATTTACCACCAAATCTTGAAAATCTGGTCAGATTCATAAGTTGTTTGGGGTTTAAGTAAAGTGAAGGTTGATGGACTACATTATATCAAGAGATGTTTAATCTTAGAGTAGGTCTATTAGAAACACCACTGAAAATAGAGCAGCACAACACCTATCATGTTAGCACTAAAACATGAAATTGAATTGAACGGTTCTTTGATATTCTAAAAAAAATCCAGAACATAACAGACATAATAAATGTAAACTTAATGGCTGAACAGTTGGATTGTATTAGACTGTACAGATGAACCAAGGTCTGTCTCTGTCACTCACACAGCCTCATTTAAATGGCCTTACTTTCAACTCTGGGTTCATCAGTGGGACCAGCCACACTGCATTTTGTTGGGACAGGTCCAGGATTCCCTGCAGTTCTCCCAGTGAAACTGCACAAGACACATGTTGCTTTCACACATGCCCCCCCACACTTTCAGGGCCTTTGGCAATGATCCATCTGTACATTCACCACTCAGCAGACAGAATGCCAAATGCACTCTGACTGCCAACTATTTTGTATCTGTGTGCGTATACACAATGTAATGAAGTGACCACAGAGTATACCTTCCCTGGTTGTTTGTTAAATGTGCTTTTCTCCATCATAATGACAGATTATAAGGTCAAGGTAAAGTCCATAAGCCTGATATACCAAAGTGAAACCTGTGTACCTGGTGCTGGTTGAAACAGGTATTATACTCTACTGATATGTCACTGTATGATGAATGTGTGCAAAACCTCCACTAATCAAATTGATGTTGAAAGTCAGCTGTGTCAAACAAAAGCCTGCATAACTATATTTTGTTAGCTTTAGTTTAGATCATCGCACCACAGAATGATTTTTCTGAAATTCAGTAAATTTGACAGTCGATATCTGTATTTTCTATGTATTCACATTCTTTTTATTTCTTCTGCTTCCTGCTCTTTCTCCTTAGATGATAATCTCAGTGAGGATGACATTAATGAGTGTGAAAAGGAAGACCCTCTGCACGAGGATGACGATGTGCCACATCCTGATAATGTCAGCAAGAAGAAGAGAAAGAAGAAGGACATCGGTATGAGGTGAGAGGGTCTGACAGAGAGGACAGGGTCTCTCAGCACGGGGCCAATGAAGCAAAATCAGGATTTCTGGGCTCCTCTGAGGCTGTCGAGAGTTTCAGCATTTTTAACCTTTCACTACAATGTTAGTTTTGGAAAACTTCTAACACAGAATTCTGAGCTGGAACCCACATTGAATCACAGCTAATTTCTGAGATACTTTTAATACTCTTGATATCAAATCATTCATTCATTCATTATCTATACCACTTATCTGTTATGGGTCGATGGGGGGGCTAGAGCCTATCCTGGAAAGAACCCACTTAGGCACAGGGAGACCATGCAGAATCCACACAGAAAAGCACTGGCCTAGAACGGTCTGACTGAACTCTTGCGTGAGTACATGCAACATGTACACTGTGCTTCATATCAATATATTAATATTATCACATATATGTAATCATTTGGGAGCACGCTGCATGCTCTTTAAGGTAGGCCACAAAACAATGTCATACTGCTGGGCATCTTGACAGTTTTGCAACTGCAATAAGGTCATGGGCAGTTATGGAGGTTATGAAGGTCTGACAAAGTAGAACCATGAATCAGAAGCAGAAGCAGCTTTATTGGATGTTTACACATTCAAGGAAATCGACTCTGGTTTCATTGTTTTTTCCTAAACTCTTAAAATAAAAGATCTGTAAGAGAAATATGTGTTGATATAAATAGATAATAATGACATTTATTCACTGGTGTTCTTAAAAAATTTATAGAAAGAGGAAGAAAGGAGTATTGAAAATAGAGAAGGAAGAGAAGGATGGAGGTGAAAAAGAGGAGGCACAGCCACCACGGGAAGAGGAGGTAAAACCCACAGAGGTAGAGGAGGATGATGACGCAAGACAGAAGAAAAAATCAGATGACCTCTGGGCGAGTTTCCTGTCTGATGTTGGATCCAGACCCAAAGAATCCACACCTGCCTCACAGTCAAGTACAACACAGAAGGTAAATATGATTTAAACCCAAATTTCTGATTAAAGATGGTGCCGTGATTTAAAACTTATTCCCCAAACCATAAGTTTTAATGGTGCTTTCAGGTGATCAACCCATAGTGTCAAAATGAAGATTTAACAGGGAACAATGTTCTAAACCTCAACATATGGAGGGTAAAACCCAAACATACAAAATAGTTGTCTGGTTGTTGGACCCACATTCATCTGACCTCTTTGGATACACGTTTACAGTGCATTCAGAAAGTATTCAGACCCCTTCATCAGTCTACACTCAATAGCCCATAATGATAAAACAAAAACAGTATTTTGAAATTCTTTGCAAATTCATTAAAAAGGAAAAGCTGAAATATGACATTGACATACATATTCAGACCCTTTAGTGTCACACTTTTAATTTAGTTCAGGTTCATCCCATTTCTCTTGGTCGTCATTGAAATGTTTCTACACCTTGACTGGAGTCCACCTGTGGTAAAGTCAATTGATTGAATTTTGAAAGGCACACACCTGTCTATATAACACACACAGCTGACAATGCATATCAGAGCCAAAACCAAGCCATGAGGTCAAAGGAAATGCCTGCAGAACTCAGAGACAGGGTTGTGTCAAGGCACAGATCTGGGGAAGGCTACAAAAAAACTCTGCTGCTTTGAAGGTTCCTAAGAGCACAGTGGGCTCTATGATTCTGAAATGGAAGAAGTTTGGAATAACCAGGATTCTTCCTAGAGGTGAGCAATGGGGGGAGACGGCCTTGGTGACAGAGATGACGAAGATTGCCAAAAAGCACCTAAAGGCCCTGCAGACTCTCTGGTCTGATGAAACCAAAATTAAACCGTTTGCCCTCAGTTGTAAAAATCATTTCTGGGGGAAACCATGATGCTTAGAATTGGCTGTGCCTTTCCAAATCATGTCCAATAAGTTGAATTTACTGCAGGACGGACTCCTCAGTTAAATTTCCAGTGTCATAGCAAAGGGTCTGAATACTTGCATCAAATTGATAATTCAGTTTTTCCCTTTTTAATAGATTTGCAAAAAAATCTAAAATGTGAAAAAGTAAAAACACACAGTGTTTTCTGTGTTTGTCATTTTTTTCTGTCTCAGTCAGACTGAATCTTTTGTTTTTGTCCTCAGGCTGATTCCTCAGTGTTGAAAGTCTCTCCTTTAAGAACAGAAACGAAAGCACCAGAACCCGCTAAAGTCACCATCACTAAGGTTTTTGACTTCGCTGGAGAAGAAGTTAGGTATGCCTCTGAATCATCCCCACAAAGTTTGGCTCCCGGTAAAAAAGATTTGTTCTTAGGAACCACAAAGCAGGTCAATAATAAAATCAGAGCTTTTAAGCTCACAGTGAAGCTGCAACATTGAGAGATAGATTAGATAAACATTACAGTTAATAAGAACATTTATTCATGTTGACCTGAGTTACTAACACTCTGTTAATATAAGCCTTTTTTCATCCTTCCCTGCAGTCCCCTTACCACAACATAAATGAATAATTGTATTATATTGTATTGATCACATGTGAATTAATGTACCATTTTTGCATTGACCAGTAGGTGGTGACACACACACACACACACACACATATTCAGTCTGGATGAGTGAACCCCATGAAATACAGGATGAGGCAGTGCTCAGGCTTTACTCAGACAGTTTTGTTAGTGGCACATTTAGCTCTCAAGTTTTAAAGATAGATAATTCAGCTGATCAAAGTTGATGCATATGGATGACGCATATATATATATCCATCTGCTCCTGCAATTTCAGGGTTATTATTCATCTTGAACGAATAAAAGTAGCATAACTTTTACAACAGGTGCAATAACCCAGTCATGATTGGACCATATCGCCATTCCGTCTTCTTATATTGTGACAGGATATTCTGGATGTTTGTATCATGGTTTTCAGTCTCAGTTTCAGAATTGTTATTGCCTTATTAGGCAATAACACGATCCAGGATGAATTCTTTTCACTTTAAAGAACCCTTTAAAATCCCTTCTTTTGTGCCAGCCTCAGGACAGATTTTATAAACTTTCATGGTCTAAGAAAACAGCAAAATCATTCTGTCCAGCATTTAGGTTCATGTCGGGTGGAATGAACATTTTAATGTTCTAATTTAGATTTAAAATCAGTCTCAGCAGCATGTTTGAACTTGTAGGCCAGACCTTTACAACTGATCCTACATTGTAAGCAGTAATACTGTGCTGTAATTATGTATAGCTGACAATGTGAATGGTTTCATGAGCCCCTGGGACAGAGTGAGTTTGCAGTCATATCATAACAAAACCCAAGTAATTATCACAGCTCATGGCATTTCTTCAATAAAAGCTGCACAAATAGCTGAGTGTTTCCCATAAAAACAGTATAATTGTCACTGTGTAAGATGAACATCTTGTATATCACACAGACAGCCACACCCCTGCAGCCAGAAAAGATGCTAGTTATATGGAACAAGTAATGTCTCCTCCTAAGTGTTAGCATGTGACTGGGTTTTATTCAGAAACTAAATATGATCCTGGGTATAATTCATCTGTTTGATTATGCATGAAGCTGTGTGCTCTGTAATTACACCAGCATAAAATTAGTACATGGATGATGGCTGTAGTCAGTCCCCAGAGCCACAATAAATGCTACTGGCTCTAATGTGTGATGTCTGAACATATATTTTTCAGTGAAGTTGGTTAATGGCTCCAAACACTACAACAGTATTTCACATAGTACCTAGACGTCCATCACCTGAGCCTGGTGTTTTGTCTTTTCATTTTTTCTTTTCTTTTTGGAACTCAATATCTTCTCTTCCTGAGACGAGACTCTGTTTTTCAAAATACTATTCCTCATCATCTACAAAGCTGTGTGCTCCGTGTAATTATGGCTGCATATAATTAGCATACATAACAGCGAAAGCCTTTCAGCCCTCATGATGGTGATTGTGGAGTCTGTGCAGTGCTGATGTTCCCAGAGGATGCAGTGGTTTTTCCTCATATAGTCCTCCTATCTAACCCCACAGTGAGATCATGGACAGATGTTGTTCTCTTACTGTGTGTGTGTGTGTGTGCGCGCGCGCGCATGTGCACTTGCATGCACAGGCGCATGCGCATCATTTATTCTTTTTAACACAAAGGCTTAGATGCATTGGGCTGCAGCTGTGTAGATTTGGTGTATGTTGGCTTCTGGATTAAAAACTGTGACAGATATACACTGACATGCACTTTATTAGAAACACCTGTACACCTGCTTATTCATGCAAGTATCTAATCACCAATGCAATGTATAAAATGATACAGATACAGTTAAGGAGCTTCACTTAATGTTCTCATCAAATGTCAGATTGCAGAAAAATGTGATCTCAAGGCTTTGACCTTGACCTTGGTTAGTACCAGACAAGGTGGTTTGAGGATTTTCATGCACAACAGCCTCTAGAGTTTATTCACGTTGCTTCCAAAAACTAAAAAAAAAAAAATCCATTGAGCAGCAGTTCTCACTCCATCACTGACATTAGTTAGATGTGACTCATCCTGGTAATTTACTTGGTGTAGTAAAGTACTGTATCACTAACTTCCAGGCATATTCAAACTGTGCATCCATAAGAAGATTCTTATTGCTCATTATAAGGATTACAAACATTAAAGGAACTCTTGAGGAAAATTAGGCAAAGAGTAGACGTGTGCTGTGGGCCTCCAGATACATAATGGTGGGAATATGCTGGATATGTTTTCTTTTACCAAAATTCAATATTAAGAAGTCATTGCATTGGGAGGAGGTTAGTTACACAAGAGGCTAGTTCACACAAGAGGCTGGTTTTCTTGTCTTGTTTGAACCCAGTTGTTGTTTCTTTTATCCAGAAGTGTTCCACAACCGGTTTTAACCCAAACCACCATCTCAACCACCAAACTGAGACCATTCCACGACTTTAATGGTGTGTTAATTACTGTTACATTGACAACAAAGCTCCTGTATGCCTGTCACTGGTTCAGTCCTATGGGTCATATCTGAGAGTACAAACAACCTCTATGGTTACTAAGGCTAGAGAACTTAACAAGGAAGATGGCCTCACCAGAAGTCTGGTTCCTCGCAAGGTTTCTGCCTCTTAAAAAGGAAGTTTTTCCTTTCCACTGTTGCCTAGTGCTTGGTCATGGTGGGAATTAGTGATAGACCGATATGTTTTTTTCAGGGCAGATACCGATTATTACATTTTTTTTTTTATCTTAGACAATAGACATCTTTGTTTTAAATTTCTGACAAAAAGTGCAGGGAGCTCCCAGGCTCAGCAGCATGTCTTATAAAGTTAAATGAAAACTTAAACAATAATAGCTCCTAAAGTTTTCTACAGTAAATTTTTCCAAAATTTCAATACAACTGAAATGTTATTTTATCTTTCACTTATCTTTGTTTTAAGTTCAAACAAAAACAAAAAGTGCAGGGAGTTCCCAGGGTCAGCAGCATCTCTTATAAAGTTAACTGAAATTTTAAATAAATAAATAAATAGCTTTCTGAAGTTTTATAAAGTAAATAAAACAAAGTTAAATAAAATTTGCACAGAAATGTGAGTCTTAAATCAATTAGTAGTCCCAGTTGAGAAGCACCAGATTGTGGTGCAAAAAGCAGAGTTTGTTCAGCGTGTGTGAGCACTGTGACATGCACCAGCTTTCACTGCTGATTGGCTGTTACCCATGCCGTGGCTGTGTGTGTAACCAATCAGATGGTGCTATGGATGGGACAATGCTGGAGACAGAGTAGTGACTGCAGACAGAGAGGCGCAGCTGCATCAGAGCCAAAATAACCCAGTTTTAAATTGATCTCTTGTCGGCCGTCGGATTAAAAAAAAAAGGCTGATGCCGATATGCGTCAAAATGCCGAATATCGGCGCCGATAATGAGTCGGCCGAAAATCAGTCTATCCCTAGTGGGAATCATTGGGTCTCTCTCTACTATAATATAAAGACGACAGCCTAGACCTCTTCTATATGAAAAGTGCCACGAGATAACTTTTGTTGTGATTTGGTTTGCGACTTCACCTCCACCACTTGCTCTGCAGTAAGCACTGCAGAAAGCTTTAATGGTGTGTTAATTACTGTTACGTTTTTCATCGTAAACTGTAGTAAATCTTCCATCCATGTGCTGTTATCTTTCCATACAGAGTTTAGAGCACTGTGTATCTGTTTCCCTTCGTCAGGGTGAACAAAGAGGTGTCAGCAGACTCCAGGGAAGCTAAGACTTATCTGAAGAGCCTAAACACTGAACAGGAGGTGAATGAAGATGAAGTGAGGAGGTCATCACCCAGTCCACCACCTCTTCCTTGCTCCAGGTACACACACACACTGTCGCAAATTACATTCACTTCCACATCAACATATACACATGAGGATTACAGTGATATGTCGGTCAGCAAATATATGCCACTGCAGTCTGTCTTGTGGTGACAGGTGTGTGTGTGTGTGTTATGTAGGGAAATTATTTTTGTACTTGAGCTTCCATTCAGACATCAATTTCATGGAATTTCCTTTCATATGAGTGTGTGTGTGTGTGTGTGTGTTTTCCCCTGTCTTTTAATACCTTTTGTTACCATGGCAATAAATCATTTGGGATGTGCGCATCTTCCCTCCAAAATCCCAGACAGGAAACAGGAAATCATCTGCCAACAGACAGGAAGTACAGTGTGTCCACAAGCTATTTCCTATTTATCTCAGTCCAGTGTGTGAGTGTGCATGTACATGAGTGCATATGTGCATGTTTGTGTATGTGTGTTTGTGAAGAAGGGACACCCAGCACAACAGGAAAGAGTCATCAGCACCACTCCCTCATTAACTTTGTGTATACACACACACACACACACACACATACAGATAGAGCTTGTGAACTCAGTGTTTGTTTGTTGCGGATTGAGATGATAGTTCAGCTGGTATGTAATGTCACAATAGCAGTGGTTTGTTTACTACAGTACAGAGGGAGGGGTCTAACAGCACATCGTAGTTCAAAGTTTGACTGTGGACTGAAAATGTAGGGATCAGAGTAGAACATCTTCCTTACAGTGTTAAAATTATATAATATTTATGTGGTATAGTATTAAAGTCATTCAGTTGTTGCTAAACTAAATGTACATACAGAATCAGAAGTTTTTTCTATATCCTGTGACCCAACATTAAAAGAAATAGTTTGACTTTGGGAAATACTTATTTCTTCCATTGAAATGTTTTACTAAGATCAGTCTGATGTCTGTATTAAGGATAGAGCTGGAGTGAGCACAGACTGGAGACAGGGAGAGACAGCTTGCTTGGCTCTGTCTGAACTTCAAAAATACATATACCAAAACCTCTGAAGGTTAGTAATTAGCTCATACCTCTTGTCTAATCCATATACCAACAGATATGTAAAAATGTCAGGTTGTGATTTTATGGGGAGTTAAACAGTGTAACAATTTCTTAGCTAACAACACCTGGGTGCTGAATGTGTGCAGTTCCTGAAGTCTTGTCATAAAACTTAGGTTGCCAGGTTTGGTACCACTGTGTCTGTGCAGAGACCAAAAGCTGCGCTCACTGAATGTAACTGGCAACCTGTGCTACAGATGGAGACACTACACATAAGTACTGGGCGACAGTAATTTTCCCATGGTGGGCTGCTGCCACAAATTGTATATTGCGGAAACATTGCAGACATAAAGTTGGCATCTTGGTCATAGCTCAGTTATGAAATTCCACTGCACCAGTGTCTCTCCTACCGGGCTGCTGACAGTGTTGTCAGTCGCTGTTAACTCGCCATAACACCTGTACTTTCTGCTTTAGTTGTGCACATTTCTGCGACAGGCATTACATGCAGCTTTCTCACCTGACACCAGAGCTGAGAGTTTCTGAGGGGCCAACAGAAATGATTCATACTGCCCTGCCTTAAACTGTCTGGTGGTGCTCTGCCTTTCACTTCCATCACTTCTCTACCTCCATGACAGTTAGTTTTGTGGTCCTTTCATTTTAAGACAAGACTTGAATGAAAAGTTTACAGCAGCTAAAAAGAAAAGTGTAATGAGTTGTTGACAGACATTTTGTGCGTTGAATCAGGGCCTTCTGGACAGATGCACTGAATTGTCGACTTTTAGCCCTACTAAAATGGTTAACTGTTCCTTTAATATAATATTCAGCCCCATGTAGAACTTAATGTTGCTCCTAACACAAACATTTTCATCAAATATTTGTGACATAATGTTGCATGACACAGGACTTCAATAAAAGAAACTGAAAATGTTTTAACTGAAACTGACAGTTTCTCAATGCAGTATGATATATAACAGAAGCCACTTGTGCTACCTAAGGTTGCAAAAAATTCTAACGTATAAATGCATTAATAGTGCAGATGAAAAGTCTCAGCTGTGGCTGAAGTGGAAGCTCGCACTTAAGTTATTGGTCTATTCATGGACAGGAAGGAAATCACAGCCTGCACAATGACATGGCTTAGCGAGCACACACACACACGCACACGCACACACACACACACACACACACACACTCACACACTCACACACTCCAGCAGCTGGCTTGGCTGTGTGTGGTGAAGCACTCAGGATACAGCACAGAACAGGAAAGAGATGAAAAGATGGAGAGCTGAGATGTGTGGTGATTGGGGGAGTTTTCACTGGATACTATATATCTGACAGAATCATAAAAATTAGCTTGAGCATATTTGAGTTGTCCCTCTTCAAAGCAGTATTAAAATACTCTAAACAAGTCTGGAATTTGGCCCTTTGGTCGAGCTTCATTGCATGAGCAAACCAAACATCAACACGCTGCAATTTAAATGCATTAATGTGAGGTTCTCATGGCTGTATGTAATTGTGGAATACCAAAATGACTGGTGTTTAAATGGTTCACAGTAATTAACAACGTCTGTGTCCAGTCATGCAGCAGTAAATGAAAAGCTTGGTCTGCTGTGGTCTCTAGTGGAACATCATTATGCTTTCACAGAATGATTTATAGCTTTGTCTTTAAAAGAAACTCTCCTCAAACTATATAAATCACTTCACTTAAGAACTTACTAACTTGTGTATGCTATAGAATTTATATCATAAAATGACCAGTGATGTGTGAGACCAGTGGTGATATGAGAATAAAAATGTGATGATGTGCGGCTGAAAAACAAGCAGATAATAATAACAATTAGATAACACACAAAAAACCATTCTGAGCAGCAAAAATATTTTGCCTTTTCTTCTTCTTTCTTGTAATAAAAAAATTGCACTGTAGTACTAAACAGACCTGTTCCTTATTGTTGTGACATTTAAACCCCATCTCATTATAAAAGCAGTATGTGAAAGGACAGTGAGCGAGAAATTAGCCCACTTGACTGATTGCATTTACTCTTGTTTGTCCTGTGTGTGTGTGTGTGTGTGTGAGAGAGACATTACATCAGCAGCTTGTCATACCAGCCTCTCCACAGAGTGGAACTCCATATAAACAGAATCATTAATCATGTGCTCATCCTCTTAATATCTTTAATGATTGCTGAGTCGGTTGTGTGCCTTAAAATGCCTTACTGTTACGGTGTATATCTACACTTGGCAGTGTCAGGTTTTGTGGAGATTGGAATTTATGTGCTTATTTTTGTCCATGTGCTTAAACCAAAACCCATGGCAGCTAAATGATTAGGCAAGTTTATTTGTATAGAACATTTGGCACTTGACAGATTTAAAGTTAGTCATAGCAAGTCTAATATTTTCTGGCAGTTTGTTCCAGCTCTGTGGTGCAGAGTAACTTAATGCTGCTATGTTAAGTTTCCACTCTGGTGTGATTTTTTTTTGGGAAGAACTGGGGAAAAGTCCGTCACATTAATCAAATTTGTTCCTCCAAGTCCTGACTGGTAAGGCTGAACAATATATGGAAAAAATTATATTATGATAATTCTGACAGATCCATATTGCAATTGCAATATGAGTCATGCATTTAGTCGAAATTATTGAATTTAATTTTACCTGAACTGACTGACTGGGGTCTGTACCAAACAAGCATGTTCCCTAACATCTGGAGAATATGATTTGTAGGCCAGGGCATCTCTGTGAACACCACAACACTTCATTTATGATGGTATGTTGTGACACATTTTATCAAAAAATTGCAATTTGAATATTACACTTAGCCTTGATGAAATTTCTAGATATTATGATTAATTGTTTAATTGTTTTTTGTCCTACTTCCTGGACACGACTCCTCTGATTCTTGCTGTTTGTAAGATGATATATTGTAGACTTTGATTTAACAAGGCTGATAACGTTTAACTAAGATTATATGGAGTCCAAGATTACACCAAGATGTCTGACTTGGTTGTTGGTTTTCACAGACAGAGAGTCAATATGGGTGCCAACTCCAAGCCTTCCTACTTTTGTGCCAAAGATAAGTATCTCAGTTTTGTCTGCATTTAGCTGGAGAAAGTTCCAAAACTCAGAGTTAAGAAGAGATGTCTCTGTACTGTGGTGGGGCTGAAATCCAGATCGAAGTTTATCAAAGTAGCCATTCATTTGAGATCAAAAAGTTACTTAGTTGCTTATAGACAACTTTTTAAATTATTTCACCCACAAAGGGGAGGTTTTACATCGGGCTGTAGTTTGTTATCACAGAGGTGTTCAGGCTACTCCTTCTCAGGAGAGGCTTGATGACTGCAGTTTTCAAGGCTTCAGAAAAATTACTTGATGGCAGAGATGCTCCATGTTAGATTTGCGGAGAAGTGGATTAAGAGCAGAGGAGAAAATATAGTGCAGAAAATGATCAGGTAGCTCTAGGCCAAAATGTATAACTCAAATAGTAGAGGGGCTCATAATCATTGCTTACGATGCTGCACTTCTGCTGCTCTTGAAGGAAAAAAACGTGTCTCTTTATTTGCAACATGCCATAATAGCAACAACACACACAGGCCAATATGTCGTACCCATAATGGAAATAGCTCAGTGCAACGCTAGTGTCAACAATATTAAAATATGCATATACAACACACAACATGTGCACAGGCACATTATATCATAGCATCAGTAGCTTAAATAAGCAAATAAAAGCAAATAAAGCTCAGTCTGTACCTGGTGGGGGAGGGAGGCGGCTACAGGTACAGGGTGACACTTTCCTCACCAATGTCCTCAATGTCCTGATTCTTCAGATCCTGTCTGCAGTTCATATGAGAAAATGGCTCATGAGATGTACAATGATTAAAAGCTTTCTGTCTGAATTTGCTGCCTGTTGATCTCATTAAGATTGTGTTAAACTTAAGTTGCTTAGCAGTGAGACTCCTATCAAACCTGCCACGCAGTGTATTTTGATTTTGAGGCTGTAATGCTCAGCAGTTAGTGCCTAAACTTGCTGCTATCTAGCTACAGGTTTTCTGGGAGAAATGTTGCATGAAATTAGTTCTGATTGTTTCCCAACAAAAATATGCTGTACAACTGAAAGAGAATGTCACCCAGCAACTGTAACACACCTGCCTCCTTACAAGAGACTGAGTTACTCCAACAAAACTAAAGCAATCTCTGACTGTTATGCTGTGACTTTTCTAATATATTACTGATGGCGTACTGTGACAGTGGAGAGGCTTTGAGGTGAACTCATACATTTTCATTACTGCTCTCTTTACCTGCACTTTGCAGTGCCTGCCTGCTGTGTACAGTGCTTGGTGAAGGTAGTTTGCTACAGAAATAGCTGATGCCGCATCACATCTCTGTCTCACACAAAATATAATTCCATGTTTTTCATACTTGTTCACTGTGATGAAGGCATTAGTGATGTGGCTACTGTTGATACTGTATGCATTCAAATGGTTATTGTTTTGTTCATGTGATATTTAAGTGGTAATTTGACTGAGAAGACCAGGCTGAGTACAACAGTACAGACCCTTCATCATAAAGTTTCTGCCATGTGTAGGGGAGACATGCTTCAGCACCTGTAGTGTGTCACCTTAAGTTTGAGTCCTTAGTGTGTCACCTAAAAGTTCCGTCCCTTGTATTTGCAGTGCTAAGCGGCCATCAGGCATGTCGAGCATCCTGAGTCGTATCGGGGGAAAGAAACAGAAGATGAGCACGCTGGAAAAGTCAAAGATGGACTGGGACGCTTTTAAATCAGAGGAGGGCATCACGGAGGAGCTGGCCATCCACAACAGAGGCAAAGAGGGGTAAGAGACTGTTAGTGTGTGCCACAGCATCATAAGGTCTTTCACTAAATTCTAAAACATTTCAGGCAGTAATACAATAACTGGACAGTCCAGCATTCAGATTTGCTGGAGTTTGGATGTCAGCCCTGTTAACAATAGTAATTATTCTGCATCATATCCATCAAATGAGATCAGTAGAGCGTCTACAGTTACTCTGCTGGTCACTGTCTGCATTCCACTAGCTGGGGAAAGCTACCAATACCTACCAGGGAAAACAAAAGCGGCATGCTCTTTCTGTTTTGGTTGTGCAGTGACAAACGTCCTTTGAGCCATAAATTGATCCTTAAATTCACACAGGGTGGCAGACAGTACATAGTGAAAGAAAGGCTTGTAGGGAACCAACTTAAACTTCAGTGGTGACATTATTCTACAGCCATTACATTGTGCACTCACTGTTCATAGTGATTAGTTATGCTTATTGTCACTTTAAATTAAGAGAGAGAAGATTGTCTCTGTATTATTATCCCCAACAGGCATGTGCAGTCACTAAATATGATGGACAAATGACACATGGTGGACATTGGATAAGCTACTGCTAATATGTGATGGACTGTGAAGGGTGTGACTGGATTTTATCAGTGTTTGTGTCCATATCTGACACATGTACCAAGAAAGTCTATTGTCAGATGTTACATTCTGTAGAAGTTTTCCATATTATACAAAATCACACCAGATTTTGATGCCTGTGCATGTTTGTACTTTATTTTTATAGTGCATGTGCATCATGTATAGTGTTCGATCAAAATGCGCCTCTCAGTCAGGGCTGCTTGCTTGGCCTGCGTTAATCCAGCTTGCAGCTTTGTGGTCAGTTGGTCTCATTTGTTACTGCTGGAGTTCACTGCTCCACTCGCTACACTCTAATAGCGTCTGGTGATGGTGTAGAAAGTGCCAATGCAGTCACGTTCCGCCTTTCTTAAAACTCTGGCATGTGCTGTAAATTGTCTAGATGTTGCACTGCTCTCATACTGTATTTCTGCCTTGTTTGTAGCTTTCTCTAAAACCGTTCAGCTAGAACAGTCTACAGTGCACTGCTTTGGGTCCTCAGCAATACATCTGTGAAGTTTGAAGTCGATGGGATGAGCGATTGTCGAGAAAATGGAAATACTGACTGACAGACAGACAAAGATCCGCTTATTCATAGTTCGATCATTTCTATCAAAATGGCCTGTTAATTTGCTCTGCAAAATGGTGACAATTCCATCCTACATTACATTTTTTGTAAAGTCAGTAATCACAAAATGCTTACATGGATCAGCCATAGTGCGCAGGCCCAGTAGAGTTTTTAATTATGAAGAAGTAGCAGCTGGAAAGTATTGAGTGTAAATGGAGAGAAACATATAAGCAGGAATCATACTTCAGTCAGGATGGATGGAGAGAGGGAGCCAATGGAAGACTGGCTACCCCAGGGAAATAATATGGGTCTGCTGTACGTACTCTGTTAGCTCCTTCATTGTCATTCTGTGCCACACACACACACACACACACACACACACAGGCTCTGATACCATAGTTAACATGCACTAACTTCCAACCAAGCAGAAGGATGGGAGCTAATTTAAAAACACTCAGACACAACAGGGACTCAAATCATTCTACTCACAAACACACACATGCACACACACACACACACACACACACACACACACACACACACACACACACACACACACACACTGCAGGAAAAGCTGTGTAACTGCTTCCTGTGCTGAAGTGGAAAATGCAGAGAGAGATGTGGTTTAGTGGTGGGAAAATAAGTGTGCCCTTGCGTGTGTGTATGTGTTTGTGTGTGTGTGTGTGTGTGTGTGTGTGTGAGGGAGAGAAAGAGAGAGAGATGAACACATTGCTTCTGTACTCTTCGTCCTTAGTTGTGTTTTCAGTGTGTGCTTGTACTTGATGATAAAAGTAGGACTAATGTTCTCTCCCTCTCTCTGGGTTTAGGTATGTGGAGCGGAAGAACTTCTTGGAGCGAGTCGACCACCGCCAGTTTGAGTTAGAAAAAGCAGTGCGCATGAGCAACATGAAATGATGACACAGACTGACAGCGCACGCACACGTGCGTGCACACACACACACACACAGAGTGGAACAGATGTTTAGATTGCCTGTTTCTTGCTTTTTCTCTCTCTAATGACAGAGTTGCTATTTCCTCAGTAAAGAGAGCTCAGACTGGTGCTGTGGCTTGAGTCTATTTCAGGATGGGGGTATTAATAGGCTGAGTTTGTGTAATGGTTATGTGTTGAATGTTCTGTCCTTCCATTGCTGTAAGAACCAATTAGATTTTCAAATCTTCACACTGAGGGCATTTTTGGGAAGTGAGGCGATTCATGCCTGTCCTACTTCCTCAATGGGCTGATTTAGGACCAGGCTTTAGGGTTAAAGAACAGTTTGGTTTTTATTACAGCTTTTGTCTTATTTTTGTATTGTCCAGTATTTCTATTCATAATTATAATATCATACTCATTAATTTCATTGCTGAAATCTTGGAACCTGGTGGCGTCACTAAAAAGAAAGATGAGTGGTCAAGAAACACAAGCTGTCAGTCTACAACAATAAGATCCAAGCTGAAATAAATCAGAAGATCAGATCATATGTTTATACAGGGTAGATATGGATAGGTCTAAGGATAACTTCCACTTTTATTAACACAGAAACACAAGATTCTCAGATAGCTGAAGCATAATAAAAGGTTGTGTTCAAGCTATTGCATATAAATAATTTAACTTTTTATTTAACTTGCAAAATTATGCCTGCTCTCTCAGTTTCCACAGTTTTTGTTTAGCAATATGAAGAAGACCACAACCACAGCTGCTGAGGTGATCCAAAATTTGAAAGTGAATTGATTCAAGTTGCTAAATTTATCCAATGAGCTCTACAAAGCTCAACGTCATTCATCCCACATCTGGCTGCATGGCAACAGACTTCAAGGCTCTCTGATGTTTCTTACCTCAATCGCAACATGGTGCTCTTATCCAGTGTTGTACCTGATACTGTTGGAAACATCACAGGACACTGACAGCTGACACTGGCCCGTCCCTCAGGTGTTTTTTTTTGTCCTAGTTATGAACACACATGGGGACAAAGACAGAAGAGGAGTGAGGAGAGGATCAATGCATTGGAAGAGAGACCAGAGGGATATTTGATTTACTGATACAATTCTCTGTTTTTTCATGTACATATTAAATATCCAATAAACACAAACGGATCGTTTTAAGTCTGCTGTTGATTTATTTGTGTTTGCTGAGATGTCAAGGAGTTTATTTTCTGTTTATGAAGATCCTCAACATCTATCATCATTCCTCCATCACCCTGTTGTAATTCCACTGCACTAATCACCTGCTTTGTTTTCTTATAACTTTAGCACCAGCAGTATTTTAGTAACATCACATTCTTGCAAGTAAAGGGCCTGAGATTTTTAGAGTAATTTGTAACACTGTAGTTTCCCATTTAAACTTCTGAACATAAAAATATTAAATTCAATTTAATACATTTATTTAGGTAAGTGCACCTTTAACTCAAGGTCTATTTACTAGCTTTTTCTAGTTTTCAACAGTCTCAATCAAATTGAAGTTGGCTCAGTCACCCTTGATATGGCTCTGTTTTCATCACATGAGCAAACTGCAATTTCACAGCAGATGTAGTTGAAAGCATGAGGAAAACCTGTTGGACCGTGCTTATTTTTGAACTACTCATGACATCGGGACTGAATATTTACAGTCAAATATGATTCTTTGTCAGATTAATGAGATAAAACCTTGAGCCCAAGCCCAAATCTTGTGAAGTTCTCTTGTAGACAGTATTTATATTCAGCAAGCAAACAAGTTAAATGCATGCTCTTCCTCATAAACCATCTGCAAAGCCATTCATTTTTTTAAAGTACGTTTTGAACCCTGCATTGTTTACATTCTTGTGTGTTTATGTTCACCCTCATATGCAAAAAACTATGATCTGCTTATTACAACATGGTCCAAAATTTCACAGAATACCTTTAACCATCTGTGTAGTAAATCCTGAGCTTTTCATCAACATTGCGTATGAATCTGTTCCCTTTGGTGGCTGGAAAAGATGGTAAAATGTTGTGTGCATGTTGAATAAAGCAGATCAGTCTGAAGACAGGGCTGCTTCTGACAGTTGCCTAAAAACAGCATGTGATTCACTACTAAAGTCTCCTTTCCTCACAGATAGTGGGGTTTTATGGCATTAGGGTGACAGGAGATTATCCTCACACATGTTCACACACAGCTTATCATGGCTGAAGGTGTGTGTGTGTGTGTTGCCATAATTTTATTCTTGTCAGGATGGAGGAGTTTGAAACATTTACATCATCATGGGACACTTCAGTTGAAAGGTCTCAGCACAGGCAGTTCACTGTAACGTCCACAGACGACCAGTGCTGTTTGAGGGAATCTCTAAAGATGATGAAATCAATCATTCAGATGCATTTTGTCAGATGTGGACCAGATTAGACTGAACTAAAGGGATATCAGCCATGTACATCAACAAACATGTATGCAGCCTCAGTCTCTCATGTTTTATTTTATTTACATGATAGCCTGAGGGTTGATCATTTTAACATGAAGCTGGTACTGTTATTATTTATAGACACGTGATATCTTAACCATCTCTAAATCTCTGTGTGCTCTGTAGCAGCTCAGTGGAGCAGGGATTTGAGTCTCATTAAAACTGCCAGTCATAAGGGATATCTTTTATTCTGCATACATTGGACAATTTCGCTGATACAGGGTAAAAGACATGCATTACAGTAAAAAATGTATCTCATTATATATGACATCATCTTGTGTGTTTTATAGGGACACATTGAAGTCTGGATCTCACCTTTTGGGCAGAGCTGAGGTGGTCAGAACAAACTTCTTTTTTTAATCATAGGACAAACTAAGTGAAAAACATAAAAAACAACAGCAGCTGCATTTTACTGACCCAATCTAAAGAGAGGCACACATATTGCCATTGTCTAAAGCTCCAGTGTTGTACACATTCACATATATGCATATAAGAGTGTTGCTGACCATCCCTAGCCAGATGTGGGTGTGCATGTGTGACATGGCAGTGTGTGAGGTGTGTGGGTGAAAATAGCTGCAGGGACAGTCAGGGTTCATTTGTACCACACATTATTCTAACAATTTATTCATTCCATCTATTCCAATCAGTATAATAAACCAAGATTTGAAGCAGCTGTCATGGTGCTTCAGGTGTGTTTATGAATAACAAAACTTTGATTTGTGTCAGTGTCGCTGTGACACTGACATGATCAAATCTGGGCCTCATTGTTAAAATGAGCAGAAACATGCAGGGTGTTCTGATAATAATTGCACAAACTCAGATTAGGGAGTGAGTGAGAAAATATGACATATTTATACTGCAGTGAAATGGCACTACATTCACTGTAGACGCTATTCTAGGCAAATTAACATTACAGCTAACCATTTTGCAAATCATGTTGCTGTTTTTTTTAGAAATTACAAAAATGTAACTTTTACTAAATTGAATCAACATATCAGGGTTTATTTGTGTTCCTTGAATTTTTATGTTTAAATTATTTCTAATGAAAGACAAACAAGATGTCATAGGGTGGTATAGAGTATACAGTACAGTACAGTAATAACTGTACAGTGAAACATACAGTAAAGTGTATGTTGAATTCTGCAGAGGATTTGCAAAACAGTTGTCTGCAGGCTATCACAGTAAGATGAACCAGAGTGTAAGTAGTAGATTTGTAGTAGATATGCTAAGACATGCAAAACTACAATATGGTCCTTTAAAGGCTTGTTCCCAAAAATTTCCCTGGAGGTGCCATTCTGTGGATTTTTAAGTGCGTTTAAAATGGTAGGAATTACACGTCCTTGTAGTGAGACGGTCCCTTTAAGGCTGGACTGGCTCGTCCCTGAAGAAGGACGGCAGCAGACAGCGGCAGAGGCGGTGCAGTCCTCCTGTTCACGCAGACCTGTCAACATAACGGTGAAAGCCGCTTGACCTCCCGAATCACCGCTGCTTCGTTTACTGGCTTTTTACTGAAGCACCGCCGAAGGAGTGAGAGAAGGAAACCGTGACAGAAGAGAGGAGTGGCGGAGGGAGCGGGAGGGCAGTGGACGGAGGAGAGACAGCCGGGTGTGCTGGACACTCGGGCGGCCGCACTGCTGCTGTGTTGCCGTAAAACCCTCTTTTGCTGCAGACACATTTTCTAACACTCCCAGTCCAAATTCAGCGAAACCCCGACCTCTTTCTACAGCTGGAAGTTTGCTTTTCCTGTAGAGTTCACCATGGTGTGGATGATGGAGGACTGACACTTTAGGAGACGTGAAGAAAATCTCGTTCTGTTGGAAAAGTAGCATCTGGAAAGAAGACCACCGTGTGTGTTAAAGCCAGGAGACAGGGAGAGTGACAGCGCCAGCAAAATGTCTGTCCCTGTAAGTATGCCAGCCCTGAGGCTCACCAAATGCTTTTACACCCTGTGTGCTTTGTCTGTCTATCAGTGTTTGTTAGCTTTTTACACACAATTCCTCAACATGCTAGAGCAAGACTTGAGGCGCTGAATCAATTGACAGCTCATTTTTAATCCAGCACACACCCAGTTCTACACCGAGCAGCACTTCCATTATTAAAATGCCAACTTTCACAACTGCTGGTCGCCAGCTTGTCACTAAAACATCCAGCCACTGAGTGGTGTAAACCAGCTCTAAAATAAACATTACAGTAGAATAAAGTGCTAATCATGGTTTGTCACAAATTAGATTTGCCGAAGGGACCCACTCACTGAAATGGGTACCAGCTAGCTACTGTGCAGCTCTGCTCATTAGTAAACGAGCATTAATGTGGCAGTTTAGTGAGAGCTCTTTGGTTTGAAGCCACATACCCGGTCTGTAGTGACATAGCTATTCTCGGCAGGCCTGGCCTGTCAACACATTTAGACAGCTGATGTTACTGCTTATGTGTGTTCAAGGGGTGGATTATTATCTATGTTGCTTGGCTCCTGCTGTTGGAAATGGTCTTGATGGAGCTTGTTGTGTTGTCCTTTATCACATTCCTGAGGAGGTGTTTCACAAACTCTGCCTGAAGGGTATAATGGGTGTGTGTGTGTGTGTGTGTGGCTGTTTGTCAGCCTTGCAAACACCTTTTTTTTAATTGAGAATGGGAATGCACAAAATTGATAGTGTACATCACATCTGATAGCTGATGATTTCCACAGTCCTTGTGGTTAGTAATAATAGTACACTTCATTTCATTGTCAGGGGACCATATGTCTAGTTTGCTAGTTTACCTGTTGTGCTGTAACTGTCATGCTTTAATGCACACACAGCTGTGCACTCCATAAAACACTGCCTTATTATGTCCTGATTCATTGGTAATACCACAGTTTTTCCATTGGGATTTCACAATGAATTCTGCACATTTGCTCCTGTATTTTTTTGTTCTGTGGGCTTTTAAAGCTTTTTGTTGCTGTTGTTATTCCTTTGTAAAAGGAAATATTTTCCTTTCATTCACTGCCAGTTTGTAGGAAATGTACAGAAATATAGGTATCACCTAGGTACACTTAGGTAGTTATAAGATTATATATCCACCAAGGCTTACACACTTGAAAAGGACAAGTGAATCATCCACATATGAAACATATACTCAGCATTCTGATTTAGCATACTTTGACTATTAATGTCTCTACACTGGTAAGCTTACCAAAACATTAACATGACTGTTACAACTGTGCTACACGTGCAGTTTGTCATCCTTTGATTTCATCCTACAAAGCATCAGCTCCCCAGACAGAGTGGTGAAACCAGTGATCACTGTTAATTAATGTGTTAAGCATTTTTTTTTTCATGTAGACATTAAGGCTTAAACAGTTATGTTTTGAGGGTGTGGACTGACAGCTATTGCAGTCAACTGTGATGGTTGCTGCTCCCTTGTCTTTGACAGAAAGCAAACAAACCCAGGCTTCAGACTGCCTTTCAGAAGCTTATGGTGGATGCTACAGTTACAAAGTTGTTCCACAGGCTTTGAGACCTTCACAAGAATTAATCTGCATTTTATCAGAACAGTAACTCCTGCACTGTAGCAAGTTTGAATGGTCAAATATTAACACAATCCTTAACAGCTGTTTAACAGAGAGGACCTATACATGTGGCTCCTCTGCATGGCTGTCGTCTCTAGTAATGTATATCAGTTGCTGTGTGAAGAGGTTTCCAGCTACTAAGGTGCAGAGGTGGTGGCTGCTGTTCAACTTCTCACTGTGGCAGGATGTGCTCTGATTTGCTAAACTTGGCATTCACACATGGACCTGCTGCCTCCTGCTATTTGACAAGACACGCTGGAGATTCAGATCTGTGTGTGTGCATGTCATGCATGTGTGTGCATGTCACAGAGGGGGGTGGGGGGGTGGTGGAGGGATTGTGTAACACAAAGGCAGAAACTGTGATGATGAAAGTGATGCACTCAAAGTGTATTGGATGCATGTATTGTCTGTATGTGTGTGTGTGTGTGTGTGTGTGTGTGTGTTCACTAAAAAGAAGACAGGCAGGGGATTCTTTTTCAGTCAGCTCCCATCTTAGAGGAAGCCAGACAGGCAGACAGACTGGCAGCAGGCTGCACAATCTCCTCAGCGGGGAGGACACAAGTAGGTCTGCATTCTCTAAAGTAGTTTGAAAGTAAATATGGTACCAAATGTTCAACTGGGTGCCTCTCAAAATATTTTTTTTTTAAATCCCAGTAGAAAAGTTCACTTTTCAGGATAACCTCAGTCAACCTGAGTCAAATGTATCCAATAAGTCCTTCAAATCTCAGACCCTGATTTCAATTCAGCATCAGTTGAATGGCAATAGAATGGGAAACATGCTGATTGGTCTTTGAATAGGCCAAGAAATACTGAGGATACCCTATTAAAGCTTTTTAGATCTGATAGTATTCACTGATTGCTTCCTGTTCTGAGATATCTTTTATAGAAAGCCTCGGCATAATTGTATATTAAAGCTTCTGGTTCTGCAGAAATGACTAATGTTTTTCAGCTATGCCAGCAGTATGGCTCAGTGAATGCCAGTGTTGATTAGGTTGGCTGATTGGTCGGTCTACCACCTTGGTCCAAACTGAAATATCACTATTATATGGAGTTCTTTTTCAAAGACATTCACTGTGATTTGATGTTGGTGATTTCTTTAGTGCCACAAGCAGGTCAAGGTTCTCACATATCCTTTGTTATACATATACTAGATGAATGATGAATGACAATGGAGACCTGAAGTCATGACATCATGTGCTCTGTTGCAGTAGCTTCACAAACTCAATGCAATCTCTCATTCAGCATATCTTTCATTGGCTTTCCTGAAAAAAAGGAAGCATGTTCCTGGGGTTTTCTTTCCATATTCTAAAACAAATCAACATCCACTGCAGATGTTGTTACTAGAAACTGAAAACCTTTTTTAAATGATTACTTTGTAACCACTTTGAAAACTACAGCTTCCATGATAAAAAATTTGAATGTATTTAAGTAATTGCAACTTTGGTTCATCCATATCCATAAAACTCAGCATAAAAATGATATTTTCAAAAAAGCTGCACTTTCGCATAGGACTGCCTACTGATTGGTCCTGTCCAGTGAAATGCCATTGGTAGTTTGCTATTTATATGTTAATGTTACATTATTTCAGAATAGTGATTGTATGAGTAAATTTAAGGCTGTTAATGATTCATATCTGTAAATGTTAGTCTCCCAAACAGGATTTCATGGTGGTGATAGTGTTGGCTCAGCAGCGTGTTGCCATGGATACAGAGAAATAATGCAAAGTGTTTACCCACCTGAGAGGTAGTGGGGTCACTGCTAGTGTGTGTGTGTGCGTATGCTCTGTGTATTTGCTGTGTGAGTTGGAGAAAGGGTTTACATTGTGCAGTCTGTTTGACTTTGCTCCAATTGTTCTCATGTACTTCTCAGTTATTATTGTTATTGACATCATTACTGACATCATCACACCTGCAGTATCAGCCAGTGACTTCCTAGTTTCCACAGCAACCAATCCCATGATCCATCCTACCTGGTCAATGTTGCTTTCTCTCCCCTGACACACACGCTGATCTCTCTTTTTCACAGCCATGCTTTCCATGACGTACATGAGCATGGCAGGTCAGTTCCTAGACAACGTGTGTACGTGTGTTTGAGAGTTAACTAAGCATGGCTTGATGTGCTGATCCCACTAGAAAAAAAACAGGACATGTTTGAATTTCAGACTGGGATGTGTCTCTGTTTGATTTCTCTGCTTCTGTGTGGAACAAAACCTGCCAGACTGTGGCTGGAGGCACTTCTGCTGTGTGTTATTCTTCACACACACACACACACACACGTGTATACTGTAGCAGCAGAGAGCAGGGATGGGTCAGATATATATAGAATTTGAGGAGAGTAGCCTGATTTTCACAAGCTCAGAACACGATACAAAGTGTTTGTACATCCACGCACAGACATTTATTAATGTGCGTACATAATACACTTTAGACTTTGGTAGCTTTGACACATGATGCTCATTTTCATCTTATCATCTATGTTTTGTTTTATATTTTAGGGCAATGAATATTATTGATTAATATGTCAAATATTTCTTAATTGAACAATTGTTAAGTTTAGGATGGGCATTTAAAAAAAATCAGACATTGTATAATTTTCTTAATCCCATGGTGATGTTATTCACATTCACATGTCTTGTTTGATCTAAACATCAGTCCAAAACCCAGATATCCAGCAGATATCCAGGTTATACACATTTCACACATATAATGAGATTCACAGACAGAAAAATTCTCAATTATAGTTAGTATTCAAAAACAGTGTACATTTAAATGTAGTGTGTAAAAATCCTATATCTTATCTAATCTTCTTATCGCATCAAATTAGTTTTATCTTTCAGCATTTACAAGTAGCTGAATTTATAAATCATAAGACTCAAAGCTTTAATTAAGACCTTTAATAAACTCATATCTAATAGTGCCTGCTTATTGCTGTTCACAAACCTGTAGCTCCAATCTTAAAATGAGATTAGCAGCACAGGATATTAAATATAGTTTAAATATGTATGTGACAGTTTGGAATAACAGCTGTAGCATACTGAGTTATTTTTCACAAGCTGCTTAGACCAAATACTCAGCACTGTTAACATGATCAGTTTAAGTTATTGACATGACAAAATCATCAAAGTGAAACTGGGAAATTCCAATTCCTGAAACTGATGTGACATGATCAGCTGATCTTTTTACAGTTTTGTTGGACTGTCATAACATGTAATCTACTTTACCCTGCAGAGTGCAGACACAGGGATGTAGAAAGCCCTTTTCAAAAAGTTTTCTAAAAATTTCATTTTGGCCCATCGTTAGCTTTCTTTAATTTTAGGCTTTAATTTATTTTAAGTAATAACAATGTTTGTGGTTTAAACAGCTGATAATTGAATGTTTCCCTAAAAGATTAAATAAGACATCTGTCAGCTTTGAAGCCTCGCTTTTGCCAAAAAAGAATTGAATCCAACACAGAATTGGGTATTAGAAGTCGTGTGCGTTAATCATAGATGCAAAAGCATAGTAACAGTAGCACAAGTGATGGAGAGTCATAAAGGCTAAGGGGTGATTCAGTAATGTCAGTTACACTTCAGTATCTCTGTAAAGTTTGCAACCATCAGCTGATGGGGAAAGTAAACTGCTAACAGCTAAAACTGAACTGAGCAAAACTCAGCTCGGCTTTTCATTTGTAACAGAATCAGTGTGCTAATTCTTCTTTCAAGAGTTACATAGTCTCATTTTGATGCAAGTATAAATGAAATATTTTCACTGTCTTGGATGTATAGAGAAATTAAATATAAATAGTATAATAAGGTCTGTATTATCTCATGCTGAAAAAAAAAACAACTAAAACCTCCATACCGCCAAAAAACCTTTTAGAACATTTTATTACAAATGGACATCAAACTAGTATTGTGTACTGATAGCTGAGCCCAAATACTGAGCAGTGTAGAGAACACTGTGTTAGATGACAGGGAGAGGAGGTTAGAGTTAAGTGCTTGTCATGCTGACTGTGTGTTTTCTCCTGTTTGCCTCCTCCATGTTTGTGTGATCTCTAAATGGACACATAACCTCTGTTTTAAAATTTAATGAAGGCTGATGTATTCTCACTGTCATGCATGCATACATGATACAGGTGTGTGTGTGTGTGTGTGTGTGTGTGTGTGTGTGTATGTGTGTGTGTTTCTGCACCCAGTCCTTTGTGCATCTCACCCTATAAATGCATGCATGGCATATACATAAATACATACCTGAGTGTGTGTGTGTGTGTGTTTATTAATGCTAGCTGATGGTGGTTATTTACAATGCTAATTGTGTGTATAACATACATGTTATTTGTGTGTTTGCCCTCATCTGAAGCAGACTGAGTCAGGCATTTGTCCTTATTAATTCCTTTTACCGCCCTCCCCTCACATCCACACGCACATGCCACCCTGTAGTAGGATAGGTGGGGTTTCCTAAGGCTGTGTACAGGGACTGCTTGGTCAGTGCAGTACTAGTGGTATTTGTGTATGTGTGTGCACACAATATTAATCATCACTGCTATGAGAGCTCTTTCTCTAATCCGAAATGCATGTGCGTGCACACACACACACACACACACACACACCCATACACACCTTGCATCTCAATTTCCTCCTGCTCTCCACATTCTCGGCAGGGAGTTGCTAGGGGCAACAGGAGGGTCTGCTGAGTGTGACTGTCACATATAAGGAGCTGTGTGTGTCTGTGTTGTGATATAAGAACAGGTAGGTGTGAGACACAGAAATATTAATCTTGTACGAGAGCAGCATGAGAGACATGTTACTGGAGGCTGCAGTGAAATGCTGTCATCAGGATTCCATCAGTCCCTGTGGTTTATTGGCCACTGAAATCAGCTGCAGTTTTGTGGTAAAATGGTTCCAAAAACTCTTGACCCCTATACAAAACATACTGGTTCAGAAGAAACAGTAGAGAAAACAAAAGGAACATTTTTGTTTTCATGTCATATGTCATTTCTCTGATAATTTGTATTTATCACAATTTGTTTTTTTTTTTTTTTTTGTTGTTGTGCTATTCTTATCAGTAATAACAAAATTACATCACTAAAAATAGGTCCAATGAGTAAAAAAGAAAATGAAGCAAGCAAAACAAGCAAACAAACAGTAGATCTGACAGGTAGGAAACACACCAAACTCATTTCTGTAGAGTTGTGCAGTGAGGGATCATTAGTAACCACTGTGTTAAGTTTCAATTTGACCTTCATAGTGGTTTAGATGTGCTGTGTGACCTGCCTGATCAGCAGTGTTAGCATAAACTCAAGTTGTAATAAATCAGTCTTAACCTTTAGGAACCCAAACTCAGGAATTGACCTGTCAAAGGTCAGTACTAAAGCCACAACAGTTTTTTTTTTACTGAAAGGTTTTACATGCGAAATCGGCTACAGCACCATTGAGTTTGCATGATCACCTTTGACTGAAAAGGAGTTGTCTTTTGTGGACAGGACATGACAGCATCCACACACATACTACATATTTATAACATCATGTCCAGCTTAGATAAACTCCATCCTCTTGAGAGAATAAGATGCAGGAATAAGGGCTTCTCTTTTATCTCCCTTGGTGAAATTGCTGCACTGCAAAGACATGATGTTGCTGTCAACAGCATATGATTGGTTGACATTATGAAAGCTTCTTAGTTGACAACCATCGATTTCTGTGACTAAAACAACAGCTGTCACCAGCAGGTTTTATCAGTTGGAGCTAATCATCATCAATTCAATGAGTTGGCCTGACTAGAAAATAAAATTAATGTTTTTTGTCTAGTGCTGGTTTGTGTATGACACGTTAAAATAGACTTTTTGAGATAGAGAATGGACTGTACCATATCTACATGTCAGAAAATTCTAATAATTTCATTTTAATATTTTGTAGCACACTAGATTATGTTTGATATTTTAGATTATCTTCATGAATGTGACCTGCTGCCAAAGAATACATGTTTATTGTCTGCAATGCATAAGCGGTGACTTTTACAGGTAGTCAGGAGGAGCCTACAGGCGGAGCCTACTACAGCCAACCTACCAACTATCCTCCAGCCCACAAACCACTATCTTAATGCACAACTAAATTCTTCAATTCAGTTTTCAATTTCCAGTCTTTTTCTAAAAGCTGCTCCATACTAAAGCCTAACTCCTCAATCAAGGTGATTGATAAAACAACTTAAACTGATTTCAGATGATACATCATAGGGTAATTTGCTTGTTTACTTGTAATCGCTATCTCTTAAAGCAACACTATATGTAATTATATCTTAAAATAACAGCTTCAGAATCATTTTGATGGTACACTGACTTGTAATACAGGGAGTCGTTCCTCTGTCATTCCCACTCTGCTTCCTGAATGCATGTCCTTATACTGGGTAACCTTGGTGGGTGAGTATGATGTCCTGTGAGAAGTGCATAACTGAGTGATAGTCAGCAGTTTAAGCTGTTGGGCCTAGCAAGTTCAAGAGTAATACTGAACTTCTAAATGGAGATTGGTGTGTTTGCTTCAGTATCAGCACTTCTGGCTCTGGAAGCTGGGGATCATGAGGAATATACACTGGCTGTGCTGCAGTTCAGTGAGTGGCACTAAGCAGTTGGTGCTCTGGTCAAGTGACTGATAGGCTTTGTTTACTGTACATGAAAACTGCTTTACCACTCGGACTCTGATCTCATGACTGCAGAGGCTACTGTTGCTCACCAAAGTCGCATTTTGTTGCTTTAACGTAACAAAATGTACGCTCAATCCGTGGCTAGTTATAGCTCAGCTCAAGTCAAAAAATTGCAAGTTCCTCCTCTACTTGACCCCAGCCTGTGTCAATGAGACAAAGCTACGCTCATGAAAACGACAGAAACGATAAGCACATCAGCTGGTAGTCAGCCTAGCTTCCAGAAACACCAGTGTACTGCGGTCAAAATAGGTAGTAAGTAAGGACAGATATTGCTTCCACTTTGTTATCACTCTAATTGATGTCTGTTTAAGCTTTAACTGGTCAAACACTGCTTGCCTTACTTGTCCTGAAGGTCCACCACTGACTGTCTGAGAATGTGAGCGTGGAAATTTGTGGCTGTTATATGTTTTATGCATAAATGTGTGTTCTGCACAAATTTAATCACAAAAACAGATGGAGGGAAATGTATGTATCCAGCAAAGTGGAATGCAGCAGTTATACCCCAACCCCTCAACCCCACTGTTTGACTATTTGAATGTGTAAAACATATTCCACTGAGTAGCTGTGCTGATGAACTGCTGCAGTCTACAGTTCTCTGTTAGTTCTGTTAAACAGAAGTAGTGGAATACATGCAGAACAAGAGCAGAGTATAAAAACAGAGGTATAAAAGTGCAGGTGAAGAGCTGTCAGTGTTATCAGCCCATTTCACACATTGTCGCATCTGTGTGAACTGTCTGTCTGTTAAACCAGTGTCAGCTGCAGTGTGAGAGCTGACTGTTGCAGTTAGCTGAGCACACCTCGGTGGTCAGCTTCAGTCAGCACAGCAGAACACACGCTGCGCTTCAGAATATTCATTTCTTAGTTTATAATCTTAACAGATGCTTTGTGTATTTGTGTTTATCTGAGACTTAATGTGTCCTGAAACATCTTCAGTAGAGTACCACAGGCAACAGAGCTTCCACAAGGCTCAGTTGAGGGCTCCCTCATCCTCTAGACGAGGATGCTTTGTGCTGTGGTAAACTTTCCCCTAATATAACAACAACCAGCTTAGCTTCTCATTCTCCTCTTCATACACTCAGGTGGATGTATGCATCACTGCTTGACTTGCTGATATCTGTTGGTACATGACAAAATTTTAACCTGTACAAGCCTGAGGTTGTGTTCCTTCAGGACGTAATTTAGTGGAGCAGGTATGACATTTTTGTCTGCCAGCCAGGAAGTTAGCATCACCCTGGTTCCTTCGACTAAAAGCAAATGAGATTTTTTCTCTGACTTTTGGATTATTGCAGAGAATAAGCTCTGTGACCAATAAAAGTTTATGATACATTTTGTTCAGTAAAATAATTTCACAGATGAACACCACTTTTATGATTTTTGAAGCCTAAATACAATCACCAGAAGTAAAAAGATAATGTTAGGCTATAAATAGTAGCATGACTTCAATGTCATCATCACTCAACTTCCAAGTTGTAATTTAATTTAGTATGCTGACCTCCTCTACAAAAGTCTTTCTTTCTAAAAAGTTAGTGATCGTTTGCAGGAGCTTGAATATAAACACAACAAGGCTGTAAAGAAGGACTGGTTTCATATGCGGTGTTATGATGTTGACAATATTTTCATTTGCTACTTGTTAGCAAGCATCTTTTTTAAGACACATAAAACCTTTTAAAAATCACAAGTGGGGTATCTTCTGGTGTATGACATGAAAATGTCTCGAGCCTGTGTTAAAACCACAGACCTTATTTCAGCCATCTAACCACAAACCTGCTCAAAAAGCCCATTGACTTTGAAGGAACCAGAGGTGCTAAAATGCTAACTGATTTCTGGGTTTTAGGACTCATTCCTGCACCACTCTGCAGGAGCCTGTGCTAGCCTGTCATCAGCGTTGACAGTACTATCTGATACAACTCAAACAGCACTGAACCTATGGTCACCTGGACATAGCCACGTCACGTTCACATCTGAATGATAGTGATGCTGTGCTGATTGGTCACCACTTTCATTTACACAACACGCATCAACATCATATTGTTATTGGATTTTTAAAAAATCTTAAATACTGTTATCAGTACTATTCTTAAAATTTTAAAACCCCTTATCCATTAGGCTTTAATTTGAGTTACAGAATGAGCCTTCAAACTCACAGTAGGAACCTTGTTTTTACTGTATATAATACAGTGTGCTTGTTGTGATATTGTGTCATTATCTGTGCCTCCATTAGCCTTAAATGGTTTAGTATTGATTAGACAGAACTTTATTGATGGATGGACATGTAGGCTATATGTAGAGTCAAATACCCTGAAACTGCAGTCTGCTTTCTCTGAAATCTACAGTCCTTATCAGGAGACACTGTCTACTGTCAGTCTCACTGCATTCTCTCGCTCTTTCTCTCTTGCTCTGTGTGTGTGTGTGTGTGTGTTATTAGTTAAGCATTATCCACTATATGTGAATCATTTTGCCCTTTAGTGGCACAGCTATACATCTCATTACTTTCATTGCTGTTCAGTTGTACTACTGCAGCTTTGAGTATGGAAGACAAGTCTAAATGTTGGCAGTGGTCATGTGATCATGCTAGAACACAATGAGCTTGTTTTGTTGAAGGAATAGTTATTTTGGGGGAAAAAAAACCCCATCTGGTTTGTGGTCTTATCCAGATGTGAATATTGATATCAGCTTCATCTCTGCGTGTCCATTACAGCAATGTCTTTAGCCTAGCTTAGCACAAAGACAGGAAGCAGTGGGAAACTGCTAGCCTGGCCCATTCATAGTGAACTGGCACTGACAAAACAACACTCGCAAAACCCTGCTAGCAAATAACAGTTGTTTTGTGCAATGAGGCAATTTATAATATTGAGTGTTCCATTAAATGCAGCTTTAGTGTGTATGCATGTGTGTGTGTGTGTGTGTGTGTGTGTGTTTGTGAGTGTACTCTTTACTTTACTGACATTCATTTAAAAAGGTTTCTTGTGTATTCACATTTTAATAGCATCTCCTCTGATTTACACTTTAATTATTTTTAAAGCAAACACCTGAGACACAGAGATCTGTTAATGAATCCTTCTGTAAATAAGGGAAATTGACCAAATAAATGAAATGTATGCATAAGGGCTAGGTGATTGTGAAAAAGTGGTAGAGTGGTGATCTTTGCTCATGTCTCTGTTCCTTCTTTGTTCTACTTGACCATCTGTCTGCCCTTCACCTCTTCATTACTCCTCTGCAGGCTTTAATCCTTCTGTCTGATTGTCCATCAACAATGGACATGTCCCTCTGCCTGTAAATTAGACTTTGGTATCATCTTAACATCCTTTCCTCTATCTTCTATCTTTCCCTTCTTTCTGCTCTTCCAATGCAGCCCACAGTGTCTACATAAACACAGAAAAAATTCAATGTGGCATGTGGAGCAGTATCAGTTCGACTCTTGATTCAGTTTCATCAGATAAACAACAGAATTTATCCTGGCGCCTTAAATTTTGTCTACAGCTCAACAAGTGAGCAGCACTGTTGTTTCCTTAAAGATAAAATGGTCTAAATTGTGAACAAATTTCTGTGCACATTTCACATTGTCTGCCCAGTGTAATAGTAGTGTTGCGCTTAATTTAGCAACAGCTTGATAACAGCGCATGCTTACATGAAACATACTTTCTCATACGTTACGTCAAGACAGAAGCATGTGCAGAAATGAATCTGGTCAAATCATCTACATGGTACAGTTTTTCTTTTGATCGGTTTATGAAAAGGTTGACATTTCAGGATTATTCTGATTGAAGTGTTTAGATTGTGCTTTTTTTTCTTTGGGCTTTTGAACTGATTATAATCAATTAGAATAAGCTGAATTACTACACATTTGAACTTTAAATTTATTTTGATTTATTATGTTATATGATTTTTTCTCTGTCCCTTCTCTCACGTAAGCCTTGTCTAGTGTTGTATGACAAACTGCTGGTCACTTTTGGTTCAGGGAAATTGTGATGTGTATTTTTCTCTATTCTCTGACATTTTGATAGACTGAACAATTATTCAAGCAATCAGAAAAATAATCAAAAGACTAATCAATAACAAAAATAAGTGTTGATCAAAGTCCTAATCCCATCTTTCATACTGCAAAACCTGGTCTTGCTCTCTCCTTGAATCACTGAATACCTCCATTTATCCAGCCATTTTCCCTCCCTCAATCCATCCTCCTTCAGGCAGACACGCCTCTTCCCAGTTTGTCTACGTTTGGCCTCTGGCCTCTGTCATGATGGGGTCTACATCAGGCCTGATTGGATGATTTACACACTGTGGAGAGGCAGCAGAGGAAGAAGGAGAGAGGGGAGGGGCAGGAGAACGAAATGGAAGGACGGAATGAGAGGGGGATAATGAAATGGTAAATGCATAGAGGAGAAAGGCAAAGACAGTGAGAGATTAATGATGTGAAGAGGTAGATATTACTGTGCCCAGACTGAGAGATGGAGGGCTTGATGTAATTTCCCCTGCAGATACTTTTTCACTCACCTTTCACTACTTCCCTTTTACTTCGCTCCTGCATTACGCGTTTCCATCTTTCAATTCAATCATCTTTCATTTGTGTCTCCTGTCCTCCCTCTTCTTCATATCTCACATCTTAGCAGTCGCCATCACATGTCAAAATCAAATGATGTGTGAGTTCTGACTGACGAGCTATGCCAGAGATTGGAATTTTGTTTTTGTAAAATGGTATTAAGTTTCAATTAACCTAAATTTCATGAAACGAAATGATATTTCCTCTCTTGCCATGGTATCATTCCATGCAGATATACAGGTGAATTAGGGGTTAACTGCTGTGTTACTCTGTGTTATTCACAGCCCTTTTTCAAAGATTTAAATAGGTCTGGTTTGCTTAGTAACATTGTTTATGCCAAGTAAAGAAACAATCAACCAAACTAAAACCACCAGGTTTACTGCTCCCAGATTTTCTGTGCCGACACAAAATGACATTGATGCAAAACATCTCAGTGAACACTTGTTGTGGTTCAACAACTGCATTTTATTGGAGGTGCTGACGTGCAAAATTGCACATTATGATCAGGTATTTCAGTCATTGATAACATTGATTTGATATTATGTAACTGCATGAACACATGTAACAAAGACATCACATAATGACTTCCTACCAGATATAGTTGCAGTGGACACTGGCTCGCTAAAAGTGCAAAATAAACACACAGCTGGCAGACTGAATGGTTTATAAGAGGGCTGTTTAAAGTCAGCAGGGTCACACATCCTAGTTAGTAGAGAATAGTGTCATTTAATGAGGACTTAACCCAGACATGAGCCTGCATGTATAGACCTACAGGAGTACAGGTCCAGCTGCTGTAAATCCTTCTTGTCACAGAAACAAACGTTGGAACATGTCGAGTCCAGTGACGCAACAGTGAAATCTGAATCTGTGAACACAGTCTTTTCATTTGTACCTGGAGTATCAACTGTGTCTGAGTACTCTCAAATATATTGTTGGATGTAGAATTGTTGTGAAATCAGTTTACCTTCTTCTGTACTGTGATACACAGCATGTCAACTTCAATAGAGTTCATTCGAAGGAAACTGAGGTATTTACAGAGGTATCCCAGTGTTGTTTCGACATGATCTTATATAAACGCACTCAGCTCCTGTAATTCAAAGACTGCACTGGTGGCTTTAAGGCTTCAGCTGAAAACACAGCTCCCATCTGAGGTGACTGTGCAAGACATGGCTGACATGCTGGTTAAGGAGAGCAAACTGAGAATGCAGCTCTGGGCATTTGAATTGGAAGACTTTGATGAGGCTGATGCCAAGCTCCTTCTCGAGCTGGTGTGGGAGGTGAACACCAGAGTGTAAGTGAGAAACATTAAGTTTGAGGCTGGTTGACTCACGAGAGGCCATGCTTGTCTTGTTACAGGAAAAGGTGAGGCAGATGTTCCCTCCAATCACTTTGAGGAGGAGTGTGAAGTGCACAGTTCATTTTTGACCATGAAAACAGCAGGTGACAGAAGTCTCTACAGTCCTCGGTGCACTGATACTGTAGCTTTAATGCAGCACATCTCAAACGAAAACATCTCTTGTACCTCACTGCTACATCTAAAGGCCTCAGTCAGCTCTGTGCTACAGTCAGTGAAGCAGCTGGCAAGCAGTGGCTGCTCCCATGGGACAAAATGGTGCTGAGACCTCTGTTACACAGCTCTGAGCTCCCAGCTGACTGTGTGTGAGTGTGTTAGAGAGGCAGACAGTGGACTCCTGAGCCCTGCTGTCTGTACTACACAGACAGAGGAACAGATCACTGGGTATTTTTTGTATTTTTACTGCAGGCACACAGGCATGCAGCCAGCTATCCTACTACTGTCTGTGTCTTCCATACTCTGTCAGTCTGTCTGTGTTATGCCAGTGTGTTGTATATCACTTCATTTCAAGAAAACAGGAGCTAGTAAAGAGTAAGGGTTCAAATTAAGTAAAGGGGTAACATTTTGTAAAAATGGGGTAGCATTGTCCTGCATTCTAATGATAACACATACTAATTACATTTCTATTGTAGGCTCATACTACAATTTTTGAAGGAATATGTTGAAATTGTATGTTTACTGTACACTTTTACACATTTTAAATTAGTTAGTAGTTATTTTGGATAAAAATATGTATATTACGTACAATGTATTTGTGCATTCCTCCCAACCCAAGATGTGCTATACTACTCTTCTTGATAGACACTTGTGTGTCTCAGCTATTCAGTTTGGCTGAAAATCTGTCAGCTAATGTACTTTGTTGTCACGTACTCCCTTCCAGATTCATCCAAGAAGGGTTGCACACTTTCAGACATCTTGCCTGTGGTGTCAGGTAGCTTGATGAAGTGAAAGAACAAAAATGTATCGTTGAATAATTGTATTAATGTTAAAATTTGTCATACGAGATATCTGCATCTCTAATTGCATAATCAAAAGATGCAAATAAAAAGGACACAATAGTGTGTTGTATTATGTTTTGAGTTTTAGTTTTTAACACCGTGTGTAGGACTGGATGACACATAATGTGCTCATATTAGACATGTTTACACATCTTGTTTTAGTATTCCTGGGCTAGCCTGGGTGTGGGAATCTTCACAACATAACTTTATCAGCGTTAATATCAATACTTTAAAAGTGTCTATATGGATCCACCACATGGTGTTAATGTACCTCTTTTTTGAGTTTGCCCTAGGTGAATTTGGATGTGGTTAGCTTTCTAAGGTAAGATGATTGTGTTAAACCACATCAGGAAAAGTATTACAAAAAAAAAAAAATATTACATTTATGCTCAGAATTCACCTTTTTTTTCACCTTTTTGCCAAAATGGCAAGGCTTTAATCGATGGTTTATCAGTAATCACTCATGATGTCACAGTCAGGTCACATTTCACACAAACCAGAATTAAATTAACTCAAGATGCAGTGAGATTTGTAAAATTGTCATCAAGTAGAAATTTAACTGAGCTCAATAAAACAATATGAGACAGAAAATCCAACACTAAGGCCACATCTTGTGATAAGGGTCATGAGTACAAATTTGAGTTACAAAACAAATATCACTGAACTTATTATGTTGAAGTATCTGAGCTGCCTGTAGAAGAGATGTCTTTTGGATCCAATTTGAGGTGCTGTGGACTAAAGGTGAAAAAGCTAAATGTCTGGCCTGAATGTGTGGATGTTGTCTGGTATTATTATATCAGACATTACATTTAGAAGACATGCTGGACAAGTTTAAGGTCAGAAATTGATTATTGCAGTTTTTAAGCAGCGGTCACAGGGAGTCAGTCACAGACCTTATCTATCTACCAGTGTGTGTTCTCTCAGAGGGCAGTGTAACATCAAATGAGCTGAACACCTCCCCATCCCCTCCACCTTTATCTCTCTGTCAAAAGCAATCTGTCCATCTCTCTTCACCTCCCTGTAAATAGTTCCTTTACTTCCTCCCTCTCATTTCCCCTCCCTCAATTCCCAGCATCCCTCTCTCATCAGCTCTCATCCCTCTAGCCCTCTCTCCGTCTGTATCCCCATCACCTATCCAGCCCTCCACATCTTTCTACTGCACCACTCTTATCCCACACATATTCCATCTATTCCTCCCCTCCCGCCCCATCTCAATTCAATCATACTTATACACACACACAACACACAAACACACACACACACATACATACACTGCTCAGTGGTGTGGAATGGCCTTTGTGAGGAGTAAATTGCTTGGCCTCTCAGTTCACAACCAATTCACAGGATGGCAGCTGGGCAGATTAAACTCACAGCTCCCATAGTGTGTGTGTGTGTGTGTGTGTGTGTGTGTATCACTGACCACCCAAGCTGCAGTCACCTTAATGTCTGTTTGTGTGTGCATCTCTCTCTCTCTGTGTAACAGTTGTTTCAGCTCAGAAGATGCTTCCATTAATAGAAAGTGAGTAGCAACATGGAGAGGAGATGGAAATGGAAGTCCCTCCAAGTCATTAAAACAATGCACTGCAGAAACTAGTTTTCACCCTATATAGTTTATTTTGACTCAGCCCCCCTGTATGTTGTCCTGCTGCTGGAAGCACTCACCAGAGCATCAACTGTAGATTATCATCACTGAGAATAGTCCCCAACAAATGCATCGTTTCGTCCTGTTTGAGTAATGTTTGAATTAAAAAAAAACTACAGTGACCAGCTGTTTAAAATTTCTGAGCTAATACATCTTCAGAATCAATGGGATTGGAACTGAGAGACATGCGTACACACACACACAGGGTACAGACATCATAAAGTATTGAGAAATGGACTAACACAATGTTGGATTTAGTGTTTTTATTCTCATGTTGGCCAAAATCTCTGGTTTAGGGCTTTACCTCCAGATAAGTCGTTTTCATTATCTGGATAAACCCTTGGCTTGTTAACAATCTGCCTGAGTTTGATGTAGTGATGTTGAAAGTTGAAACATACTGAACCTGATCCTTTAATATTACAATATGGTTTACAGAATAATACACTACTGCCTAGCATTAAGTTGACTATTGTCATTTTTTATTAACGTGCATGTTTTACTTTGAACTTTAGAGTCAGTCAGATGTGGTGTCAGACATTACAAGACTGGAATGAGATTTGCTGATTGGATAGAAGTGGATATTTCTTTATTGCTTCTTGCAACTAGTGGTGTTGGTCCAGCCTTTCTCAGCTTATGCTTCATCAAACACAGTTCACAAAACCTGTGGGGTAAATTAATACTCAGTCAGTGGCAGTGTGCCAGAGTAGGTGTAGCAGATACATGCATCACTTTGAGAAGTACTCTCAGTTGAAAAGAAATGATTTATACTGCCTGTGCTTTTGCAGCACTAACACTTGGGGTCCTCTTTATCCTGCATCATGCATCACTGCCTTCTGCAAAGCATCTCTTGTTTGGGAGGAAGACAATTTGGGAAATAGTTCCAAAACAACTCTGTTGTCTGAGTGTGAGTGTGTGAAGTGTCTAAATTACAGCCATTTACTCAGACTGTCTTTCTTTTTGCATTATCTGTTCATCATGATCACACTGTGTGTGTGTGAGAGAGAGAGAGAGAGAGAGAGAGAGAGAATGTGTCAGAACCTCTGCTAGGAGTCACACTGACGTAGAAGCTCTGCCTCTCTCAGAGCAGGAGTTCACAGTTATCTTTGAGGTTCATGTAACAGCTCAGAGAAGTTCTCTTTTTAAGGGAATAACATTAAAGTTTTATTACACTATAATCTGTGAAATACAAATAATAATTATTTATTGATAAATTATTATAAATTAAAATTCAAAACTAAAAGTGCATACATAAATAAGAAATTTGGAATTTTGTAGTCTCCCTGAATAGCAATATAAGAACATTTGTATCACAGTTTTGGTCTCTGTTTCAGAATTACACCCCTGCAATATATAGAGAATGACATGATGGTGTTAGCCACAGGTACTTTTTATGGCTTATATTGGGCAGCCAGGTTCACTCTAGCACATACACCGTTTGATCACAACATCAAGGATAGGGAAACCACAGTACAAACAATATTGTATCACAATAAGATGGGACCATGTACAGTCCTGCAGTAAGTTCTCCGTTCATGAACGTTACAATGATCAGTTCTTCTTGTAACTTTTTAAGACAGGTGTTGACTCATCTGTATGGTCATTTTGCAGAATGTTGTTTTTACTGCTGTTGCATTGTATTGTGTTACATGGACAGGTGTTTCTCTTATTTTGTCAGAATCATGTCTCTGTAGAATGTGATACACTTCAGTAAAACCACAAACTACTATAATCATGGACATTTGTCTGGATATTATTTAATATCCTGGCCATACATTTTTTATCCAGATAATACCTTTAAAGAAGCTTCTTATACTGTGTATTTCAGTGCCTCTCTGAATGCACAGCTCTGCAGCTGTCCTAGAGTAAACACTGGAGGAGGCAGCATGATTCTCCTGGTTCTCCTCAACACAAGAACCACACATGTCACTCTGAAAATATCTCACCCTGATCTAAGTAAAATTAAACTGGTCTGGTTTTTATGGTCCAGTCCTATTAAGTTCAAAACTGGACCTTGCCTGGGTCAGATTGCCCAAGCTCTAGATGTGATTTCTGCGTAAATAGAGCTCATCTGTGCAGCTCATGTTGGCAAGCCTTGGCTGAACATTTGGCAAACATGTCCATGTGCTTAATTAATTCATGCCATCTGCAAGAGTACATGAAATATGTTTTGAGGTACAATCCATGCATGGCTTTGAAAGGCAAAGCAGATATTTCTGTTTGTAGACATCCAATTTTCATGCATATATTTAAAAGTCTGGGCTCAAATAATACACACTTTGTGTCATTGCGGTACAAATGGAATGCAACATTAACTTGACATTCATAACATTTATTTGATCTAACAAAATGTTAAGTAAACACACATCAACACAACCCTCTGAAGGCAATTCATTTGACCTCATGGCTTGATTTTGGCTCTGATATGCATTGTCAGCTGTGAGACCATATATAGACACAAAAATTTCTGAAATTCTGTTTTTGAGTTGTCGTTATGGGGTTGATTGAAGAAGGTTTTTTTTTTTTATTATTTTAGCATAAGGCTGCATTCCCCTTTAATATCTTGTGTATTAGGTCATTGTGAGTAGTTATGATCAATGAGCATGACTGTGTCTGTGTCAGTATTAGATTTTTAAATGTTTTTTTTTTTTTTTTTTTTTTTTTGCCAGTTGAGTTTTTGATTTGTCAGATCTGACACTCCTGTTTATTATATCAACAGTTTGTCAGGTGATTTTTACATAAAATTGACCATATTGTGGCATACTGTGTTTTGATATTACAATATGAAATGACATGTTCTGTGATAGATGATTTTATCCATATTGCCTGCTGTGTATGGACTAGTTGAGATTCCTCAGTAAGCCCTGTTTCTGGGACCTGTGTGGCCAGAAGCTTCGTTTTGAGCCACACTGAGCAGGAGGGCAATGGAGACAACATCAGTAGCATTTCTGCTGAGTGAAGCTTTTAACAGAGATTTCTGCTGACTGCTGAAGAGCACTGCACATCAGCTTCAGATGGTACATTCATTAGAACGTGTGTGTGTGTGGGTGTGTGCTATATGTGCGTAACAATGGACAGTGAGAGAGAGGAAGACATAAAAAGAGGGCGTACGCTGATAGAATGATGACTTCAAGAGAATACACTGAGTCAGCGTACTGGCAAACATTTTTTCTGCATAATTTTCCTCACACCAAACACACACACACACACATAGTCAGAATCATTCCCAGTTGATATTTTGATATATTTTTAGCTTCTTGTAAAATTATGTGATGCTTTAAGTAATGTTTCCAAACACTTCTTAAAGAACAGATCTACATGCTGTAATATACAGCTGGAACTAAATTGAATTGGACTATTTAAGGGAATTTGATACTGTATTCCATCCATTCGTTTTTGTCCTCTTATCCGGGATCAGTGGTCTCAGGCTAAGCAGGGAATTTCAGACACCTTTTTCCCCAGCAACGCTTTCCTGCTCCTCCTTGGGGGATCCCAAGACATTCCCAGGCCAGATGGGTATATAATCCCTCCAGTGAGTTCTGGGTCTACTCTGGGGGTCTCCTCCTGCTTGGGCGTGCCCAGATAACCTCCAGAGAAAGGCACCCAGGAAGCATCCTAATCAGATGCCTGAAGCACCTCAGCTCCTTTCGACTCCGAGCACCTCATTCTATCTCCAAGGCTGAGCCCAGACACCCTATGGAGGAAACTCATTTCGGCCACTTGTATTGATCTGATTCTTGTGGTCACTATCAAAAACTCATGACCATAGGTGAGGGTTGGAAAGCAGATCGACTGGTAAATCAAGAGCTTTGCCTTCAATCTTGGTGGAGTCTAACACCCACTGAAAACATGTTTGACTTTGTGCAGAGTACAAAGTATCAATTATATCAAGTACAGAGAACTGTCATATTCACTCTGATCTTGGAGATCAACTCTTGCAGTGTGAATTTTATTAAGATTTCTCAATATATACAATATACACTTCCCATATCAGCAAAACAAAATAAGACCCACCAAACAAATGAAACTATCATCATATCTAATCAGCGTAGATTAAATATGTTAAATGTAGATCAACAGGAACATATGTCATATATAATAAATTATACTTATCCTCTCCATCAAATACTCCCATCTTTTGTCCTTCACCAACTGAAACTTCAATTACAATACCATCCTTTAGATTCTGACCGCTCAGGTGTTATATTCTAGGAGGCATTTTCATCCACCTGTCCTTCATTCTAAGAAAAAACGAACAAAAAAACACAAGTTAACCAAACCAAAAACAGAAAACGACAAAAAACCAAAACCTTGAATCAAGTTTAAGTATAAAAGCCACAGTTTTTATACACTTATTGTGGGTTTTTTTATGCACATCTTTTCCATGTTCACATAATAATACTTTTTTTGAGTGTAGAAGTGTAGGTGGATTTCCAGTGTTTGACCATCATCTTCTTTTTGATTTCTTTTTCATTGATGAAAAAAAAAAAACAACTCACTGTATCTGGTAACACATCTTGAAATATACAAATTGATGGATTGCATTAAGATTTCATCCCGAATGCCTCTGATAATGTTCTATATCAAACCAAATCTTCCAATTTTTTCTAAAGGCCCAAAATGTGTGTATCAGTGAATCTGTAATCCCACATTTACACACTTCCCTGATATATTTGATCATAGTCATTAATTTTACCTCTTGTAGAGTAGGTTCTATACATGTGCAGAGTGGAGACTTCCTGACCACCACATGGTTACGTAATGTAGCCCTGCCTCTCTCCCAATGGCAGCTTGGATTGGCTCCAGCCATATGTGAAGGAGGAGTTGTCCACCCAAAACATGGTGTTTAGCTGCTTCTCAAGCTCCTGGCTTAAAAAATCATACTGCTCTGCCTTGATAGCCTACACAGCCTAGGCAAATACTCAAAGTGATTTCTTATAGTCAACCACAAAGTTAGCCTCTTCTAAACTCTTAGCTAGCATAGTAAACAGAGGGTTTAAGTCCTGCCCCACTCTTCAGCCATCTTTAGGAGTGAATTTCTGCTTTATTTATCTATCATACTTGCTACTGTACATGCTAGAAAATATCTGACCCCTTGCTATTTTTACCAACATAACACTGCTGCTCTATTTTTAACTAAAACTGTAGCTCCCATGAGCATACTTTAGTCGCTGGTGATGTGAGAGAGCTTTTGGTTGGTACTGAAATGAAGATAATCTTTCTAACTGTAAGGAAATAACAGTCTGCATGACTTCCTCACTTAAAGAAAATTAGTTGAATCTTTAGCTTTAATCAGCACCAAATTCACTTCAATTTTCTTCACATCAAGCTGTCTTCTCATGCATTTATACTGTGCGTCACTAAAACACTCATTTACTGGAGTTCTGGGGAAAAAGCATACTTTAAAAATGTTAACAGCAAGACAGGATTGTGTGAAAAGAGTTAAAAATTAGAATGCAGATTTGAATAGGAAACACTGTAGTGGTTTCAGTAGCTGTTGTAGCTACTATCCAGGGAAGACTATTTCCTTATCAAGCTGTTTAGATCTGTTAGAAGGTCCGCTGGGAAACAGTCAATGTGCACTGATCACAACACACAGGAAACGGAGCATTCCTTTGGCCAGACAGAGGGGGAAGTGGGACACAAGCCAGACTGCATTGTGTGTGTATGTGTGTCTGTGTGTATGTGTGTGCAGAGAGAGGTGAGGAGAAAAAATAAGACAGGCCAGACTATGCACCCTTCTGCTGTGTGTACGTTTAGTTCTGTGCATTTGTCCATCGCTCAAACACACTCTTGACCTCGCTGGAGGAGTGTAACAGTGATATTAGGTCAGAATTATTCCAGCTCACATTACAGTAGTATCCCACGAGGCCTTATGTGAGAAGAGGCCGGATTCCTTAAGCTGTTGTAACTTCAAAATAGATCCTTTGCCCCATTTATACTGTAGTTTTAGATCATACGTACTCACACAGTGGTGGAGGACTGAAGCAAAGATGAGGCTTAATCATCAGTGATGTCAGTCGCTCTGTCTGATCCACAGTCAAATTCTGTATCTCATCAACTACTGGCCAGATGTCATGACATTTAGTACAGATACTCATGTTCCCCAGAGGCTGAATCCTGATGATTTTCATGGCCCTGACCTTTCTCAGGTCAAAATGTCAACTTTGCACACAGGCTGAATTGCTATTATAAATGCAATGGATGTTTGTGGTCCCCAGAGGATGAAGACTGTTGACTGTAATGATCATATGCCCTTTACTACAGCACATCTCAGATACAAAATAAATACAAAAATATTTTAATCTAATTGACAGATTGGTATGAATTCTACCTTATCTCATTAATGTTTTCAGGGAATGACTATTCCCGAACAACAAATGTTGGGCATTGTGATGATTCTGACATTGTAGCCACAGTTGGAATTGAAGGAAGTGCAGCATTAAAGCTACATTACTTAGTTTTTCACTACCTGGGCATAACAGAAAAATCTGAATACACAACATTTACATATCATCTTATAGGATTGATATGGTGAACTTTTTAGGAAAATTTGTTTGTGTCTGACTGATGAATGTCTCCATATAGCTTGGGTTCGAGGAAAATATCTGGCTTTTTAGCTGTTAAATACTCCACTATGTTCACCAGCTAGTCTCTTAACTGTGTCTGTGTGCTGTTTGCCACTGAGCACGTCGTGTACAGCGGCTTCATCAGAACTGTTTCACTGAAATCGGCTGCCTGCTGAGGTTGTAATGATGACAGAGCTGAGACACAGTCAGCAAGAGCTAGAGGACCAAAGCACAGCTGAAAGACTCTAAAAAGCTCTGCAGAGTTGGTAATTATTCTCTGTGTGTTTATCTGTAAGACACCTTTCACATTACAGTCATTTAATTCATTCAATTCAATGTTCATATAATCTAAAATTGATGAGTGCAGCTTGGATGACAGTAGTTTATGCTGTAAATCTGTTTCAATAGTGAGACCCTGCAACGGTTAGGTGTCAGTGTATTTTTGAAAGATAAAAAGAACCTCTAATCTTCTCTTCTGAGCTTCCTCTTTTCATTCTTCGATTCAGCATTCAGTTTTCTTCCAGTCTACTGAACCAGCATGAGGACAGGAACCCGCCAAAACCATCCAGTGTTGATGTGTTGAATGTGGTGATATTATAGGCATTAAGATATTACTGAAAAAATGTAATTAAGCAGAAATAAGTAGTATTAAATGTCATCAGCAGTAACTGTAAAGAGAAGCATTTAGCTAATAGCTTAAATTGACTGTAATGGCCAAAGAATCCTAACAGCTTCTTGTTTATAGCGTGGATGAATTGAATATGTAGATGTAAGTGAATGAACAGTATCTAAGATGATAAAGCATTACCGCTCTTTATTTGCTCTTCTTTCCCTCCGGTCCATTGGAATAATGTAGGTCAGTCATGTTACTGTGTGCTTCATCCAGACTGACATGTTGTTTACTCCTCCCTGTCTCCCTTCCTTCCTTCAATTGACTTATTCTAAGTTTTAGCTATTTATTTCTGTTAGTCAGTGAGTGTGAAAGAATTGTACACACAGTAAATGTAACAAATACCATTTAGATTACAGGGTAAACAAAATTATTTTTGATAGTATAAAGTGCTTCTTGGACTGCATATAGCTGTGAACCATAATGAATACTCAAAATGAAACAGGAGTAGGTGGAGGATAATACCATAGTGTTTATAGTGTAGATTAACTTAAATGTAAAGAAATATAGAATGAAAAATATCAGCTAAGCTATCTGTGCTCACTGGCTAAACTGCACCATCATCCTGTTTACATCATCCAAGGCATGATGGGACTAGTCCTGCTCTGAACCACACCCAGACACATTCACTCACAATGTGTTCCAGCCTTTAGAAGCAGCAGTACTGATGGTTCAAGCAGAAATAGCTAGAAGTCTCTAAATATATCCATCCCATTACAAAATGAAAAAACATTGGAGTGACTAAAATCTGTGAAAATGAAATATTAGTCTGTCAGTTTTTCAAATGTGGATCAATTTCTGGCAGAACTAGGGCTCTGAATGTCCCATTGACGGGGTTCGTACCTGGACCACTGACCTTCACATCTGTGCATTCACATATAGATGTTTGTGGTGTGCTGAAATACAACTTTTAAAAAATAAACACTCCTGGAATGTCAATAGCATCACTGGTATGCAAATTTATGTGTGTGTGTGTGTGTGTGTGTGTGTTGCACCTTTGACATCAAGTTGACAACAGAGCAAAGGTCAGACTGCCACCCAAGGTCATTAGAAATGATCCTTCGGGAACCATGAATTTTCCAAGCCAAACTTCATTATAACCTGTCCCTTAGTCAAAATACCCCAGTGAAACATCAGAAGATTATTATGATTGCAGCTCAGACAGTTGTGAGGCTGATGGTGAATGCATCTGTAATCCATATAAGTCTCTTCTAATCTACATACTATGTGGATTAAAGAGCAGTTAATAGGAACTGCTGATCAGGCATTTTTGGAGAGAAATGTCAGTGATGGAGCTTTAAAACTCATCTGTCAATTCTTAATATCAGCTCTGAAGCTAACAGGCACCAGGGGTGAAAACCCTAAACTGAGGCTGAGATGGTCTTTTCTGTGGTGTTGTCTGAAATTTCTGGTATTCCGTCAGCATGCAGCAGAAAGTGCAGAACATGGCCGAGTGTTGTGCTGGTCTATATTAAGGCTGCATGCTAATTAGCCTACTCCACTTCTGATGGCCTATAAAAAGACATTAAACCCTCTGGAGAACTTTGAGAGACTGATCTGTCCTCCTGCTTTGCCTCTGCAATGTGATGATGTAAACGGATCTGTGTATTTACTGGAGTTAGACTTCCAGTAGGCTTTAGGTTACACAAAAAGGATGAGCTGTTAGATGGGCTGTGGCATTCAAACAATGATCAGTTGATATTAAGAGCCCAAAGTGTGCCAAGAAAACACTCCCCACACCATTAAACCACCAGCAGCCTTCTCTGTTGACACAAGGCACGTTGGGTCCATGGATTCATGCTGTTTGATTCCAGATTCTGACCCTGCCTCAGCAGAAATCCAGATTCATCAGACCAGGCTACGTCTTTCCAATCGTCAGCTGTCCAGTTCTGGTGAGCCTGTGTCCACTGCAGCTTCAGATTTCGGCTGACAGGAGTGGAACCTGACGTGGTCTTCTGCTGTTGTAGTCCATCTACAAAGTTGGATGTGTTGTACATTCTCAGATGCTTTTCTGCTCATCACAGTTGTAAAGAATAGTTACCGAATGAGTTACTGTAGCTTTTTGTTAGCTTGAACCAGTCTGACCACTCTCCCCTGACCTCTCAGAACTGCTGCTCACTAGATGTTTTTTTTTGTTGTTGTTTTTGGCAGTACTCTTGAGTAAACTCTAGAGACTGATGTGAATGAAAATGTCAGGAGATCAGCAGTTTCAGAAATACTCAAGCCAAACTGACATCAATAAACATGCAATGGTCAAAGTCACTGAGGTCACATTACTTCCACATTCTGATGCTTGATGTGAACATTAATTGAAGCTCCTTACCTACATCTGCGGGAGGTACACTGCTGCCACATGAATCGCTGATTGGGTAGTTGCATGAATACGCTAAGAGCTCAGTGAGTGTATCTATCCTTTTGTACATTGAACTGTTCTCATGCCTTTATGTTGACCTGTTCATCATTTCTCCTGAACCTGCAGTCTTGTCAGGTTGGAGGGTTGCTGAAAGTACTTATTGCTGTTTTTTTTTTTTTTTTTTTTTTTTTAAAAGAAGCTTATTATGCATTCTTATGTTAAATCTAATTCATTCTAATATAGGTCATGCTCTGCGCACAGACAGTCAGTGTAGTGTTAATAGATGCAGTGAATATGTTACAGTAAATCTGTCCACACACCGTGTATTCCCCATTGCATCAGGTGAATATATTTCAGCTGAACCAGCGTTTCAGTGTGTTGGAACCACAGCAAGCGTGTGTGTCTGCTTTGTTAGCTCCTCCCTGGTTGCATATGTGTGAGTTTGTGTCTGGACATGCAGGTGCAAATGTGCATTTCTGCTTAACCTATGTTTTGTATGAAGAGGTGTGTGCTGTGGAACTGCAAGTGCGTGTGTGTGTGTGTGTGTGTGTGTGTGTCCCTTTTATATGTGTTATCAGCAAATCTAGATCAGTCCAGACTGATTCACTGGCCCTTCAGGCTTGGTTGCCATAGTAACTCCCTCTGTGTGTGTGTGTGTGTGTGAGGGAGATAAGGCAAGATTTCAAATGACATATGATATGAAACTCATTCCGTCAAACACCGTCCTTGTCACCATGAAACAATATATTGTAGAACACGTAAACGTGAAGAAAAGACTTGTTTTCCCTGTGTGCTTTCTCTGCTCATCTGTGTGTTGTGTATCCTGTGGTCCTTCTCTGTCCTCTAGGTATTCTGTAGAATGTTTGACTGCCTGCAGGGGGCACCACAGGTAGAGGTAGGTCTTACAGCATGGAGTGGAGTAGTAACACCTGTACTCTGCACCAAACATCTGATCTAATAAGTCATTTGATGTGTGGAGCTGGAACAGAACCTGACTGAGAGGAGTGATGTTTGAACAGACTGCTACCGAGTTCAGTGACTAACAGGATTTATGTTTTGCACAAGTGTCATGATCTTCATCATTGTGGTACAGTGTGCTGCATTTTGACTCTGTGCCACATGATGTTCATTAATAGTCAATCTGTAGTGATTTTACCTTAAAAAATAAGGAAATTAGAACTGGAGCAGCAGTTTAGTCAGCCTGTGACCCTAACACAGAAAAAATATGGCATGTTTTTAATTTGAGTTTTCTTTTTAGGTTGGTGATCCCAGATAACATGTTTTTATTTAAGAACACAAGTTGATCAAAAGTATAAATAAGTATAAATAAACTGTCAAACATTTTCCATCCACACAGCAGGCATACTAGTGTTTTAGCAAACAGTCATTATAATGAAGCAATCCAGCCTAACTACTTATTAAATGTGGTTCACACTGTGACTTAACTGCAAGCCATGTGCAATGGTGAATAGTAACATCACCACTGAAAGACACTAGTTCATGTGTGCATACTGTATATGTGAATTATTGCTGTGTGTATCTGTTAAACTCTACATATACACATGTAAAATACCTTAAGCTTGGTCCATCTGTTCTATGCTGCCAAAGATGTGCAGTAGCTGTAATTTTCTTTTCAGTTATTTTTAAATATCATAATGTTTTATAAATTTTAGGCTTCAGCAGTTAAGAACATTATAATATTCAAAACTCAGAAATATTTAGGGCTTAGTATATGACAACCAGGTGGATTTTAAATCCAACAAAGCATGTTTTTCAATACTCAGCTGGCACAGTTTTATAATTCCCATGTTGAGAATGAAGTGCTTCAATGTTTAGTGCAATGTTTAGTGCAGCTTCTGGAGAGAAAGGATACGCAGTCAGAACTAGTAAGCTTATCTTGCTCTGCACCAAACCAACTACCATTATCAGCACTACCATTTGTGGGGCCAAAAGTGTGATGTACCATATGGACAGTACAAAAACATATCACACAAATACCCAAAATATATAACAGCAGTGGTTTATGTAAACAAGATGATGTTATGGGGGTTATGGGTAGCAATAAGTCACAGATTGGTACAAATCATGATAATGTGATGGGTAAGTCTAAGTTCTGATGGGAAGGTGGGTTCAAAACAAAATACTGGACACATTTTACACACAGTATATAAAAGGGGGTATAAAATAAAACCACCAGGCGTACGTCTCTGAACCACAGCCTGGCATAATCACTTAAGACATGTTCTGGCCTTTAGAAGCAGCAGTATGGATGGTTCTAGGGGAAATAAGAGAGCTAGAAGTAGAAGTATATGAAGTGGTATAACAGCAATATTTGCTTTTGTAATAGCAGAACTTTACTTAAGTTCTTTTAGTGCTGATTCAAATGTACTGGCTGCACAAAGAGAGACAGCTCACGACATAGATGGAGTGGCAATAGAGTGTGAGACAGAAAGGTGAATAGGTCTGTGCTTGACGCATCCCATAGGCTGTGTGCGTGATGTTCCCTACAGTGGCTGTCATTTTACTTCACTGTCAAAGAGCTGATTGTCTGACACAGTAGAGCAAAGTGTTGCCTCTGGCATGACTGATTCTCCGTTGTGTCAGTCTGTGAGAATGTGGAATATGCTTTTTGAAGCTTCTAGACATAGTTCAGTATAATTAGTATTAGGGCTGCCATTGGTTAAAACATTTACAATATACTTTTTGTAACTTTTTGGTACTTTTACAAGAAAGTATTGAGGTTTGATACCATGTCATAATCACTGCCATCAAATATTGACCTCCAGTTACATGTAAGTAATGCTGTGTCATTCAGACCTCCTTCCATCAGAGTTGGACTAATAACTGCCTGAAACATCAAGACAGTGTGAATTTAGTGTGTATCTCTCTATACTAGGTAGCCAGTGTGTTTTGTCTTCTTTATTTTGCGCTGACAGGATGGCATCATGCCACAGTTTTATGATAATGGCCCAGACAGTGCTGAATGGCTGTTACTGTGCAGTGAATAGGGATGCATTCACAGTGTGCAGTCCCATATTGCAGCTGCAGATTATAGCCGATAAAAAGACTGTTGACCTCTAGGATGGAGGCATGCTGAAACTCAACTGCAGAAGCCTTTTGTATAAAAGCTCCTGAATGATTTTACTTTCATGTTTCAATCATCATAGCAATATTTGTTTATTTCAGTTTCTACTGTTTGATTTTGTGTAACTGTCAGTTCTGCTCTGGGCCTTCTTGTTGTTCAACTTCTGCTTTGAGGGCTACATGGTGTGTGGTGTATGTATGGTATTTCTGTCTGTAGTGTCATTTAATCCACCAGTCATGTCATTTTTTGTGCCTGGCCTGACCTCTGACCTCAGTCAAGTTGTGATATCACACTTACAGAGGGACCGTCCAGATCCCGTTCTCGCTCTTTAGCCCTTTCCATACAGAGATCCCGCTATACTGTCCTTAAGAAGACCCATCATTATGCTGTCTTTGCTTGTTTACACTGAACCAAAGTCAGTATAATGGCACACCAGTGTGCGCTTTTAGATAGCACACCAGCATTATGGAATCAGAGGCGTGACATGTAACACATCAGTGTGTGCGTCTGCACACTTTGGAACTGATATTAAAATGCGATCAAATTCTGGATCCCAGAAGCTTGTCTTCTCTGAAGATGAACTGTAGATAGCAGTAGTATGTGTACTGTGCTCTGTCATTTCTCTTCTGTCAACATAATGTTAGTAACTAATGCAATTTCAAAAACTGATTTTGGACTCTGTGAATTGATTTAGAATTCTATAAGAATTGTAACTTTTATGTGAATCATTTTTCCCCCCAACCCTTCGAAAATAGAACAGATGCATAAAAGATGCTTCAGATTTGTTCTGTGTGTGTGGAACTGCTGTCGTGTCCCACAGTGATGTATTATGGCAAAATATGGGAGGTAATGCTGTACATATATTTAATGCTCATTATTTTCAGTTTTTACTGTTTTTCACTAAGATGTACCAAGATTTTCTAAAAAGAGCAGATCACTGCACAGTAATCAGTGTGTTGCATCAGCACTGCTCAGAAAATGCATCTGGTTTTAGACAGTGAAAAGAAAAATGGAGAGAAAATTCAAATGAGCTGCTGATCACAAACTGTAGCAGGAGCTGCCCTCCCAACCATGATAACACACACACACACACACACACACACACACACTCACTCACATACACACTATGTGTTCGACCTCCTGAGGGCATTAGCTAGATTCCCAAACAGGACCTAACAATACAGTCCCAGTATTAAAAATCACTGACTCAACACGTGCACAATCACAGGAAATGAATTTCATATCTGGACACATACCAATCCTATTATGTTTCTCAGCCTGTGTGTGTGTGTGTGTGTGTGTTGTGCCATTTTGTATCAATACAATGATCCTTTTGTCCTGTCACTGCTGCTTGCTGGAGAATTAAAAATCACTGCCCCAATGTTTGGCCTAATGTATTAGCACCAAATGTCACAGTCATTAGAATTTCTGTGAAACAAGTGCACAGCTCTGCCTGTATGTGCTGAATGGGAATCACTTCACAGTTGTCAAGCGAAAACCTTGTATTTGCAAAATCTCAGCTTTACAAGCATAACAGCCTTGTTTCATTTCCTCTGACTTTATATTTGAGGTGTTAGCGAACGGGTTGTGAGAGCCTATGGGGTTGGAATGGTCATTAGTCTAAGGAGATATCAGTGGTTATTATCTGAAAGCATGAACAACACAAAAATCCGACATACAAGGATTTCACCCAAGAGCAGCCATTTGTATTTTTTGCTCAAGGCTGAGAGAGATCACTTACTGTTATAATACGCAGCCTAAATGATGAACACACAGTCCCTTGCGCACACACACTCTCCAAGCTCATCAATTAGTATGTGTCAGCCACTGGACCAGAGCAGAGAGCTGACAGGGGTTAATGAAGTTATTAACCATGTGTATGGAGGGAGAATGGAGGAAGAGTGAAATGACTGAAGATGGAGGAGAGGAGAGCAGAGGAGAGGAGATGCTCATCCACACACACTGTCAGTCATCTGATTCCACTTTTATTTAATATGAGATTTTAATCTGCACTTTAATGAAGAGCTGAGATGCAGAAGAAAAAGAGGAATTCATTTTAGTCAGGCAAGTGACTTACTGCCACTATGTGCAAGATCTGACAGTTTCCAGTTTAGCAGCCTCACAGCGGTCAACATGAAGGACACAGTAGCCCATTCAGCAGCACAGTGATTATAATTAAACAGATAAACAGTAAGGAAAAACAAATAGGATATCATACTCATAGAAAAAGAAATACAACTTTGTACGTATTAATGCAATTAATCATTTAATGCAGTAAATCATAACTATGAAGTTACTATAGAACACCTGATTCAAAATGATGGTATTAGTAATGACTGTGTATGTCATAATACATCACATCACATAATACCAATATTTTGATTTACATTTTAAAAATTGTTCTGCTTTTCACTTGTCAAATTAAGAACAGTTACCAAAATCTTGTTGCCAAGATTTTGAATTATTATGTTGTGAAATGTGAGTCATGCTTGTTCTATACATATGTTTTTTTTTCTGATTTACCATGTTAAATCCAAAAGGAACAGATTTCATGTTTGACAAAAATGTAGCACATAACAACAGATGATGGTAATATATAGCAGATTTTCTTTGGCATTCTATCTAAGAAAGAATAACATTTTCATTTTCCCATGAGCATCCTATTTTACATTCGTAGACTATTCCTTTCCAGTCAAAACCAGTACAATCACAGTGTGACTAAAAAACTACAAAAACCAAGAGTGCGTGGTGCACTTTTGGTGGGTGGTTGGCAGGAGCATGGTGTTTCAGGTGCTGGTGAGATGATGGAGCCATGAAGAGCAGACACCAAGACACTGCACAGTGGTTTGTTATACTGTGAGACAGTATTTACAGCTCTGGTCTGTTATTAATCACAGCATTCATTTTAACTTCCTCCTCACTGATCAGCAGGTAAACAGCAGAATTTCCTTTTTACACAGTAATCTACCAGGAATGTGTTTTTGGGTGAATTTGATTGGCTGGGTCTTCTCTGACGACATCACACTGTATTATAGCAGGAGCTGAGTCAGGATTAACTTTTTGGCTAGATGACTGCCTTTTGTTTTCTGGAGCACTCCCACTGCATCAATGCAGTGGTCTCAACAAGATGAATTAGAGTGCTGTATTTTTTAATGTAGTGCTGATGTTGATCTCAACATGGCCTTAGTCAGACATTTGATAATCCAATACTGTAACATGTAGAAAAAAAACATGGGTAATGTGATTTTACATGCACATGTGTAAAAGATAATTAGATAATTTGAAAACCTGATCATATACCTGAACAAGAAATTGTCTTTCACCAGGAGAAATCTAGTTGGACAAAGCAGAAATCCGAGTTCTTGTGTATATGATGATTTATAAATCAGATTACTCTAGAAAAGCAACAGTCAAGTGGCTATTTAAAGCACTGTGTGTAACTGACGGTGTCAAAGCTAATTTAAATGTGCTTATCAATCTGAAGGCGCAGCTCAAAACTGAGAATCTTCATCATCATTGTTATGTTATTGTTTATGACACTGGAGTTACAGAAGTTATCCATAATCCACATGACTCTATTATCCTTTTAGTGTGCAGTAACAGTCAGAATTGAATGGGTTTCACAAGGTGCTTCTTCATTGTTCAATCTGTACAAAGATGGCAGCCAGAAATCATAGCTCCTTGGTTGTCCATTTTCCATCTTTGTTTAAGTCCAGGATTGAGGACGCACCTTATAAACACATTCAGATTTGAATTCAGTGGACAGCAGAGGGAGCACTGTAGTTTTAGATAATCTTACCTTTACAAACACAGAAACGTTTTGAAATGAGTGGCATTGCTGAGCCAGAGCTACAGTATGGACATCCTTTAGCTAAACTGAGAGTGAAGTGTTCATGAAGCCACTTCCCCAGCAGAGATCATTACCATATTCAGATTCACATTGACCTACATCTCTTAATCCTCAATGACTGCTTTCTGTTTTTTGTGTGTATGTGTGTGTGTGTGTGTGTGTGTGGCATTCACTTGCCATTTGTAGATCAGTGTAACAGAGGCTGTTGTTACTGAGTGTGGCGGTCAGAGAGGGCAGTGCCCAGGTCATGGGGGGCGAAGTGTGTGTGTAGGTGTGTGGAATGCTCTGTTGGATAGCTGGCATCAGACACAATGTAACAACTGTTCTTCAAATATTAGAGAAGAGGCATGGAGGAGCTGAGGAGTCTATGGCCATATTTGGACATCCTAAATTTAATACAGGCCAAGCCACTAGTAGATAAAACCAGGCTTTATTTAATGAATTTATCTTTATTCTTGCTCATAAATTCATTTCAAATGGTGATAATAGTTGTATAATAAAAATCCAAACTGAGCAGAAATAGCAAATAGAGAGAGTGTCAGAGACCACAATAAGCTCAGAAAATCCAGGAGGACTTCAGAAAAACTTCCTTTCCTTTTATCTTTTATCTCCTTATATCTACACTGAAGCAAGACACACAGTACCTACATTGGTCTGATTGTGATTTGCATGCCACCAGTACTCAGGTTAAATTGGACCGAATCAGCTCTTTTATTATTACATTTGCTACATTGTTGTCCAAAAACTATAAAAAATGCATCAAAGAGCCACACTGTCGCACCGAGTGACATGTTCTTTCATTACCATGAACACACACACTGTAGTGTATTTTGACTTAGTCCCGTATTTAAACTGTCCTGAAACTAAACATGATTGTAAAGACTGTACATGGAGCTGAGAGCCACAGAGAAAATGGAGAAGATAGAAAGTACTGAGATGGAATTGGACATGGGATTTTTGACTATAAGAAAATACAAAATAACACCAGACTTATTATTCAAAAGAATTTTAACATTCCATTCACTGTTTTGTTCAGTTTTTGCCTTTTCTTGGCTCACATTTTCAGTTTAAATATTAATGATACAGTAGAGTAATTGGTTATTGATGGTTCATTGTGTTCTCACAGGATTTGGTTGTTGCCTGTAGTGACACAATCCTAATCAGCTGACCAGTGTGTATTCTTCATATTACCAGTCATTCAGTATAGGATTTTTCTGACTATCGTGTAGTTTTTGCAGTCATCCAATCTGTTCCTAGATCGTCTGTACACCATTCACTCCACAGCACCAAACACCACAGCATCACCCTTGCCTCAGTGGCCCTGGAAAAACGCTGACTCAGTGTAGATGAAAGGCCAAAGTAAGGGGAAGACTTGTAAAACTGATCTATATTATGGCAGGGTGGCTTCAGAAGCTTCAGAAGTCAGTTGATGTTTCATAAAGTCAGAAATTTCCCCCAACAGGACAAACAAGAAAATAAACAAGCCCCACATACAGAGGCAGATGTTGCAAAACTCTTCCACTGTCCTGTGGACGACCCCTTAGAAAGTAGGGTTATGACCTGCTGTGTCTGTGTGTGTGTGTGTCTGTGTGTGTGTGTGTGTAGGTCAGAGATAAGTGCTGATATTGACGTTTGATGATGTTGTTTGTTCTGTGTCTCTTGTCTGGGTGTCATTAAGTCATGAACTCCCATCTCCTGATACAGCAGCCCAACAGCTTCTTCACATGAAACCAGATTTTGCATAACATCAGTCATTTAAGTCTGTGTAACATTGCTAGTTTTATCTATTTGTTGAAGTGGCTTGTTGTCATTCAGACAAGGGAGACATTTATACTACTAATTAATGTTATACTAAGTTTTGGATGTATGGAAAGTTTGGTATGGAAAGAGCCACAGTTCTCACGCTACATTGCACAATATTTGGCACCTGTTGCTAGAAATGCATCCATGTACTTGGAATGAAAATTTCAGATTGAACTGTTGGTCAGATTATTATTGTGGTGGTTGTTGTGATTATTTTAAAACTATTTTGTCCCAGTTGCACTATGAGGAAATAGTTTTTATGGACTTATCTGATCCGAGAAGAATCTCCTCTGTAACAGCTGTAAATAGTTTCTTTTAGTTGAGGCTTGAGGTAATACATTTCTTACAGTGATGCTCAAAGCTGGAACAAGACTAGATTGAATTTCTCTGCATGTTTCACCTTTTGCTGCTTCAGCCTTTACGTTAATCTGACGGCATTCAGGTCAGACTTGTGTCACGTGGGAAGTGTTACAGAAACGTTACTGGTTGGACATAGGAAGATCATTTGTGACTTTGTTGTGACCAGGCTGCTTATTCCAACACGATTAGATTCAGATTAACATGAAGTGGGGCATGTTGGAAGGGGCTGTATTTAGAGTATTTATATGCAGCTTTTGCTTGTAGACTTTTAAATTTGCATTTGCACTGATTCTCTTTTGTAAGTGTCTGTTCATATTAGAGATGACTGACTGAGCTGCATCTTGTCAGGTGGACACGGTTCAAAAGCATATGAAGCACTTTTAACCTGTAAAATGCTTAATGCTTAAGTTATCCTTAAAATTAAAAAGATATACATACACACACATTCTACATCAGCTTTTTCCAACATTCCATTTAAGTTCTACTGTGTGATACTGTGTTCAAATCTAAAGGCCAAGAAAACATATTTTTTAGGATGTTTGTGGGACAGTTTGAGGTCCTGTTGGAAATGTGACCGCTGCATTTGAGGAGGCAGGGGATCCTTTGGCCCAGAGCAGCCTCCGACAGCCTGTGTGATTGCAATGCCTGTATTCACAGTGCATAAGCTCAGAAAAATCGACCTTGCTTTATCGTCATGTAGTATTCATGTTCTATGTTAAAAAAACAGCAAAAAAAAATGTACATGCAAATTAATTAAAATATTAATATATATATATGTATATAAAACGCTCTTAGTGTTAAAAGGCCTTAAGGTGTCATATTTTCTATGTCTTGTTCACCATTTTGTAAACATTTTCCCAAAACTTTATAACAAAACAAATACTTAATACAAGTGGTGGATTCCACAAATTATGCTTCCATGGTTCATTGCATGCCAGGTCTTATTTTTGTAGTTTTGTCTGTGATGTGTAATAACATTGCAATAATTTAATAGCTGTTTGAGTACAGCAACATCACTAAAAAGACTGACATGGCAGAGACACAGACTATGATTGAATTTCTCTGCATAGTTTACACCAGTTTTAGCTGCTTCAGCCTTTACGTTACGCATAGAGACCAGTCAATTATTTATGAAAAAAAGGAATAGCAACTAACAACTAGGTAAAGTTATACAATTCCTAGTACAGTGGTATTCAAACACTGTCAGTCCTTTTTTTTGGTATTCTCTGCAGAATTCTTTGATTTTAACATTCATCAATAAGGACGGATAGAGAAAAATCAAAGCCTTTCAGGGAAAAGGTGGCAGATTCCACATAATAATGTTTTAACTGTAACATGAAGAAAGAGCTAACACGCTCTAAACACCAAACCAAACATTGTCTGTTGACTGTAGCTTCAGGTTAGTCACCAGCTCTCTAAGGCAGGTTGACAAAGGAACAGCAATCTTGAGTTTAAAGAACATGTGATGAGGTAATGATGCCTCATGCTCATGTGCAGTTTACTGTATGAGTGAGTCTCAGCAGCATTTCAAAGTAATGACAGTCTCTCACAGCCAGGGGGACACAGAGAGAGACGTAGGGGTGGGGAGGGTGGGGGGGTGACAGTAGAAGGGCAAAGCTTATTTGCATGAGAAGAGCTCCTCGGGCCAATGGCCAGACTGGATAGAGGGAATATCAGGATCCAACAGGAAGTGACGTGTCAGGTTACACACTCCTCCCTCTTTTCCTCGGGCAAGAGAGAGAGAGGGAGAGAGGGAGAGGGAGACCAAGTGAGAAAGAGGGGCGAGGGGGGTAGAAGTAAATGGGCCAAGCAGCAGTCTCATTCTTGCTGTGTGAGATCACAGAGCGGCAGAATGTGTCGGGATCTGCTTGACTACTGAAAACAAGACCGAACAAGACAGAAGGAGAGACACAGAGAGGAAAAGGTGGGAGGACAGAGGGACACAGGAAGGAAGAAAGGAAGGAAGGAAGGAGGGTGGAAGGGGAGACTTGGAGGAGTTTTGGGACCTTTTGGGATCTACTCGCACAGGATCTAGTCAGCACAGTGTCTCGCAGGGGCTGAGCTACAGCCCTGCCCCGGAGTTACCACATTCACCTCTCTGCAGCAGGGACAAAATGAACTATCTGGTGAGTGTGTGTGTTTGTGTGTGTGTGTGTGTGTGTGTGTGTGTGTGAGAGATTTCAGTGCGTGCATGAAACATCACTGCCTCAGTGGCACTTTGGCTTTTTTAACAATTCTGTCCTTCTTTTGGTGTTCATCTATTCCTTCATCCCCTGTGGTTAAGTACGTGTGTGTATGAGTGCTTTAGCAGGACCTGCTATACCCCAGCTGTGCACAGACTGAGTAGGGAGGGGGGAGAAGTAGTGAGGGAGACTAGAGTATGAAGAAAGGAAAATGTGAAGGGGGAGGAGAGGGGAACTGGAGTTAACATTTTCTCAGTGGATTCCTACCTTTTGTTGGATCTCAGTGGGGATTGTGTGTGTTTGTGTGTGTGTGTGTGTCTGTGTGTGTGTGTGTTTGGGGTAAAGGGTTTAAAGTCAGTACACACTGGTTGAGGAGGCTTCACTGCTCTGTAATGGAATGTGCAGCAACAAAAAGGACAAAGTCACTGAAAATTCCTCCCGCTCCTCGTAGAGTGGTCAGAATAAAACGCTGGATATCTACAGTATTGTTTTGTTTTGAGGGGAAAGAGTTTGTAAGTTAAAGACACTGAAAGACTTTTTTGTCAGGCCGTTGAATATAACAAAAATGGAAAATATATGCTGTAAGAAATAGGTAAAACGTACAAAACAACTTGTGAACAGAGAAAAATAAAGCAGAAATTTCCCAAAACTTTCCCAGGCTGCACTTCTGAATACGCTGATAAGAATTTAGTAAAAGTTTGTCACTTGATGCCTGTAATCCTCTTGAGAGCTTTCCTTATGGAGTCCTAGGGATACACAGTGCGTGTTTTCTTTTAAACTTTCTTCCTTGAATGCATCACTGCACTGCAGAATCAGAGCACACAGCAGATTGCCGTCGTCCTAAACCACATTTAGCTGTTTGGTTTTTCTCTGCTTTCTGCTTGTTGCTCTCCAGCATTCAAACATAAGCCTCAGTGGACTATAGAGGGAGAATTAGGAAGGTTTATGGCTACGGGAAGGACGAAGGCAAGAAAGAAAGAAAGTAAGAAAGGAAGAAAAAAGAAAGAGAGAGAGAAAGAAAGAGAGAGAGAGAAGGAGCGAGGCAGAGCCATGGTCTGTTTTTCTGCTGACTCAGAGGAAAGTGGAGAGAAATGAAGGTTTTATGGCCAGAGGACAGAGGGAGGCGATCAGTCAGCTGAAAGAGAAAAATGCTTCAGTAAAACATGAGCGGAGGGAGAAGGAGAGCAGAAAGAGTGGCCGGACAAGATGATATGTGCAAGTATTGAATATGACATTGATTAAGTTAAACAGAGAGAGATTGGGGGGGGGGAGTAAATGGTTTGTGAGGAGGGAGAGAAAAGTAGTTAGAATGGAAGGAAAAGAGGAGGAAAGATAGAAAGACAAAGAAACTGGCAGTAACAGTCCTACCCTGCTATTGTTTGAAAGGTTTCTGCGTCAGTGTTGGCTCACTGCTCATGTCATACCACTGTGTGTGTGTGTGTGTGTGTGTGTGTGTTTGTGTGTTTGGGTTTACTACACAGTCAGGAACATGGCAGACAGTAAAGCACTGTGGAGCAGATCGCTGTGTGTGTAACGAGTAATTACACGCCAGTAATTAGTGTGTAATTAATATAAAATAACATTCCACTGTTGTGGAACTCAGAGATAGCCATGTCAAAGCTTCCCAATGACTGCACTGTCCTGCCATGTTGAGCTGGCTTGCTTGTGTGTCTATTCAGACATAATGTAAATTTTTCACTTATAGTGGAAGATAAATAGCTTAAATATAGAACTAAGTAAGACTGGAAGTGTTCATGGTTATATTTGTAGCCTCAAAAGCTCTTGCACCCAAGACAGAAATGAAAGAAAAGATCATTGATATATTTTTTTGTGCTGAGGAACAGTTAACAGGGCCAGGAAACAGAGTCGGCTTTAAATAGATGAAGAGGATTCCCTCCATGCCATGGAGGAGTGTGTGTGAGTGTGTGTCAGAGAGAGAATACCAGGTTCACACATTCATCAGAACAACCAGGTTTCCCTGACTCTAATGTGGTCCAGGCTAATTAAAACAAACTGCCTCTTAACCTGTCACATCCAGTAAATATTGAGAGAGGGGTTATCAGATGGAAGTGCAACACTCAGACTCCCCGCAGTTTGGAAGTATAAAGATGCTACAGTAGTATATTGCAATAGGATGGTGTATGTGGGATGGAGTCAAAATAAATTACAGTGGGTGTGCTCATGGTAAGAAAGGAACATGTCATCCAGTGCAACAGTGTGGCTCACTGGTTTAGTGTTTTTGGACTATAGAGCTCTGAGGCACAGGGGAATGAGGTATTATGTTAATCAGAGTGACAGGGTTTCCTGTTTGCATCATGGTCAGCCTACAGCATCTTCCAAACAGAGATCCTGCTTTTCAGCTCTGTGACTATCTCCACTGCTGGTTTAAAGGTAGGACAACTTAAAGAGTATAGTCTAGACCTGCTCTATATGAAAAGTACCTTGAGATAACTGTTGTTGTGAAGTAAAATTGACTTGACTTGACAACAATGTCCCCCAACCCATGTTCATACCTTTTGTACTGTACGGTAGAGAATGACGGCATTACATTCCCATCTTGAACAGACTGTGTAAAAGGGGCTTACACCACACCCTCATCAAAAACCCCATTCACCCAGCTGTCTCCTTCCCCTCATTGTTTTACATTTAGATCGTATTTGCATACAGGTCTGTGGGTCATGCCCTGCAATATAAATGTAAAGATATGAATGACAGTCTCAGTGTTGCAGTAAGAATTCTCTGTGGTCCTCATTGTGTCAGTACACATTTCATTCCCCATGTATTTCTCCTGACTCACTGACTGAGTCATGGAGGCCTAGCTTACAGCAGGAATTTCCCTGTCTCCAGCAGGACACACACACTTGAACACACACACCAGCTCAACATCTCCAGCCCCTTCACCACCCAGGGTGTTTTGGCCCCCGTGATTAGCTGCCCACCCCATATACCAAACCACACACACACACACACACAGCCATTGAACATGGTCGTCTTCACTGACCTCTGAGTTAAAGAACACACAGGTGTCGCCCATAAAGTCAGCCACTCACTGGAGCAGTGAATCAGAACACAAGCCAGCCAGTCAATAGATAGTCCGTAGGTTCTGCACTATATTCTCTCATCAAGACACCTTGAAAAGTGTATTTTCTCCCAGTGTGTATTTTAATTTAGTGTATTCAAGTGTATTTTTACCCGCCAGTTTGTCCCAGTAGCGTATGCACTACTGTGTGACTCATTCAAGCCAGTAAATGTGACTCAGTAGACAGAGTCACCTTTGACCCAGATACCATGTGGTTCTGGAACACTGCACTGAGCACCTGAAAAGGCTTTGGAGACACCGGAGACAGTTTTGGGTGTGACTGCTCACTTCAGTCACCTCAGTGATCACACAGCACAACTTCACAATATCTCTGCCTGATGGTCTTTATCATGTTAGATTCATACCTGTGTTCAGAGGGGGGACACCAGGGTTCAATCGTGTGTTTTGTTACAGACTGAGAAAGGGAAAGTAAAGATGATACAGGTAAATATGCATATGTATATGACTTTTTTGAAATGAACTTGAACAAAGCAAAGTAATGCAGGTTGACACCTGTGTAAATGTGCTGAAATTTGCACATACATGCTCAGCAGAACAGGCTGAGCCCCTCCTGTTGTACCCCTGTTCTTCAGCAGCTAACAGCACAACCTGACCCAGAATTTACTGCTCTGCCTGCTGAAGGTCTAGTGGACACCTCTACCTTGCCTAAACCAGAGCTTATTTTATCCAGTATGCTGTTTTTGAAAGATGTTAAAATAGAGAGAATAGTGTGGACATGGCCAAAACAGTGTCCTGTACCTCATGGTGCTCAGCCCAACAACAAAAATGGTCACAAAACAGCTCATGATGTATACATGTTTAAAGTAAAATTTCTCACTTTATGTTAAATATTGTAGCCTTTTTGCCTTTATGAGATGACTTTATGGTAGACAGAGGTGATGGGAAATCAGATGAGAGAAAGATTTGAACAGGGACGTTATATCTCCTCCAAAACATCAATGTGTGAAAACTGATAATTGTATTGTCTTGTCAAATTTCTTGAGTCTGTGAAATCTGCCAGATAAGTGACCACAGTCATTTAGGACACACATTCTGCAGTGTCTATAGGACACAGATCAGATCAGGACCAGTGCTGAAAAGACCAGGCTTTGTCCTGTTGTGGACTGACTCACACCACACATGAACCGCCCATTTGCGGGAATGTTCCCATGCAAATCAACATTCTTCAGTAGTCATCTCCCAGAACGTGAATAGACTGGATCAAATTGAATCTCTTCGTTCATTAACAAGTCAGGTTGTTTTCCAAGAATGTTTGATTGTGCTGTCTTTAAAATTAGCAGGGATGCTACAAATTACAGCTATTGATTTATCCAGAGATAAGCAGCACTGTGGCTCAGTTGTAAGCACTGTCAAGTCACAGCAAGAAAGCGTCCTGGCTCAAGAGTTTATCCTCTTTTTCATGTGCATGTCTTTCTACAGTCCAAAGACAGAGTATGAGAGTCATTATTAAAAACTGAAACAATTTTCCAAATTTTTTGCAAACAAAATGATCTCAAAGGCCTACTTGGCAGCTTTCTTATCATGTCCTTCTCATGTCCTGTTGAAAACTCAAGCAAAACTCTATGATATGCAACTGAAAGCCTTAAAAATCTTATCTGTTTAAGTACTGGCCCAATTAGACAGAAAAATCTACAGTTTTGAAGGAAATATCAGCTTTTATTTTATGGTTTGTATTTTTTGCAAATAAACAAAACTGGAAACACACATGGCAGATTCAGCAGGCTCATGATGCTACTGTGTAGGCCTTAAATAAAAAAGTCTGGTTCTGCAGCGATGTACATGCACATGTTCAGCACATGCATACCATAAAACAGCTTTGTGAACAGACTGCTTATGCATATTTAAAATTATGTGGTTTAGCCCATTAAACAGGTAAAAGCAGACTGAAAATAACATTTGGAACTTGATTCTGATGATTGTCAAGCTCAGTTATTGTACAACTGTGCAACCATCCTCCACATTTCAACTTAATCCTAACATGATGCATTTAGAGCATTTTAAGGTACAAAATGAAGTAACTCTGTATTATAGTGGTTAAATAAGACTAAAGCTTTTCTCATGTCTCAGAACTTAAATATGCAGCTTTTGCCATCGCCTTCAATATATATCTGTATATTTGCCCTTGTTTTTACAGTACAGTAGAGTACAGTTAGCTGACAAACAACAAGCTATGAATCATTGGATGTTTTTCCCCGATGTTCAGTGCTGAATCATAGAGTCAACACTGCAATTTCAGCTGCAGCTTTCTCAACAGATTTATGTGAGTGTCACAGTTCACCACTGTGGAGATTTATGCCCCTGTGGTTGTGAAACCATTTTAAAACAGACACCTTTAGTTTGTTGTTCTTAGCATTTCTGTAGAGATGTTGCATTACTAAATATTGATGCATTAAAGCTTTTCATGCGGCTTCATGCCCACTGTTGTTCTCAGCAGTGTGTTTTGAATGTTGTATTCCAATGTAAAGATGTAGGCTTCAACTCTTCATTATGAATATGTTTTGAGCAGAGAAATAAAGACTGTAATCTCTGTCACACACTCGCTCATACACACAGTGATCAGAGGGTGTGCCAGCAGATTTTAGCTCAAGTCTTTGCTACCTGTGTAAGTGCAGGTTTGTAAAGCTGTTAAACACAGGTGTGGGCTGCTCTGTGGACATACATTCAGTTCTGCACATAATAATTTCTAAAGGTGTTGGATCACATCCACAGTCCTTGATTTCTGAATCTTCACCCTGTAAATAGAATCTGATAGATTTACCAGCTAGCTTAACAGCTAACAGCTAAGAAAACAACAGTGACAACATTGCATAGAAATTATGAGTTCCTATTTTTTTATGACAGATTGAATTATGACATTAATTTTCTAACCTTCTCTGAAAGCTAACGACATGACAAACTAAAGTTACTCTTGTTGATTTAGGTACCTAGTGCTTGTTAATGCCAGGCTGTTTACTGTTTTAAAAGAATTCACAGAATAAAAAGTTGAACTTTTACACAAAAACAAAGTTTGTCACTGGTGTAAAAATTATTTCACTCTAATTTCAGCATTAGAAGAAACTGTTCTACTCATGGAGGATGTTTTGATTCTTCCTCCTCTGTTTTACGCTGCTCTGTGTGTGTGTCTGGCAGCTATTCATGAGGTCCTACTAGGGTTGTCTGTCAACAGGTTAAGCAACTCAGGCCACACCTACATGAGGCTATCCTTTGCTTGAGGCTACACAATCCCTGCTGTTGTTTCTGCTCTTAGTCATGGCCTCAGGGCAGGAATTCTTCAGCTGGGATCATCACTTGCTAAAGCAGCAGTCTTAACTAGCATTTAGCAGGGCACATAAAGCTGTGACTGTTTGGAAAACCCAGTCTTTGTTGTATTTTTGAGAACCAAAGGTTACAAATGGCAACTACTCAACTAGTCTGTCAAGTAATGAGGTTCGTTTATATAGCTCTATTTAGATATTGTATGTATTTGTTAGTCTGTGAAACTGCCATGTACTCCCTCCTTTCCTCCTCTTCATCTTCTGCATCTTCCATATACAAGCTGCAGCATCAATGTAAAAACAGCAAAAGCGTTCAGTTTGTCCATTCTAGGCTACTGTGTAAACATGGCAGCACAACATGGCGGACTCCATGGAAGAGGACCCGCTCCCCATGTAGATATAAATGAGTCATTCTAAGCCAATTAAAAACAGTCATTAGTTTTAGGTGATTATACACTATTAAAATATACTTGTGTATTGTATATTCTATTTCTTCCAATAGATCCCCATAAATGTTACACACTGGTCCTTTAACACTCCAGCTGTATATTAAAACAAAAATGTGACACATGGTTCTTCAACATTACAGCTCTCGCAGAGTAATAAGTATTATTATCTTTAAAATGATGGGTGACTAATATTCAAAGCCTTCTCAGTGTTGGGCCTGTTGTTAAAATCAGTGTCCTGCAGTAGTGTCATAGATGCTACGCTGGGTGGAGGATTCTTTCTCCTGTTGTACAAATCAGCCACGCACTCACAACTATTTCTCAAGAACAGTCTGACATGCCAAGACAGGAAAAGAAGGGGGTGGGGGTGGTGGGGGGACTGGACTGAAGGAGAAATAGAGGTAGGAAAAAAATGGAGGGTGGGAAAGAGAGAAGGGCAGAGGGAAGGAGTGAAGGAAACAAAGAAAGGGACAAGAGGATTGCTCGACTTTATCTGTTGGTTGCTCATCTTTAGGATGAAATGCAGCCATTTAAACTGTGTGTGTTTAAGTGTGTGTTGGTGTGTCTGTGTGTTGTGACACCTTTGGAATGTGAGGTAATAGCAGAGTTTGGTGTTTGTGTTTAGAGGCTCTGGAATGCTGTAGTAAGTGGGACTGTGTGTGTGAGTAGGTGCATGTGTGCATTTGTGAGGGGGGGGGAGCAGGCCCAGACTCGTTTCAGCAATAGCATAGATGTACACAGAAACACACACACTCCTTTGCTATGCAAAAATACTCACATTTTGTTCACAAAGACACAGTGTCAGGTCGAATCTGCAGGTCCTGGAATTCTAAAAGAATTCAAACAACTGTGTATTTGCACCCGAAAATCTTTTTGTCTCAACTGCAGTTATCAGATGAGTCACATATTTCATGTTTGCTCAACCAACTCAAAACTTTTTGAGCTGTTGTCCTTGTGTTTTCCATAGGCTTTATAGACCTCAGCTCTCATTAACAGGGTTCACTAATCACTGTCAGTGTCACAAATGGGCTGTTCTTGTTTTTCTTCTGTTCTTCTTTAAAATTGTTCTAAATGTTTTACAAGATAGTGCTATTCTGTTACAGAGCATTTTACAGAGGAGAATAATTTTTGAAAAATAATACTGAGGAAGAACATCTAATCTGTATTATCAGTATCAGATATTAGGAGACAAAATTCAGAGGAACTTGTAGAAATAATGGTCAAGTTTAAGACAAATCAGTCAACAGAAAATTAATAATTTTAAAGCAACTGACACAAAGTCACACTATGTACCTATGACTGTATTTCAAAATTTAAAAAAATATATTTGAGGAAAATTTAATTAGAGGACAAACCCCTTTTGATACATCATCTAATTTTCAAGGTGCTCCTCCTTATTTTGCAATGGAAATCTCTAAATATCCAAAAATACCAAATGTTTCTGAATTTTGGATAAATATGTCTTAAATAATGCATGAACTGAGAGTATTTTGATTAGATGGAGTAGTCCAGATATAAAAACAGGGCCTGAATGAATGAATATCGATATGAATGTATATATATATATATTATACACGTATGATATGTTCTTGTAAGACGGAGTGGAAAAGATTATTTTAGAACCCTTAAGGGTACCTTAAGCTATATGTTAAGGGGCTTAACCTGGACCAATTTGGATATTCAGTTAATTGTTTGAATCCCGTAACCAAGTGAAGATGCCAAATATTGTAGCTTCTCTGAGGTGCAAGGATTTGCTGCTTTGCTTTTTTATCATTGTAAACTGAAGATCTTTGTAGCTCTGCTAAAGAGTAAAAAGGTGAATGATACCGTTATCCTGGCTTGGGTCTTCAATGTATTTATTTTGTGATATGCATTTTTTTTGTTTCTAAAATACACATCAGGTCAGACATGCCATTCAAATGACAGTACCTGAGATGGACAAAACCAAGACAGAATTTGCATAGGGATGAAACAAAACCAAAACACAAAGTAAAGCGCACACACACATACACACACAGTTCCTCTCTTGTGCTGTCCTGTCATGTGGAGTCTTGTCCAGAGACAGTTTATGAATGTTTTACCACCATCCTTACACACAGACAAACACACACACACACACACACAGGGCCAATCTCCCCCACACTACTTGTATCTTAATGAGTGTTTTCTATCTTGTGTGTGGGGTGACAGAAACTCTTGCATGTTCTTGCCTTGCTCCTCAGTGTGTGTGTGTGTATGTGTAATGTGTGTTTGTGCAGTATTGAATATTTACCAGTATATACATATGTTTCCAGTTTCTAAAGTAGATTGATATTAGAATAAAATGGTTACCATTCTGGCTTTTGTGGGCAAACAGGTCAGTGACATGATTTCACCTTGATATGTGTGATTTGAGGCAGAGTGATGCCTCTCGCCAGATCAATGCAAATGGTTTGAACTGTGCTTTGACTTGAACATAGTATTTCATCTGCCTGCAGTTTTGCCTTGCTTGCTGCAGGGCCTGAGGATGGTCAAATCTTTTCTTTTTTTCTTTTTTCTCCTAAAAAACTACATGTCCACGTTTCTGGACATCTTTGGCCCCTGTCACCTGTTCGACTATATATGTGATGATGCTGGAAAATAAGAGTACAGTGTTATGTAGTGCACAAATGAAAACACGGTGAAAGAGGTCACTGATGCCGTGAAAGGCTGAAAGTTACAACGGGGCAGGGTTCAACATGTAGTCTGGCATGTCACAGCAGGAACTGAACACACTGTATATGCTAACACAGTGATCTGACAGTGACCATCTTGATAAACGTGTCATGTAGTCTTTCTCAGAGTGAGTGCCTGGAGGATGGCTCAGTGTCTTCAAATAATCATTCTACTGTAGTTAAAGCTGTTCTAATAGACAACCAGTACCTGACAAATTCTTCAAAGCAAACAAATCTCACAAGCACAAATATGGCCCTCAGGATACAGGTAATTTCTCCCCAGATTTTAACCCTGATTTTCCGTGATTAGCACAGGATAAGCCACACCACATTTCATCCTGAATCACACTTCTTCACCTCAGCTAGTCCCACTTTCCACTGCTTAGCTCCAGCTCATCCCAGATAGCCAGACTCACCGGATGAAACTTGGCTCACTAAACTTCACATTAGACTGCAAGGAGAACTGAGTGCCTTATTGCCTTATTGCAAGGGAGTTCAGAGATGGACAGAGCCGACAGATGACTAGAGAGAAGAAAGAGGGAGAGCAGAAATGAATCCATTCTGCCATTTCTCTGCAGAAATGGAGTGGATAGTGGATAGAATAATTGGAGAAAGAGACACACAGAGGAGTGCCTTTAAGTGCCTTATTTCTGTTTTACTTTCCACAGTGTGGTGAATAGGCATAGACAACCACACACACAGTCAGAGACACACTCAGAGACACACAAAACCTCTTGTGGCAGGTTTGTATTTGTCCCAAGGGGTCAAATAGCAGGCAAGAGACAAAGGACATAAAGCTATACACACACACACACACAGACACACACACTTACTCACACAGATGAGCAACCTGTCTATAGTGAGCTCGCTCCACCAGCTGTTCACATTACTTTCTCCTCAGTGAATATCTCTCTGTTTCTCCCTCTCTCTCTTCATTTTCTTTATAGCAGTTGCAGTTGCTGGATGTTCTGACAAAATTTGACAGAAAAAAACATCATGAAACCTGGTTTATTTTAGTCTTGATAATTAAAAAATTATCACACTAGTTGCAGTCCTTACATTGTAAATGCTGAAACTTCCATAGATTATTATCAGTCTAAAGATGTTATTAAACAATAGGTCATTTCTCTGACAGGTTTTCTAACAGTTGTCACAAACAATTCAATTCAGTTAAATTAGGTGATCCATCATAGTAAGCATGTCTGCTGTAACTGCTGTCACTTATGCTAATGGTTCATAATGTAATAATCAGCGGCTGGTTTGCAGTAATGTGCTAAAATGGGCTAAAAAGTCAGTGACATGGTCTTTTAAATAAAACAAAAACATTTCAGATCATTGTGAACTGAGCTAACAATAGCCTCTTATTTTTATTGTTATTATTTATTTATTTATTTATTTTGTAACAGCAGAAAACTAAAGTGGCCAATGTCTATGAAAAGGTTTGACAAAAGGTGTGATGATTGATCAGAATTGTGTTCAAGTGTTCATCTGGTGTTTTCATTAGAGAAAAAATAGCAAAATTCAGTTGTTAATAACATCAATTTTATAATATATAATTCTGTATTTCTCCAGCAGACATAGTTCATTCATCTGTCTCATCTATGCTAATTGCATGCATTGTGTATTAAAATGTTTTGCACCAAGTCCCTGTAGATGAGTTGAGATGAGAGGTTGACTGAAGTATGTGGTTGTTTTTCATCAGGCAGAGAAATCATACTATGCTCTGCTCACAGAAATTGCACAACAGCTGAATGCACCACTTGTAATAGAATATACTGCTTTGGGAGCATTTTAAATCATATGCTCAGTGCTTCACTTAACCTTTAGCCCTCTTTACCGTCTCTTCTGTCAGCTCTCTTTCATCCTCTGTCGCCTCCCTAACGAATGTCGCTGAAGTTTTGGTGTTGGTGGGCTGCAGTTGGTTGTCCTGGTAATGGTTGCCGTGGTAACGTCACATTGTTGGGGCCTGTTGCTGCTGGGATTTATACCAAGAGGTCTGGGTAATGTGATTAGCTCCCACTGTGTTCTCCACACTCCCAGACTGCCTCTGTGGAGTGGATGTACAAGTGTCTGCTTGATGATTTTCTCACGCTGATTAACGGACAAGGATGTTTGAGGGCTTGTAGCCATGTCTACACACAGCTGACTGGGTGTTTTAAAGGTTGAAACTATGGTTATAACCCTCCAAGAATTTAACTAATGTTTACTATTGGAATACACTACCTTTAAATTTGACCAAGTACATGGCAGAATATTAGGTTGTACATTTTCAAATCTAGACAATGAGTACTTTTCTACCTTTTTTATTGACTTATATTGGTCTGTTGGTCTGTCAAGCACTTTCTGGTCCAGAGAAAAATGTCTCAGTTGAGTTCATTCTTCCTCAGATGATCAGTACCCAGTACTGTTTTTTGGTGACTCCCTGCCATTTCTCTTGCCATCTTGGATGGTCTGCAAACTTTTCTTCTTGTATCTTCATCAGGACAAATTGTGTTGTCTTGTGTTGTCCGCAGTGTGACCTGAATGACCCACATTTCAGATCACAAACAAACGTGTCAACTGTAATTGACTCTTAATTGACACTTAGAATGCAGCTTTGCCTTGTGTTGCTGCTTGTGAATGGAACATTGAGCTGTGTCCTAAAGGTCTTCACAGATCTAAGTAGACCAGATAAATATGTTGGTTGGTTCCTGAAGCAAATAAGCATCTCCTCTCTTGACCTGATTAGACTGAAAATCATTTGGGCCTGGCCTGACTCAAGTTTTAGTTTGGGCCTTGGATACTGGAACCCTACTGTGTTAAATTAAAAGTCATGTAAAGTACATGTAATGTAAGACCTAAATGTAGCCGCAGTTCCAGTCTGACATTTACAGCTGATGTTCATGTCTTTTCAGCAAAGCATTCCTAATAAAACCCTGTTCTCCAGCCTCTGTGTAGTGTTTAGACAACGACAGTATGCTGTCCTTAAAATTAAAACTGAATTATTCCTGGATAATTAATCTCCTGTTAAGAATAAAAAACGATTGTTGTTGATGTTGGACAGGAGTTCAGGTGATTTCTTGTTTGAATCGACTAAATTAGAAGCTTAGACTCACAAAGGCACATCCTGGATTCAGTAACATGTCACGATGACATGACCTGACACTGACTGTACTGATGTTTCACTGGAGTAGCTGTTGATCTGCAGCAGCTGTTCAGCAGCAGTCAGAAATGAGAACATGCTCAGAATACTTTTGAAAGAAACTGCATCTGGAACCTTCCTGGAACCTGAAAACCTGTCAGTATCGTTGTTCAGTCATTCAGGTGAGGGATTTAGTCAGTGGTCAAAGAAATATTTAGCAAGAGAATCTCTCTCAGTCTCCTCTGTTTGTTGTGACAACATATTCAGATCCAACACACTGTGGGTTTGATGCTGACACACATGCTGCTGTAGAGAAACTGCTAAGAAGAAGAAATCACTGGGTTGAGTATTGTTTAAAATTTTCCATATTAGTGCCATCAATATCTAAATGATACTGTTTTTAGTACCTTACTTCAAGATGTATGAACCTGTTTTTCTTTATTTTTTGTCATTTAAGAAAAGAAGCTAAAAACTCTCCATACAAGAACATGTTTTAAATAAAATATAACCAAAAACAAATAATAACTTAAAGAATAAGTTAAGAAGACAATCTGATCAGACATTCAGTGTGAACCTCCATTTACTGGCAGTTTTCAATACTCAGTGCCACAGAGATATTATCAAAATACTTTAGAAGTTCAGTAATTTTATAATTTTACATCAAAAAGTCAATTTTAAGAATGCAATTTCCAAATTGCCAGACCCACACATAAGCTTTAAAAAGTTACTGAAGGTATACTCAGTGACTATCAATCTTGACAGCTGTTGCCATCAATAAATTAATGTCAGTTCTGTGAGCTAGCCAAACTGCAAATCAACAGCTAGGTAGTTGTTGAGTGAATGACTGGCAGCTGGTAGATAGTGAACTGTAGTTGGAATGTCCAAGTTAAATTTCTTAGGAGATAATTAGGATTTTAAAGCTTATCTCCATTAAAGAATTCAGAGCTGTGAAGCTAACGTTAGCACAGAAGCACTGTGTGTGTCCGATGTAACTTACTACCTAATTATTATGAAATAAATTATATATTATTGTAGTTTAAATTGTAGTTGTAACATGTACTATAAAACTCTATTTAAACCTATTAAAATATAACTGAAATGATTCTGAGTCATTATAAAACTAACCCGTTTTTATGGACTTATCAAACTTGAATGTTTGATTGGACAAACCCACAAACCCAAAAGGAATTCACAGAGACAGAAACAAAAAGAGCATGAGAATCTATTCAAGGAGATTTCAGACCTGAGGGTCAAGTCACTGACTCATCGTCCAATCAGGAGGGTGTGTGAATCATCTTCATTGCACTTCCTGTTTCTCTGGACACTGGAATGGATTTAAGATTGTTGTGTGTGCGTGAGTGTATGCGTTTTTGTGTGCCTGTCTGTGTGTGTGTGTGTGTGTGTGTGGGCACATATGTGAGAGAGAGTGACCCCAGTCTGTCCTCAGTAGCTGTGTTCATTTCTCTGCAGAGACTTAGCGAGAAAAAGAACAGAGAGCAGACAGAGAAGTGCATTCATCATCCACTCAGCACTCACACGAGAAACGGAGCTGGTGGCCAGCAGCTCTGGAGTGTGTGCACGTACTATACACACTCACTGATACTAGAGAAACCCAGAGGGAGAGTAACACGGAGAGATCAGGCACATACAGTATATTTGAATGAGTGTGTATCACTAACATCCATGTCAGAGTAACCAAGCTGCTGTAGTTGTTATTTGATAGAGGAAACAAATGATGATCCGACTAGTTATCTGTCCTGGCTGATGCTCCTGACAGTTACCTTACAACTGACAAATCTGGTTTGTAGTTGTCAATCAGGACTGGTACAGAATGGTAAGAAAAAAGTCAAGAGAAAATGTTTAAGTATTTTTCAAACTATATCAGTCAGAGTGAAAATATTTCTGTAAGCAACCAAAAGACCCCACGCAACACACTGGGACAGCAGCATGGAGAAATGGGAAATGGTTGTGAATAGCAAACGGCAGAAAATTAAATTTTCACAATGAATATGTTTTGAACATTAAACATTGTAAAGGTTCTATTCAAAGTTCTATTCACAGGCACCAGCTGACCTCATTCAAAATGTAATCACTCATATGATTGACCGTCCATTTTCTTCCAGACCTTAAAAAAGAGAGGGTCAGGGAAAATCTCTGTTTGTTTGTCACTGTAGCGTCACTTACACACAATCACAGTCCCAGTTGTATGTGGCTCCAGATATATTTAGACTGCGACAGTCAAACTCCTTCCCTCCACTGAGATTATGGAAAAGTTGTGTCCCTAATCAGTCTTGGTAATTGTAGCATTTCTGGTGATGACTTAATGTCTTTAGGTGGAGTTTGGCTTTTATGCTCTCCATCAAATATTCACTTTTTAACCATTGTTTGACAGTGGATTTACATTTCTTCATAACACCGTTAGCATCCACATCCTATAGACGGTGTTTCAAATGGAAATGTTTGCAAATGAAACTGTAACAGTTTTAAAAAGGAGATTTGTGATTTTTTCCTCATACAAGAAATACCATGGTTTGTTGTTTGTTGGGAATTTGGTCAACATGACACTTTAAATCAGTTGAAAATAAATGTTCATGTATATCAAAGAGTAAACTGACAGCAGCTTGAAAGCAGTGTTTCACTGACCTCTTTGGTTGAAAGTTTCAAGCAGCCTGTTGCCCTCTGTTGGGTGTAGTTGCTGGGCTGTGAGACACCTATAGTGTGTCATTTCATCCAGTGTATCTCTCCAAACCAGGAGACGGGACTTGTGCTTGGGGTTTGCCTACACTTCAAACCAACCCACAAAAGTCATATTGGCAGACATCCATCGGTTACAACACACTGCTACAATGCATGTGTTTTGACTGGGAACTCTCTGCACTCTGGGAAATGTAGTAAATTATTAAAGATCCTCTCCAGTGATGTAAGACTCTTCCTTGAAGAATTTGTTCAATCACCTTGTTAAAAATGTAAATTCCATCTTCTGTTCCCTCACTGAAGAATCCAGAATCTACAAGTTTGCAAATATTGCTCATTTCTAAACTTGGATAGATACACCCTACTTTCCTAGAATGTCCTTTCTCAGTGTTTGTGTTTTGGAGTTACATACTGGACCGTGATTGGCTCCAAACTAGTTGTGATGTCAGTTGTGAGTCCTGCTGGGGCACATGTATTTAGATTTAGATTGAGACTTAAAGTGAACACAGACAAACTTTCCTCCTTAAGCAGATGAATGTGCAGCAGGCTTCTAGTGTCAAACTTTGCACACATCAATCGGCACAGTGAAGCTCAAACATCCAAGTGTTAGAGCATCAGACAAACCCTTCTTGACTGGAGGGCAACTTTATGTAAAGTGCAGGTCAGGCTGAGGAAAAGTGGGTACTAGAAGAACTTTGGATCGCAAAGTAGCTGAAAAACACAGAGTAAGTGTGTCATGTATATTTTGTCTTCAAACTGGAATCCTTTGTGCATGTTAACACAGCAAGTAAATTAATTTGAGGAAGTGAAAATATTAGGTTCAAGTGTCTTTCTATGGCTCATCCTCGGCCTGCCCTAAACCATAACCTTTTAGTGCAGTGAAAGAAAAGTCCAGCTATAAATCTGGAAGCCAATTACGTGGCCTCATTTAGATGGGCTCTGCTTTGTGCTTAGGTTGGTGTGCATGTGTGTGTGTGTGTGTGTGTGTGTGTGGAGCTGGCATGGGGCCAGTACAGGCTGTACCAGTCTGTGATAGCTGGGGTGGGACTCAGACACAGAGGGAGGAGAGCGAGCTGAGGTCAGACGTGGACGACAAATATTGGTTTAGTTTGAAAGAGTTCCAGAGAGACTGAGGGGAGGTGTTTCTGTTTGCACGCTGGGTTTCAACACAGATGGAGTGTGTGTGTGTGTGTGTGTGTGTGTGTGTGTGTGTGTGTGTGTGGGGGGGGCAAGATTCAACCAAAATGGCGTTTGGAAGACATGATAGGGCTATTTTTTTTTTTTTAACTGAAACTGCCAGCTATATTTTTTGATTATGTGATTGAGTGTTACCATCATGAAGCATATGAAACCTGTTGACCTTACTATGAGTGTACTGCTGTTGATTGTGCTGTGTGTGTGTTTGCTGTTGGTGTGTGGGCAATGAATGGTGATAATATCTGCAAAACCTCAGCAAGCATGATCTCCACTCTGTTCACTAAATGTTGGAAAACTAGAAATCAGATGCTGTTTAAATGAATACATTCACACTTTTAAAACCATTAACTTCATGTTGGTGTGTCCAGATTCAACCCCAACTTTAGTCACGATCAAACAGAAACAGCAGTTCTTGCAGTCCTTGTACTTTGCCCTCTCTTTGGCAGCGTGGTAAATCTTATGTCATGTCACAGCATGTCATTTATGAAAATGAATTGTAATATGACTAGGTGCTGTAGCTGCCATCCTAATTATGTGCACAATTGTGGCTTAGATTGTTCTGTTTTTCTCACATACAAGGACACTCTCTCCATAGCCCACAGCACAAAGACATTTATCATAGCTGCTCTGTTCCAGTTCCATACTGCATATTCACACTGAGCAGGTTTTCAGCGTGTTCACACTGGAAAAGTATCAAAAATAAATATCTTGAGTATGCATTCTCAAAATGCTTTATTTTTGTGTGTGCTGCTGAGGGACACCATTGACTCATAATGTATTGCATGAAAAAGGAAGTGGAGCTACTCATAGCTGTAACATATTAAAACAAAAATGATGGTGGTGGACCCTGCAGTATTAATTCTTTTTTGAAAAAAAGATTTGTTATTGAGACAATAGAGCAGGTGACTCTGACAGGAGAGACCATGGTTTACATCCCATTTGGTACCAGCAGTGATTGTTGGTTTCTCTTAACAATAACCATAAAATTTCACTAATCCTGTAGTTTAGTCCCTACTAAACCTGACTAAACCTTAACCATGAAGGTGGCAGATCAGAAAATGTTCGTGTGTCATTTTAGAAATTACAACCAACCTGCTTAGTGGTGTGGTATGGGGAACTTAATGCATAATTTCCTGCCCAAAATGGTACAGTACTTTGATTTCATGCCTGACTCCTTAAGGGTTTAAAACATTTCATAATGATATGACATCCAAAATTTGTTTGTAAAGAATTGTGACCAAATTCTGAGTAGTAGTTTCCTAACTGAGTTATATAATTCTTACTGAAAAAACAGTACAATATGACAAGTAGTTTATAGTAAATGTGTTCTGCATTCTGCATTCTAGGAGTATGACACAGGAAACATGACAAAGTTATTCATCACACACACTCTGGTATGATGGTGCATATAATTTGTAAACTGTAAAAAAAACCAAAAAACATTATTTTTTGTGTCATCAGCCACAGGTTTCTCAACTGAACTACTGAAGCTTGGATTTAGTTTATGAAGCAGTCATTCATCCACTGCACTTGACAGCTTTTACAGGTTTTCACATAACGTGGCATTCCAAGATTTAAAAAAAAAAAACTTTCGGCCTGTAGGCTGCAGCAAATACATTTAAAGCAACTTTCTCACATTGCATGTGGGAAAACTAGGAGATTTATGGTTTCTATCCACTTCATTGTTAAATCAACTGTCAGACCTGGCTATTATGTTCACATATTTTGATTTATTTGCTGATTCCAAGTTCCTATATCTGTCATTCATAACATCTACCAGTACAGGGACGAACAAAAGCTATACAGAAGCAATTAGGACACAGTGCGCATGCCCTTATAACATGTATTTATATTGTAACAGTACAGACTGGAAACTTTGACAGACAGCTGTGAACCATCAAATAAGATGTTATGTCCTGTATTTTTGTCCTGTTTTCTGTGCAGATCTTTTCTTTCTACGCAACAACAAAGCAGAGTCATGTTTTCAATGTTTTATTAAAGCTTCTTCAACAGTAGATTTAAACATAAACAAAGTCAAGTATGTGCAGTGTATTTACATTTGGCCTTTGCTTCTCCTACAGAACGTGTTGGCCAAGGCGTTGTATGACAACGTGGCCGAGTCTCCGGATGAGCTGTCCTTCCGCAAGGGCGACATCATGACGGTGTTGGAGCGTGACACGCAGGGACTGGACGGCTGGTGGCTCTGCTCCCTCCACGGTCGCCAAGGCATCGTCCCTGGCAACCGTCTCAAGATCCTGGTTGGCATGTACGACAGCAAGCAGCAGCAGCAGGCCACACCTTCCACACCAGATCCAGCTGCTTCCTGCCCCCCCTCCCTGGTGCAGCGACCCCTCCCTTCTCAAAGCGCTTACGCCAAACCAACTACAGCTCCATCATCTGTTGCCATTGCTACGTCCTCCTCTGGGTTTGCCAACAAGCCTCTCCCCTCAGCTCAGTACACGTCCATGCACCCGGCCTACTCAACCCCCAGCCCCGCACAGCCCAACCCTGACTCTGTCTACATGATGCCCCCCTCCCACAACCCTAAACCAAGTCCCCAAAGTCTGTACCAGGTCCCCTCTGGCCCAGGTGTACCCACTCCACAGGCCCAACCAGGACCCCCCAGCAAGGCACCAGCTCTAGCCCAGAGACAGTACCAGCTGCCTGGACAGGACATCTACCAGGTGCCCCCCTCTTTAGGCCCAGGGCCAGGCCAGGGAGCAGCCCCGACCAGCGGCACAGGTGCTGGGCAGGATGTATACCAAGTGCCCCCCTCACTGGATAAGAGGAACTGGGAGAGCAGCAACAAACCACTGGGCAAGGTAAGGTAGATGTGAGGTGAGAGAAGCGAGGAAGAGCAACTAAGTAGGAACAAAAGAGATGAACTGGTACTGCAGAGAAATGCTAGTGGATGAATATATGCTCTTAGTTTTCAGAAACTGAAAGAAAGGAGAGGATGAAAGTAAGGCACCAAGAAGAAAAGCATTAAATGATATAACATTTAAAAAAGGGAGGAGGGGAATGAAGGTGAAAGAAATGGAAAGAGAATCTGTTGTTGATGTCAGTTTAAAGGTGAAAAATCTCTTGGCCTGAGCCATGGGTGTTTTTGTATCATGCACACACACGTACACATACACACTTCCTGCTATTGTCACGGCTGGTGTATATTTGTCAGAAACTCAAGGTTGCTCTTTGTCCTGAGTGATAAGGTTTCCAGTTATTAACTATTATCTGTGGTGGAATTCCAAACTTTTTTATTTTTCATTTTTTATTTCTGTAATGGTAATGGCTTTGTATCATTCAGCCATACAGTAGGTGTTGTTGTTTTTTTTTTTACATTAATGTTTCTGGCGGCTTTATTCAGACCAGGACCGTTATGGAAGGAAACTCGCAATATTTGGCGCCTGGTGCGCTGTGATGAGAGGTTCAGTGTTTTAAAGAAAGAAGGTTTTCTGTTTTCTCACAGTCTGAAAACTTGTTTTGCCATTGAAGTCTTGATTAATGATCATGGTGAGTGCAACAGACACTCGTCCCCGTCTAGTCTCCTGTGAATGTCTTGGTAAATATTCTCATTAAAGTCAGCAGTCCACTAATTTTGTGAGATCTTGTTGAACTCCTCAGTCTGTCAGCATTCAGTTCAGTCATAAAGGTGGTGCAGAAATGTTACTGAAGAAATGTTAACTGCTGTCATAACTTTTAAGTAAAAGTGACTCGGGTGTTTTTTTGGACTATTGACATCAGATTTATGTAGAGGTGCATGTCTGCAAAGGGCTTATGTGTTAAGTTGCGTGTAGAAATTAAAACAAAATTTTAAAATTAGAGAGTAGAATGTTAGAGCAGCTTTTTCCTTTATGAGTTAGATAAATCTTCATACTTGACATCACTGTCTGACACAACCTGCTGGGCAGTTTCATGAGACAGAAAAGCCAGAGAGAGATCCTGAGAGACAGAAAAGATAGACGGGGAAAGGACAGACAGAAACACTGACAGAATAGATAGTAGGCTCTGTACATGTGTGTGTGTTTGTGGACCAGTGAAATAATAAGATTGTTAATAATTCAGCTCTGATCTTGTGGTTGGATGAGTAAGCACTTTACTGCACCAGCAGGTGACAGGCTTTGTGTGTGTGTGTGTGTGTGTGTGTGTGTGTGTGTGTGTGTGCGCGCGCACATGTGTGTGAGTGTGTGGACCCTGGGGAAGCCCCTTCAGGCTTGTTGGGGTGCAGCCAGCCATATGTGTAAGCACCACTATGAGTCAGAGTGTTATGCTGTGTGTGTGTGTGTGTGTGTGCACACGTGTGTGTATTGGTGATGATGGTGATGTTGAGTACAGCTGCTCCCCTGCTTCTTAACACATAATCTCATCTGTGTTCCTCTGTCTGTCTTTAACTGCTTCATAATAAATTGATATGCAGGATCTAAAATGTAACAACTAGTGAGATGCTGTATAATACATTCAGTGGAACTGGTGTATTGTGTCCTCAGTGCCCTACTTCACTAAAATAGTACAGTGTTTCTCTCCAGTCTTTTTTGTGGGGAAATAACCTCTCCAATAGCATCATGGGACACTAAAGGTGGGTATAGGATCAGAGAATGCATTATCCATCAACTTGAAAAAACTACAATGTAGTTTTCTTTAGAGCAGCTACATATGAAGGTTGGAACAGAAAGTTGCTGGTTTTTCTGTAGCATTTTTCTGTATGTTGGAGATGTGAATGCTGAGCCATGCAATGAGCAACTGCAATTAGACCTTGCAATGAGCACATTAATGATTTTTTTTTTTTAAATAAGACAGCGTGGCATGGTTGTTGTTTACTTCGATGATATGTTGGTTGTGTGCTGCATAGAGTCTGCTGTGTGCTCATTGTTTTTGTACTACTCCCTCTTATATTATGTATTTAAACCTAATCCACTGGTAGCACTGGTTAGTGTTTGTCCATATGGTGTTGTGTAGATCAATCCACCAACCTTCTGATTAGTAAAAAAAAAAAAAAGCCTTCTGTTAGTTTGCTAGTGTAAAACCTTTAATAAGAAACAGTGCAGCTCCTGTTGTAGAAAAATCATGAAGAAACAGTGACGCTGACATCTATAGTAAGGATTCATCAGTCCAACCTTTTCTGCTGTTGATGCAGATGCCTCATCTAAAACTATTGCTGCTGTGAAACTGAAACTGTGGCCTTGACTTAATCAGTGCATACATTTTAGAGCAACACCTACAACGAAGCTATACATATCATGGATTGTTGACCTCGTTACTGATGGCTAATCCATTAAAGGTCAGATACCAGTTCACAGATCATAGCAGTGCATTCCTAATCCATATCTAAACACACTTGCATGAGGTGACAGGGTTCAGGGATGAGCCCATCAGGGGCTGGCCTCTCTGCTGGGCAGTGGAGAGCAATAACACAGCTATCCCCTTCTGTTAGGCAGCCTTATGCTAAAATTTGTTTTTAAAAAATCGATTTTTATCTACACTCCGTACATTCATAATGAGAAAACAGGATTTTAGAATGTTTTGCGAATTTAATAAAACAGGAAAAAACTAAATAACACATTGGCATAAGTATTCAGACCCTTTACTGTGACACTTAAAGTTTAGTTCAGGTTCCTCCTGTTTCTCTGGATCTCTGGAGTCCACCTAAATTCAGTGGACTGGACATGATTTTGAAAAGCACTCACCTGTCTATATAAGGTCTCACAGTTGACAGTGCATATCAGAGCAACTTGTCCCTCTGCCTCAAATACTCACTGGAGCACCAACCATAGATTAATCCACCTCTGAAAATAGCCCCCAACAAATGCACTATTTCCCCCTTTCTTTAGTAAATTACAGAGTATTTTTAAGTTATGAAACAATATGTTTGTGCAGTAACGGTTCACATATTTAGAAGAAATCAGTGGTCTTGCAGCTGAGAGCCACAGACAGGGTAGAGAAGTCAGAGAGTATTGTCACTATGAGTTTTTGTGTCTGCACTGTGTCACCATGAGACAAAAATACATGAATAATTCATGAATTGTCCTTAAAATCTTTTCTTGACTTGATGATGTTTTCCACCAAGGTCAAGGTTAAGTGGTTAGGAACTTGGGAAGGAGTGAGTTAACATTTTAGTTATATTTAGTACCAGACCCTTTTTTGTCAGTACAAGAGCAAAATGTGTGTGTGTGTGTGTGTGTGTGTGTATGTGTGTCACATGCTTTATGTATTTACCTTGCCAATGCCCTTCATTGTAATGGGTTGCTCTTATGCTCACTTACCTCCCCCTGCTTCCCTCTCTATACAAACACAAGCACAACTAAAAAGACCCACACACACACACACACACACACACACACTTAACTTTCCTCAGTTAGTGATTACGAGATAAGGCATTCCTGCTGAGACTCTCTCTCGCTCTCTCATTCTTTCACCCTCTCATCCACACATACACACATGGATGAGTAGTAATTGAAGAGTGGTGAAAACTGCAGTGTTTGTTTCAACATGGAGAGAGTATGATGGAGGAACTGAGCAGAGAGGCAGAGGGAACTACAGCTGCAGAGTCTCAGCTGCTGAGGAAGGCTCCAGCTCGGCTTTACACAGCAAATGCCCCTTTGTAAGACTATTCAGACAGACAGCAGCACACAGCAATTAGTTTGTCTTCCCGGACTTTCCTGTAAACATCAAACACACTTGACTGTCTACACCCTCCACAGACCAACAGAGGTGGTAACAAGTATAATGTGGGGGGAATTCCAAAGTGATTTCTTTATTGGTTCAACACAGAGAGGGCTTTGGACTATTTTTCAAATGGACTTGTTTTTTTTGTTTTTTTTTTACAAACAGGTGATTGATCCGTGCAGAGCCTAGCAGGCATCAGGAGGAAATCTGTATTTACTTCATGCAAATGAATTCATACCACCCAGTTAAACAATTGTGTGCATTAATTAACAGTTATTAGTTATCAGTTATTAGTTATTTTGTCTTTCCAGACTTTCCTGTTACACAGTATTGGCATTTGGCTTTAAACGTGATTCTTGAGCTCAGAAGAAGCAGTTTGATTAGCTCAAGGTCCACTTATAATTTTTTTCAGAGCTTTCAAATGAATCTCATGGTCTTCATCAGCATACTGACATGACTCAGTTATCATTATCTGTACAAAAAACTTTAGTCACATGATAACAGGTAGTTGTACTTAATATTGGGGAACTTGGTAACACCTAGCATTAGACATTCGCTTATATGAATGACCTTCTCCAGCCATCCACTGAGCCTGGATCAATGATAAAGGCCAGAAAAAGCTCATAAATGGACCCTGACTTCAGATATTTTTGTCAAGATATTATCAAGATTTTAACCTTTGCTTAAGGGATGTCAAAGATAACCAGGGCTAAATATGGAATTTTGGTTTCCAAGTATCAAGTATCAAAGGTGCATGAGTGTGTCTGTCAGGAGGTCAAGCAGTAGTGTCAGCTGACACAGCTGTCATCAAAGGCATTGAAGTGTTGGGAGGAGTGTATCAGTAGCCACGTGCCATAGCGACTCTCAGTTCTTAACACTCACACACACATAGGAACAGCTGAAGACAATCCGTGTGTGTGTGTGTGTGTTCCTAGTATTGACCCTGTATATTGGTCTAAGTCAGAGCAGAAAATGAGCCGCTGCAGGTAATCAAATGGATCCCACTGTGTGTGTGTGTGTGTGTGTGTGTGTGTGTGTGTGTGTGCCTGCCCTGTGGGGTCCATTTGATTACCTGCAACAGACTCATTTTCTGCTCTGGTAGTGTGTAAAGAGTGAAGAAGTGCGTGTCTGTGTGTGTGTGTCTGTGTTCCTGTGTGTCTGTGTCTGTGTGTGATGAAACTGTTTGTATGAAGGATCTGAAATGTCAGAGGCATGTGGGTGGGCTGTTTGTGTGTATGTGTCTCCTTATAGAGTCCTCCTGTTACACACACACACACACACACACACACAGAGCTGCATTATTTACGCCATTATGAGTGCCCTGAATAAGGTTTTGAATATGTAAGCATGTTTCTGTTTTTGAACCAGGGTATATGGACGTGTGTGTGTTTGTATATATGATCATAATGTCTCATTGTTTCAATAGGTACGGAAATCAATGATGGCAGCATCATCCCTTTGCTTTTTATTACTGTTTATTACGCTGCTCGGACCAGCTGCACAAAAAGTTGGTGTACTCAGAAAAACACGTTGAGTGCAGGGTTTTCTCTCTAGTTTGTATACACTCTCTTCTCATTGGGAACAATTGAATAAAGATGCTGACGGAAAAAAAAAAAACCCATGTGCCAATCCATCCAGTTAGTTGATTAAAATATTATTCTAATAAATAATTTAGTTCTTTTTAAACACAAGGTCTAAAATGATGAAGGTAATACTATAATATATTAAGTAATGCATTTATTATCTTAAACACAGACAGTGAAGTTTATTTTTAAAGTGTAGCGTTTCTATGACAACCTCTTGTGCACATCAGGGATGGATCCTTTCCAAAGTAACTGCTGTCCACATAAGAAAAAAAAACACTTATATTAAGATGTTTTTGTTTTTTAGTACAAAATCTTGGTTCTAGACAGCTGTGTGTCTTTGTGTGTGTGTGTGAGGCTACATACTGTGCCACATGCTGAGAGATTAACTGGAGACTAATGAAGTCAACACGCTGTCTGCACACTCCCGCATGTCTGTAGACATGACCATGCTCATATACAGACACACAGACAGCAGACTGAAGAAAGAATCATTTTTTGCTCATCCAGTCTCATTTCTTTGTCAGCTGGTTTGTTAGTTTGACAGACTGAGTGAAGGAAAAAGCAACACCCTATCAGTCATCAGATTAACCAAAAAAAAAAAAAAAGCTGAATTGAATATCTATACATAGCTTTAGTCAATGCTGTACAGTATATTTTACAGTAAATTTCTTTAGTTAGAGTTGGAATGTCTTTGTGAATTATTGATATTTTGTGTTGTATTGAGAACACAAAACATATAGTGAGGTGATTTGATGTATATTTTTTGTCACGCAGCACTGATTAATACATATGACAAGGAAGACAGACACACAGTGCAGCATAATGTCAACTCAACAGTCCCTAATATGTGTTGTAATTATTATGAAAATTGATACTTTCTTTTAGAGCACCATGGTCCTACAGCCCCGAGGTGAGTCAGTCCATCTGCACTTTGCCAGAATTGCCAGACAGCCAGTAAAGTATATACACATAGATAGCACACACACACACACACACACACACACTCTATCACAAACACACACACACGCACACACTAGTCATGCCATGTGGTGTTGGAATCCAGTTTAGTAGGGGGTAGAGTGTGTTGATGCTCTCATGGAGACATGCCCTCCCCTGCACTAATCTGTTAAGACCCCTGCACTGCCTCTTGGTGATTCCGTGCGTGTGTGTGTGTGTGTGTGTGTGTGTGTGTGTTGCCACATGCCCCACATAGCTGGCATGGTATTCACAGGCTGTGGTTCCAATTCTCTCTCATTCATTCTTTCTCCCTGTTGCTGCTCTGCTTTTGTTTTTACTTCTTTGTCTTGCTGCTTTGAGCTCATGATCAACAGTGTTACACATCACACATTACAAGTTTAAGCTACAGTGACTTAAGATAGCTATCACAGTAACCTTTCCAGACCTATATATCAGTGTTTGCACTAAATAATTAACAAGTCACACGGAATGCATTGTTTACCCATAAACATCTTTTCCTCACCTGACTATAGTATTATCTAGCCATGTAAATAATTCTGGTTTTCTCTGACATGTCCATCTCAGAGATTCCTTACCCAATAAAGCTGAATGAAACTATCTATTATAGTCAACCTCACTGTTTTAATTGGAACTACTTTCAACCAACCAAACATTCATAGTTATTGTCCCAGTGTAAAGTGATAGTGCAGACAGTGTTGTGTGGAGTCTGCTGAGTTACGGGGTTAGGTGGAAGCAGAAATCTCCAATATCTCAAGACCTGGACAAATAAAATTAAACTATCTGTGTGACTAGGTAGCAACAGAGGAAAGAAACTATGTTCTCTTTTTATTATTTCTGTAAGCCAACTCTAACATTTCATGTGCTTTCTTGTATTTGTCAGTGTTGGTTTGTGTTGTGGTGTGGGGAGATCAAATTTGAGACTATGTTCAGCTGTCAATCAGCCAACTACCTACAAGACTAGCTTGATCTCTTCTTAGAGGTTGCTAGTTCATTGTCTGACAAGAAGATTGTCAAACTCGTTGTGATCCTAGAATTGCTAAAAAATAAATAGATAATAATGAAAATTCACAATTCAAGATACAATCTTGGACATGGTAGCATTAAACTGTAGCATCAAAATAGTTGACAAGTCATACCAATAAAAAGCTGATAAGAATAACTACAATGCAAATTGGTGCATGTTGTACGCAAACAGTATGTTCCACTACACATACTGTATTTGTACATACAGGCGAATGTACTGTATACATTTGACAGTACAGAGTATATATCTATGCATGCATGTATTATTAAAATGAGATGGGTGTATACAGTATGGATGTATGTATGTTCATGTTTGTACTCATACATATGTAAGTTTATGTATATAAATGTATTTTATCCGTTCTCTTCTTTGAAGGTACATTTTTTCATATTGGTATTTTGTACTTTTTCCCCTCATATGTATAAAGGAAGAAATTTTTGGCTGTTGTAATAAACTATTACTCCAGTAATTCTTCACTATGAGTCCATGGCACACAGTAAGACAACAGAAACTGCACAAATGAATGATTTGCAAATACAGAGAACTGTAAGCACATGCTTACCAAATAATCTAAGTGTATCAGTAGAACAGAATCTTTTCTTGAGAAATGAAGCAGTTTGGCTGTTTACACAGGATCTAATGACCAGAGTTTTGGGACCACAGAGGTCATTGTCAAAGCCTCTCCACCCTCCTGACTGCTCTGTGGATCCCTCCACTAAAGCAGGCAGGAACAGAAAGCAGTGTGAGAGCACAGTATAGATCAGGATCTGAGGCAGCCATGTCCACCAGTTCAGACAAACCACCCAACCCTCCCACTGTAATTAGGCCTCTCTCTATTTTTACCCCCTTTTCTCTTTGAACTTCACATCTGTGCAGTAAAGATTTATTTTTCTTTTCATCAGTTAAGTGTTCTCTGGTGCAGCTGCATGTATAGAAAGTGTATTTTTCGCCATGTGTGGTTACAGTGGTCATTTTGAAGCTTGAAGATTGGGCATTTAAGAATGTGCTGTATTTACCACAAGACACTACAGAAGAGATTTCATCCTGCTTTTTGTTTCCAGACTAAAGCCCACACCCTGGTTTCTTGTTATCTGTCCTTTTCTCATCTGCATAAAGCAGAGAAAGAGAAAGAAGGCAAAGGAGCGGAAGAGAGGGAGAGGGTGGAGGGTGCTGCTGGGAAGGAGGGAGGGACATTGCTCGGAGCGAAGGTCATCTGTTGAACAATGACTTCTACTTGACGTAATCATATGCACAGAACAAAAGAGTGAACATCCCAGCTTGCGCCACACATGACCCTCTGTCATAGTGTGTGTGTGTGTGCGCACATTTGCGTGTAAAGGAATTCTCCTTCGCTGAATCCTCATAAACAAATGCGTTTGAAGGCATTTTATTGTCGGTAGGTCAGAGTAGCTGCAGCTTTTATGAGGCCACTGATTTATTCAGAGAACACGACACACACACAGTTTTCTTTAGTGGATATGTAGGTCAGTAAATCTGAAAGTATACAGCCGTCCTCCGGCCAGAATTCTGTGAGGATACATAAGAAACAAGGCTGTACAGAGATTTGATACAGTTGTGTGCTGGCTGTCATTCATTCCTGTTGAATGCTGAGAGAGCTGGTCTGTCTATTGAGCTTGTCAGAATTTAAGAATCAACAAGCAGTGATTAAGGTATTTTAGAGCCAGTCTGACATAGTTGCTGGACGCTGGTGTTACCCACGTTACAAATGCATGTAGGTGCATTTTTCATGCATGTTGAAAAATAGAAAGAGGAGGTAACATTGATCAACTGTGAATGGATGACAAGGATCCGCATGGAGTTAAGTTAATGTTGACCAAGGAAGAACAGCCATTGAAAGTAACCAAGAACAGAAAAGCAGTTTAAAAGAAGAGTGTCTCTTGAAATGACCCTAACTTAACTCAGTACTATGAAGTGCTGAAATCTGACACAAGACACCAAAAATAGAAAACTAGTTGAAGTGTATTATGAGGTATGTAAGGTACGCATACCACAAGAGATTACAAAACTAAACTGCCACATTGTTCAAATTGAGAATAACATTCTCATGTATAGACATGTGGATGATACAGACACTCTGCATCAACTCTTTCTGACATTAGCTTCATAGCTTCTGAGATACTGTACTGACCACACAGTACAAATGTTGTAATTTCCACCTGTCTGTTTCAGTGGTCAGAGTATACCTCTGTTTTTCTGACTGTATGATTACCTACACAGTTAGAAAATTGAGGGTTTGCAGCATTGCTGAATTCACATTAGTAAAATTTAGCCAGTACATTGGATGCTAAACAAGAAGTCAATAAAACTAACCAAGCTGAAAAGATGGCTCTCATCATTTTGGTCTCAATAGGACCAAAGTCAAAGCAGCTTCACACACACACACACAGACACATACACAAAATAGATATGAAGCACTTGTGTTAGTATGAAATGATGTTATTAATTAACAGTGGTGACCATCCCAGTTGACTCACTCACATACATGATGAGTAGTATGTCTCTCCACTGGTGACCACTGATCCATAGCCCTGATCTCCTAAAGGGATTAAAAGGCTCAGCAGGCTATTACTATTACTACACACACACACACACACACACACACACACACACACACACACACAGGTCCACTTAGCATTAGTGTGTAAGTGTGTCTATTCTCCAGGGTGCACACAGACAGGTGATCAATAACATAGGTTATCAATCAGACACAGAGCTGAGGGTGTGTGTGTGTGTGTGTGTGAGAGAGAGAGAGAGAGAGAGAGAAGGAGCGAGAGAGAGAGAGAGAGAGAGAGAGAGAGAGAGTCTACGGGACACATCTGGCACTTAGCCAAGTGTCGTCAATACTGTTGAAAGCTTTCTGACAATGAGGAAAGGGGTGTTTACATGAGTGTGTATGCGTGACTCAGACTGAGAATTAGAAAGGATTCAAGACAGAAATGTAAAATACACACTGTTTCTCAGATTTGAAAGAATTTGTTCTTTTTACAGTTGGTGGTGAAATTGTTCCTCGAGAAAATAAAAGATGTTCTAATTTGCCCTTGTGTGGAAAAGAACAGAGAGAATGTGTGATGAGGTGGGAGAGTTGAAGGCAGAGGGAGAGTGAGGAGGCAGAGGCAGATTAGTACAGACAGGTTGTCAGATGGATGGTTTTATCATTTGTCTCTGTCTGTCTCACACACAGCGTACCTCTGACAGCTGGGAAACTGAGCAAATATTATCAGAGAACTTCCATTAATCAGGCCTGGAGCTGAGTGTGATTAAATAATGATTTGACTTGATGATACAGACGGACGGACATGAGATGTTTGGTCTGATACTGATGATGACTAAAAACATTTATTATAAAGTCATATCTGTAAATGCATAGAATATTATAGAATACATTATAAAAGAATTTTGTTGTACATTCACATTGTACATTTTATAGCTCATATGATGAAATTTACAGTATAAAGTCTTTATACTTTGGCTGGTCTATTTAAGTTCATAGCATAGACCAAGGCTACATACCACACCGTTTATATAACAAGCTACTTTTTCTTTTTTTCTTGTTTTTCTGAAATTGATCTTGTTCTCCTTCTCTTATCCTTAGTCAGATGAGAAGATTAATAAAAGTTCCATCCCTCTGCCTCCAGCTGAGACATAGAGGACACATTTTACACAGCCCAGAAAATTTCCCCAAAAGAGCAGAAATGTGGTGTCAGTGGCATATACACTGCTCTTACCTAAAAATAAAAAATCTGTCGGTAAAAAAATTGTCAGTAATGAAGCAAAAGGAGAATCCAAATAAGTATGCAAAATTTCAATTTAGCATTCACTATAGCATAAACTACTGAGTATTTATATTGCAATGATGAATATGAGTGATTCAGAATGCAGCATTGGTGATTATAAGATAATAAGATACAATATTCCATCTCTAATTGGAGGCCTGGTTACATGAGCTTTTTGTCTGCAGGTGGTGCTGGTAATATCTGGTTTAATCAGGACATGGAAATGTTATGGCAGTCACAGGGAAGGGAGAGTAGAGAGAATGATGGAGGGATACTAAGAGATCCAGCTGTGATGGCTACTTTCGTTGTGTATGTGTTGTATACCACAGCTGTTGTGGTTTCCCAGGCTGGCTGGTTGACTTTACACTCAAACCATATAATACAGAGTTTAAACAGGCACACAATAGGACAGCCCAGTTCCCACGACAACTATGACAGGACCTCTGCTCTGTTTTTATTACTCTGTGTGTGTGTGTGTGTGTGTGTGTGTTTTAATAAGACTGAACAACCTTCAGTCTCTGCTCATTCAGTGTGAAGAGGCAATAAATTCTCATTCAAAGGTGAAGAAAGCTTTTTGTTTTGTTTTTTTTTACTTCAGAGTCTGATGAAAGAGACTTGGTGGCGCATAGTGACTCTTGCAGGTTGCCATGGTTACATAAACACAGGCCTGTTGACTTTTTTAAGAAGAGTGGACTACATGGAATAAAAAAGAGAGTTTCTCTGTTGATATGATTATCAGATGTTTCTGATAGGGTTGATATCCATCCTCTTGTCTTCCAACTGATGTTTGTACACAATAACACACTGTGGTGTGATTACAAATCTTATTTTTTTTATTCTTGTCGTAACTCTCGGCTTTGTTCCTGTGTCCAGGTGGTGGTTCCTACCCGGGTTGGACAGGTGTATGTGTACGACACCGGGAACGCAGACCAGGACGAGTATGACGTCCCACCCAGACATCAGCCTCCGACCCAGCAGGACATTTACGATGTGCCGCCTACCCGCCAGCAGTACAACACACAGGTCAGACTGCTCTTTGTGTGTGTGTATGTGTGTGTGTGTGTGTGTGTGTGTTAGAGAAAGAGAGAGAGACTGTGTCTGTGATTTTTTGGGACTGAATGTTCCACTCAACTTACTTTATATACATATATATATATATATATATATATATATATATATATATAATTTTTTTTTTTTTTTCAGTAGTTGAACTTACAAATAATTGATATACAGTAACCATGGTATCAAAAACTGTGTTGAATACTGATCAGAAAACATAAACTGATACCGTGAATTATGTTGCTTTGGATAAATGTAGGATTTTACGTTAGACTTAAGAATTAGAAGTTAAGCATTTTTCTATATTTATATGTGATGTGATGTGAAGGACTGTTGTGATAGTATTCCTGTGGTGTAAATGTGTAAATCAGCCACAACCAGTAACTGGTTTGTTTTCTTATCCATCAGTGTCTTGCACGACACAGACACACACAAGTATTGTCTGCAAAATATGAATGAATAATGTGATGTAATATTCAACCTCTCCCTCTCTAAATATTAGATTTATCTTTAGTGAAGGTCATCCATGACCAGCAGGTGGGATAGATACATCACTTTGTGTGTGTGTGTGTGCGTGTGTGTGTTTGTGTGTGCGTGTGCGTGTGTATGCGTGCTTTAAGTATGTGTGTAAGTGTGTTTCAGTCTTCAGGCCCTTTACATTTGATTCCACAGACATATACAGTATGTAGGTCAGTTTATTCTTATGTAACAGTGCACACACACACACACACACACACACACACACACAGGGACAAACTGCACGTAGAGGAGAATCTTGATGCTGACAAGCCAAAAAAGAAAGGTCACTCAAATACAACTGCTGCAATTTGAGAGCTAGAGTTGCAGGACGAAGAGAAAATGAGCTGCAGGAAGAGAAGGTGCACAGAAAGGAAAGACGTATGAAGAAAAACAAGATGACAATGAATGATGAGAAAAATGAAGGATGGGAAGATGAGGAAGAGCAGGAGGAAGATGTGTAGCTGTAATAACAGATGTAGCTGCTGGGCTTTTTTGAAGTCTGCAATCTGAAAGGTGAAGAATGAACGCACTGCAACACAAGGCACTTCATCAAAATGTCTGCTGTGTGGGAGATGGCTCATGGTAGATGGCTCTGACCATAACAAGCAATCACATACACTCACACACACACAGTACAGCTGTGTGGTACAGGGAGCTATTTAAAGAATACAGTGCATCACACTTACTGTGTGTCTATAGAGTATGACAGCAGACAGCAGAAATGTTTTCACTGGAACATCAGCTCTGTCTGAACTGTGGAACAGTAAAAATAGTTTTGTGATCAGTTTACAGTAAACCACTTTCCAGCTGCAGCACCACAACAGTCAGCCCGGTTTGTGTGAATGAAACTGAGCTGGTGGATTCAACATGAAGGGAGGTTAAATTGTGTAGGGGTTGTTCTCTGCCATACACTCCATTCCATTAATACCTGTACCTTCTTACTGTCTGAACAGAACAGGTTTATACACGTTGCTTATCATGGTGAACATTATGGAAGTTCTTGAAAATGAATCGAGACAGTGTTAACAGACAAGATAACCAAGTAGGAATGTATATTTTTGGTTAATGATGACCTGAAAGTGTAATTAAGGAGCAGGGCAGCTGATGTTGTTAGTGTTTGCGTAGTCCCAACCATGATTTCAGGACTTACCTATGTACATGCTTTTCATGTAGTGGTACAAATCCCAGGGTATCACACTGAGTGCAGAGATTACAGGAACCAGTCTTATGTGAAAAATGTTAAGTATCTCCAGGAACTTCTGGCATGGGGGCTGCTGAGTTAGTGTGCTCAGGAGGAAAGTGTGTCACCTTTCTCTTTGTGTTTTCTTCACACTGGCATGAGCATATAACATATTACATATAGTTTCTAAAACTATAAGTGTTGAGATGTAATGAATCTGAAAGTACAGAGTAGTACAGGTACTACTAGCATTTACATGTGTCGATCTGTTGGTTTACCTCTCTCTCTCTCTCTCTCTCTCTTCCTCTCCGTCTGTCTCGTATTGTTCCAGTATAACAGGCATGGAGGCGTAAATGCCCTAGTTGGAATGGAGTGGCATCCCAGCTGCTCCTGTACACACATATGTGCATCCGTGTGTGTGTGTGTGTGTGTGTATGCGTGTCGTGTGTGTGAGGTCATGTATCAGAGGCAGGAAATCATGCCAGTATGTGAGAGAGACATAAAGTAATGAGTGAAGAGAGGAGTTAACAAAGGGACGGGAAGGACTGAAGAGGCGAGTGTTAATAAATGGACACTCTCTCAGTATACTCACTGTCTCATGGAGGGTGGTCATGTGACCAAAACCGCACTTTCAGATTATCTGGATGGCTCCCTTCACCTCCTTTATCCTCCTCTCTGTTTCTTTCTCTGTTTCTCATCCTCTTTTCATACCTTTTGTTCTTTATTCCTTCTCCTTCCATGTATATCTTCCTCAGCCCCCTTACCTTCTCTGTATTGCCCTTTTTCTACTCCACCTCTTTCCTTCATCTTCCCCTGCCTCTCTCCTCACTCTATTCTCTTTTCTTCCCATTTCGCTGCTTCTTCTCTTCTTCTTCTCTTTCCATCCCTTTCTTCTTTTCCTGTTTTTCTTTCTTGCCTCCCTCTATTCCTCTTTCTCTCTCATTTTTGCCTCTTCATACCCTAGACAAAGCTAGGAGGTGCATTCAACCATTTAAAACCTTGCTTTTTTTACTGTGTGTGTGTGTGTGTGTAACTGAGGGTGTATTTTATAGTCTCTATGTGATAATCCCTTTGTACTCTTTACTTTCTTATTTGTCAGATTAGTTTGTAATAGTATAAACTAATGTACTCTTGGTGGACACTTGGATCTTAAAAACCTTTAAAGCACCCCTCACATGCAATCTCCTACTGAGAGCTGAGAAAAACTGCACTGGACTGGATCTGCAATTGAAGGTCCATCCTGTTAGACTCCATCTTCCAAGCTGTGTCTTTGTACTTCCCATCAGCTTTTTCATTTGCCAGATATATCTCAGCCAGACATGGGTGTGTCTTCTTGATGCTGTTGATGACAAGCACCCTCTCACATCTAAGTACTTCACTTAACAAAAGCCTGTCTCACAGACTGGTCTTTTTTTTTTCTTCTCTTTCAGTAGTTTTGTTATAAATAAATATCAAGTCTACATCAAGGTCTGCCTGTTCTTATGTCGCTGTAGTCTAGAGAGATCCCATTACTGCAGCTGTTTCTGAGATGTTTGAAATCATCACCACATCTGGCAACTACACTGAATCATTTACATCTCCCATCTTGCCCATTATACAGCAGTATAATGTTGAACACTTACTGCAGGATTTATGGAGTAGCTGGCTGCTGCCTTGACAGACAGGTGTGCCTCACAACGACCACTGAGTGACTGTGAATATGTGATATTCTCTCTGATATATCATGTCACTGCACTGATAGGTGTGTGTTCATATGTGTATGTGAATGTGGGTGTGTCTACAGTGTGGTGTGTATTCCAACATGTTGTAATTTCTCCCTTTCCCTTTGTTTTTAGGTGTATGACACGCCTCCCATGGTGGTGAAGGGGCCCTCTAGTGGTCAAGATATATATGACACCCCAGCAAGCACAGACAAGAACACGCAGCAGACAGTAAGGCTTTGGAAGTTTAAGATACGCAGCATGACAATCCTGTTACAGTTACAGTTGCTATATACAAACATAAGTGAGGCTGTAATTGTATAATAAAAATGAAACACTTAATGTTATACAGTATATTTATCTCCTGCTCTCTCTTTAGGTTTATGACTTCCCCCCATCTGTCAGTAAAGACGTTCCTGATGCTCAGCCAATCAGAGAGGAGACCTACGATGTACCACCCCACTTTGCCAAACTGAAGCCCCAAGTTCCCGTCCCTCCTGGCCAGTACCTGCACAACAACCTCAACGACGACGATGATGAGCCACCTATTCCAGAGGATGTGTACGATGTCCCACCCCCCATCCTTACTGACAAGCATTATCATGGAGACAGGAGCGGAGTCAGCCAGGCCCCCCAGGAGATCTACGACATCCCAGCCAGCCTGCGGACCGGAGGTCACCCCACCCAGGATGTCTACGACTTCCCCCGGGAACGAGAGGACAGAGGAGGAGAGAGGGGAGATCACTATGTCTACGATGTCCCACCACAGGTAGCAGATTTAAAGGGGCAGTCCCACATTTTGGGAAAGGTGTTTATTTACCTTTAAACCAAGCTCAGTTTCATCTCTGTGCATCCACTATAGAGATAGATCTAGTTTTAGTCAAGTCATTTTAGTTTAGTTTTTTCAGTGATGTCACCTACAAGTTAGCTGTCACCTAATAAGACTTTACAGTAATGTTCATTTATCTCTTGTTCTGTCCCCCACACTATCATTTAGTTTCTATTTGTTGATGTAAATTGTAATAATTTTTATTCAGGCTTTGTCTTCAGCACATACCTTACAGCCTAGATTTTTTTTAATGAAATAAACACTGCTAGCTTAACTCAAAAATAGGAAATGGGGGGAATCTGCAAGCTAAGCCTCTGTACATCCTGTCTTAATGCATGTGTCTCCATTATTTCAATGGTTATATGTGTTTTCCAGGTTGTGCGTGATGCCCAGTCCACCAGTGAGGAGCTGACCATGTCCTTCAAGCGGCTGTCTGCCTCAAGCACAGGAAGCACGCGGAGCAACCACTCTGCTTCATCCTTAGATATGGTCCCTGTCCGCGACACCTCCTCTTCCTCCTCACTTCCTGCACCTGGCCCAATTTCAGGGAAACCCCTCATCTTGGACCTGGAGCAGGCCATGGAGCGTCTGTCCCGCCTCCAGCAAGCCGTCGAGTCCAGTGTTTCCCTCATGATGTCATTCATCACAGGTAACTGGAGAAGCCCTGCTCACCTGGAAGGGAACCTCCCGGCCATTCATCAGGCGGCTGACCGGGTGCGCACCACTGTCCGAGACTTCCTAGAATTTGCCCGTGGGGCTGTAGCAAATGCCGCCCAGGCTACGGACCGCTCTCTGCAGACTAAACTGGGTCGTCAGGTGGGGAAGATGGAGGAAGTCTTCCAGAGTTTGGTTCGACACAGTCAGGGCTTAGACGGTATTTCCTGGTCACACACGGCGCTCTCAACACCACCAACAGGAGGAGATGACTTAGATCGACTAATCATGACGGCACGAGGCATCCCTGATGATGCCAAGCAGCTTGCCTCCTTTCTCCATGGTAATGCCTCACTTCTCTTCAAACGGACCAACCGGCAGCAGCAGCAGATGCCACTTCCTCCGATTCCAGGGGAGATCAGCGGTCACATGACAGGATCAGGAAGTGGGAGCTATCAGGGAGGGGAGAAGGTGAACATTCAGTCACGGCCCCTTCCCTCTCCACCAAAGTTTACAGCTGCGGAGGAAGAGGAAGGTGTGGACAGGCCATATGAAACCACAGAGGAAGGCTGGATGGAGGACTATGACTACGTACATCTACAGGTACACACACATAAACATACACACTTTTCTTTCTTTTTAGACATGTCTAGAAGTTCCTTGTCACTTACCAATTCATTGATCACATGATTTCAGTCAGGACACTCATATCAAGGTTTAAACCATTTATTGCAACATGAAACACGTTTCAGCTCGGCACTGTGTCTCTACTTACATGATCTTCTGCAACAAATCTGAGGAAGCCTGTCACAAACTGTCCCTGAGCTCCTAAACCTGTAATGGATTTCATCAAACAACTACACCCAGTGCTTATCACTGTTGAGGAGCAGTGTGCAGTTAGTGTGCAGAACTGGACTGTATACTGTATGAGGCAGGTCGCGGTCACATATTATATTATGAATGTTGATATACAGTATATGGAATACAGACAATATTGGTGTTTATTTTGGAACTTGATTCTGATTTAGTTGTGGTCACATCCTAGTCATTTGATTATTGTTAGTTTTAGTCAAACAAGTATTATTTTTGTATTTAATTTTGATGAAAATTGTAATATCTTTTCTTTATATTTTTTATGTTTTATTTATATACATTTTTTATTTTGTTTTAAATGTGGGGGAATAGTCAATTAATATTATGGGATACATGTGATTTTAAATCAGCTTCAGTGCCTGCCTACTACAGTGGTAGTTCCATACTATTTAGTCAGACCATTTTTTTTCCTGATATGTAGTTGAGCATGTATATGTGTGTGGTGTGTGTGTGTGTTTGAGGTTTGAGGCTATAGTTGTGGTTCTAGGGCCACACTGACGCTGCCTCACACACATACACACCTATCATAGCCATGATGAATGAGCACATGTGCCTTTGAGGAGTCAGCAACTTTTTTTTTTTACCAAGCTAGTAAATGTGTGTGTCAGCAAGGCTGAGCAATAAATGTATATATGAGGAGATACTTTAAGTCCCAGCAACTGATTTTGCTGTTTCCGTCTGTTGCCATTAGATGGAGACAGAGGATGTGTTTCAAATGAACCATGCAAGTGTGTACAGGTGGTGTAACTGCTGTGTGTCTGTATGTTGATGTGTTAGGGAAAGGAAGAGTTTGAGAAGAACCAAAGACAGTTGCTGGAGAAAGGCAACATCATCCGACACAACAAGACACAACTGGAACAGCAACAGGTACCTGTGTGTGTTTGTGTGTGTGAGAGAGTGAATGCAGATGGCAGTATAGGGCCGAATTACAGCTTAACCTGTGCTGATTAATACTTGGCCACCAGGGGACAAACAGACTCCACAACAAGCTGATACAGCTGTGACACATACACCTTATGAAGTTAAAAGCTGAAAGAGGCTGAGAAGCTGCATAGACCTGCAGGGCTTGACAGTGATTGTATATGATTGTTTCAGTTGTATATTTTTGAGCCTTTCACTGCTGTGTGTGGGAATGGTTTTACTAGTATGTGTTTTTATCTGTGTTAACCTGGTAAAGCAATCCCTCAGTTTTCTAGATTTTTTTATTTACAGGTTGCCCCAGCAAACTGAACCATGAGCAGCCTGAATGAGTTCTTATACACTGAAACAGAAACTGAGCTTGTCAGATATACAAGATTTTGCTCAAATGTATTTTAGAGTTATGGTTTAATTTGTGACCTGCACAACCTTACATAAATAAAACCTCAAGCACCAGTTTCTAGGGCTGCAGCTAATCTAGAGGTAATGTGTTTGAATAATCAATTAATTATTTAGTCTATAAAATGTCAAACCTAGAGAAAGATGCACATCAAAAAAAAGCTATAAATCCTGACATTTGAGAAGCTGAAACCAGAGATTGTTTGATAGTTTTGCTTCATAAATGACTGAAAACATTTAGGCACAGTGGATTATTAAAATTTTGCTTATTATTTATCAAACAATGACTAATTGACTTATTGTTGTAGCTTTACAAGTATTAACATTTAGTATTAAGTGTCTCCTTCCTTCTCTTCTCCCTCCAGATTAAACAGTTTGAGCGGCTAGAGCAGGAAGTCAGCCGGCCAATCAACAATGACATGACAGGCTGGGCCCCGTCCCCCCACCATCCTATGGCCAACCAGCTGGCCCAGAATGGCTCCGGAGGGCCCTCATCCTCCAAGCTGTGCCATGGCGACCGGCAGCTCCTCCTCTTCTACCAAGAGCAGTGTGAGCAGAACGTCACCACAGTGACCAATGCCATCGACGCCTTCTTCACCGCCGTCAACTCCAACCAGCCGCCCAAGATCTTTGTGGCACACAGCAAGTTCGTCATCCTCAGCGCACATAAGCTGGTGTTCATTGGCGACACGCTGTCGCGCCAGGCTAAGTCTCCTGAGGTGAGGGCGCGGGTGGCCCAGAGCAGCAACACCCTCTGCGAAAAACTCAAAGACATTGTGATAAGTACAAAGACGGCAGCGCTTCAGTATCCTTCCCCTGGAGCAGCCAGAGAGATGACTGAGAGGGTGAGGGAGCTGGCAGGGTATACGCAGCAGTTCAGGATGGTGCTGGGACAGCTGCTGGTGATGTAGGGGATGGGGGGGGGGTGAGTAAAAAAACAGTGACACAAACTGAGATGTCCCAGGAACATGGGGCAGCAAATCCTCCCTGTAACACAGGATGGACGACCCCGTACACCCCTGCAACATGGGGTGAGAGGACCTGGAGCCCCCTGGAGCACAAAGTGCTGCAGGAAACCCTGTACACCCTTTCAGTGTGAGGTTGGAGACCCCGTGTGCCTCGACAGAGTGAGGCTTTCCATTCCTTATGCTTGGAAACCCTGCGTGGCGCCGGTTCCTGGGGGTCTGAGACCCCATAGGGGACCCTGTCTGGGACTGGGGACACTGACCTCATGTTCATCGTTTGCTCCATCCCTACCTCGCCTTTCACTGGGACCATTCCTCTCTTATCCCTCCTTCCACTGCGTGCGTTTTATTCTAGACAAACTAAAAGGAACATTTAATCATCAGTGGGCTGGGCCAATGGTTGTAAAATAATCATTGTAAATATTTAAGTTACCTATTTAGTCAGAAACCAGAAAGAAAAAAGACTAAAGAACTTCCAGTATATAAATATAAATATATGGCTCTTTTTTGATGAAAAGATGAAAACAGCAAGTGTAGTTTTTAGACAATATCAGTAATTGTTATTATTATTGCTATACCGTATGATTATGGCTCTGATTCTTGATCCTTGTATCATTATTGTTATGGATGTGTAAATCCCAGATGATATGTATGGCTGTGTTGTAGTATGTCTATGCTCTTCACCATCCCTGACAAAGGCACACTTTCCAAGAAAACACTGGAGCACACACCCATCTTTAAACTTCACCTGATGACAGACTGACAGCTCTACATGTTACCATGTTGCCTCTGTGTTTGAGCAGTATGTTACCGTAGCATGTGGCTCAGTTATAAGTCCACAGTGATTTCAGTCCACCGGTGCAGTCGACACTGCTGCCAAAAGATGTCCACATAACTGTCCAGTTCCAGTACTGCAGTTATTAAAGATGATCTCAGTGCCATTTCAGTTGCTTTTTTGGAAAACTATACATAGGTTGTTTTGTAAGAGGCATGTATTAGAGAAAAAGAGTGTAAAAGGTTAAGGACAACAAATGAAATTAAACCTGCTTTTTCTTCTTTTCTCTGACACTTTGATATGGTTTTTGTTGCTGATGTTGATGTTATTGGGGTTTTTAAGTTTTGTTCGGTTTGTTTGTTTTTTGATGTTAAATGTGAATCATATAACAATCAACTGAAGATGCTTTTTGGGGCAGTGTCTATATTTCACTCTGAAAACCAGTGAAATATGGTTGGTCACCTACAGAGATGGGCATAAACTGGTGGATTTAAACAGGATTCCAGACGAATTACAACTTACAAAACTGAGGTTCATTTAAGACGATCAGACAGGTTCACAACAAACCAACTGCTTAGTCAGTTAAGAGAAAATTGTGAGCAGTAAACACCCAAAGTGTCCATTGTCAACATCCATCACCGGGGGTTCGATCCCCAGCTCCTCCAGTCCAAAGTATGCCAAAGTATCCTTGGGCAAGACACTGAACCCCAAAAATCGCCCCCGATGTGTCATCGGTGGAGGAATGTGTGTGTTAGAGAGCACCTACCATGTATAGAATAAGTGCTGTATGAATGTGTGTGTGAATGGATGAATGTGACATACAGCATGAAGGGCTTTGAGTGGTCGATGCGACTAGAAAATCGCTATTAAAGTACAGTCCATTTACCATTTATGGGGTTTCATAAGTGACAGCTCACAGGAGGAGCTCTATCTTCTATTAGTGTTGTTACAATACAGCACACAGGCCAGCTTTAGTAAACAACAAAATATCTGACCAAGGAGAAATGCTAAACAGTGCTAATCTGGTATTTTACCACCAACTATTAGCTTGCACTGTACTGAAATATTGACAAAGGTAATATACTAGAAAATAGTTGACACACTTGACCTTAAACCAACTGCTGTTAAAATGCTGAGAAAGTAAAACAAGATATTCTTTCATTCAGTGTTTTGATGATGGTGGTGGAGAAGGCTGCCTAACATGTTGGTCCAAAGGTGTTCAACTGGGTTGAGATCTGGTGACTGCAAAGGCCACGACATGATTCATGCTATTTTCATACCCATCAAACCATCCAGTGAGCCCTCATGTCCTATGGATGGGGCCACTGTCATCCAGAGGAATAAAACTAAATGAAGGGAATGTTAAATTGTCGTAAAAGGTCAGTGTGGTGTACAGAGGTGGTTACCACTGTGATAGTGAAGCTTACTGATGAGTGTTATATTGTGTGATTTCCATACGTGGCCTCTAGGGGGTAGTAATAGGTAAAGAGAGAGAGATTTCTGATATACAGAAGAATTCACTGTTTCCACTGAAGGAAATTCCAGAGTTGTTTGAATTTGATCTCAGTGCTCAGTGGCGTTTCCTGACACCTGACGTGACCTCTCTCTGGAATGGAACATGACTAAAGTCTGTCATTTTGAGAATGTGTTCAATGTTGTCTGTGCTGAGCAGTATACTGTTCCTTGCTGTACAGGTAGTTGCACATGGAAAAGAAAGACAAAACAGATCAAAGAAAACAATTAAAGACACTTTCACTCCATTATATTACCCAGCAGCCAGATTGTTAGATAAACAGATGTGCATTAGTATTCAGATCTGTTTATACATAGTGTATACATAATTCTAATGTTAAAAAGGTTTCTGATTGATTACAGATGTGATTTGATTCCTCAACATCTAAGCCATTTATTTCTGTGCTGAGTGAGTTACCTAACAGGCTTTTTGTGTCAGTCAGGTTTCTGAAACCATGGTGTGATGTTTACTTTCACACACACAAAACCAGGACACTCCAAAAACCTGATCTCTAACTGAGATGTATGCAAGCACTTGTATTCATTCAACCTTAAAAGCCAGGCTTTGAGTCTATCTTCATGCACTACTCACATGCCTATATGAATGTTGAAAGAATTTGTCCCTGTAATCATTCATCCTGTCCATTCTGATTGTGAAGTGATTACTTCCTAATGTGGCCACACTGTAAAAAAACAGAGGACAAAATGTGCAACAGTGATTTCTCAAGTTCAGCTGTGACTAATATGAGACCTCAGGAGTCTGAGTCTGTTGTACACAACAAACTTATGCACAATTACAACAGTGTATCCTTCAACACAGTCCAGCAAAGACATTTTCTGACTAAACACAGAGGGAAACTCATGCTAAAATTACTTTGACTTTTAAAGATACCCACTGTATTTGTCTACACAGACTGTGGCTCTTTTTCCTTTACAAAAGTCCAACTGAAGCTAAATGATTTAGCGAACTGGATTTCACTCCACAAAGAATTCATTTCATAGCCAGTGTAAACAGGAGGAGTGATTATAGCAACAGATAACTTTCAAATCAAAAACATGCATGTGATCACGTGAGTATTAAATATTAATACAGACATGGAAAAATCTGAAGCAATCCTTTCATGTCCTCAGATATGAAAGTCCACAAATTTAGTGCAATTCAAGTTTTCATTTTGCAGTTACAAAAACTCACACTGGCAGTTGTGTTTATAATTTAAATATGTACCTAACATTATATAAAATAATTATACCAGAGGATAGTAGATGTTATCAAATATTTATTTCAAAAAGTGACATGATGTTTTTCTTAATGTATTTTTCCTGTCATAGAGGCCAATAATAAGGCATTTTACAGTTAAAAAGGTGGATGTTACTGTGGCAGCACCATCCTGCTACACTGTCTTTGTATGCAGAAATCATCAGCTGGTCAGCCTGGAGTGACTGTTATGGTGACTGCTACCAGGGGATTGAGTTGCCCTCCCAGTCTAACAGCATCCCGCTGTCTTTATTGCAGAGTGATGACATCACACCAAGCATGCCATGTACACTGTCCTGGGTGGTCAAAGGAGCCTGGGGGAGACAACAAAAAACAAGCAAAGATGTGTCAGAAGAAATGAAAGGGGAAAATAATTTCATTATTCATCTTAAACCAGGGCCTACACAGGAGCATCATGATGAGAGGAATAGTGAAACTAACTATCAATGGCTAGTTATTGAGCTAAATGCTTATGTCACGGCTATGTTAACATGCTGATGTTTAGCACGTAATCATCATAACATCTTAATTTAGGTTGTTAGAATGCTAATATTTGCTACATAGACAAAAGCATAGGATGAATTAAAAATTTGACATAAATACAAATTAATGCACAAAATGTCATGCAAATCCATTCTATAGTTTCCATCTGAACCAAAGTGGTAGAGTGACAGACTGCTGCTAGCATGGCTAAAAACCTTAACCAACCCAACTTAGCAACCAGACTATGGACCTGTAGCTCATTATGTGATATACTGAATCTAATGGATACTAGTAGTGGAGGAAGTATTAACATCATTTAGTAAAGACAAAGTAACAACAGTACACTGTAAAATACTCCAAGAAAAAGCCTTGGATTGAAAATGTCACTCATAAAGTAAAAATCAGTAACATTAGCAAAATACTATTACTTGAAGTGTAAGTAAACTCTGTGAGTATTACCTTGCTAAGGGTAATGCAGTCTAATCGATCATTATAGATGCTGTAGCCTGCTGTGCTGCTGAGCTGCATTGTATTCTGCTGACAGGTATTCCTAATATTTTGTCCACCCCATTGTAATCAGTGACTGTAGGCTAAACAACAGACACGTCTCTTCGTATAGAACAATGAAGTTGCTGCAGTATATTGTTTGATCACTGATGAATTTTAGCAGCATTGTGTACCATTTTATGCTGATCTTATGTACCACTGAGTAATTTAATATAGAAAAATGTGTCATATTTTATGACCTGATGTTTGTATATCAGTCTTCAAAGTAACTGCAAACATCAGATAAATGTAGTGGAGTGAAATATTTCCTACTGAAATGTGGTGGAGTGGAGTGCCTAAAAACTGTACTTTCCATTGAAGTAAATGTATTTATTTACTTTCCACTACTGATAGATATATTTACAGAGCATGGTAAAGTTCATAAAAAGCTGCTGAAGTTACAAGTGTTATCTTTACTGTCATGGAATTAAAATATATATAGTATTTCTCTCTCTTTTCTCCATTGCCTCACCTCTTCTCCTCCCATCTCAGTGTGCACCCAGCCAGGGTGGATAGCTGTCACCAGTATGTTGTAGCTCTTGAAGTCCTCAGCTTGACAGCGAGTCAGCATGTTCAACGCTGCCTGGTGACCAACAGCAGACAGGACAGAGGCTTTGTTGTTCAAGAATTCAGCAATTTAACTATGACACTCAGTATATTATTCATCTTTAGTGTACTTTCTAGGAAACTGAAAGTTTAAGTTAATGTAAACACCTTGTCTGAAACAAAATAAAAGTTAGACATGGTGTTTTAGGGTTGATTCCAGAGTTGAGTCAACTCAATATATTTGACTTTTGTAGGTAAAGAAATTAACTCAGATTTATACATGAAAATAAAATGATTTTTTGTCTAAGCAGAATTGCTTCATGCATAAAGCCTTCACAAGAGTACCTGAATCATCACAGAAAAGCGCAGAGCACTGTGCATTGTGAGAGCAATGTAATCGATTTTGAACTTGTTCCTGGCAGTGTAAAGAACTCTATAAAACTGCTTTTTAGCCATCATGTAGGAAGATAAAATTCAAAGAAAACATTAATTAATAGTCATTAAATGAATAAATTAATAATCCCTAAAATCACTTGACACTCATGTTAAGGCATGTTATCAAAATGCTGTCTGTTCCCATCACGTTTTAATTAAATCAAAGCTCAGTTATTCTAACTTGGCTGGCTGGTATCTGTATGCATGTTTGCTAAGACACTTCAGTGGAATGACACCAACATTAATATAACTCAAAGTGCTTGTGTTAATTAATATGCATTGCGCCTTCTTAAATAAAATAGATTTAAACTTAAACTAAACTCTACCTCAGTATATTTCCAAGTTAAAATAAATGTTGAATGACTGACTGACTGACTGACTGAATGAACTGGAGCTGGAAATGACATCACTCCAGAACTGACAGTAGAAGAAGTCAGAAGTGTTTTTATTGTTGTTGCATGCTTGTTGTTGTTATTATTAGCAATACCAGTTGATAACAATGCATTACGTGGAATTTTACGAATACAAATGGCAACATATCCACACATAGAAGTTGGTACATTCCATTTTCCATTGGAAAATGGAATGTACCAATAGTCTTCCAGAGATATTGTGAGGGCACAACAGTATTAATTATCACTATATAATATAGGTAGCCTGTGATATTCAGATTTTATGCATCAGCTGTACCTTGCTGGTTCTGTAAGGATACATCTGTGCCACAGGGAAGGTCTCTGGACATTTCTCAATGGATGAGATGAGAGTGGAGATGTTGATAATAGCTGATCTCCTGCAGGACATTTTATCACCTGAGACAGAGTGAAACAGAGACAACGATGCCACTGAAAATTCTGGTTTGTATCATGACATAGGAATAACAACTAAATTATAATGCAATACTTTGTACATTGCAACGTGTGATAGAAATGACTGCATTTTTGTGCATTAATGAGTGTTTGTGCACAAATCACATCGATTCAAGCTGTTTTATGAAATCTGTTATTATTCTGTTGTCTAATCAGACGTAAGAGGGGACAGAGAATATTGATGAGACCATGGAAGTAATGGAGGTTTTTTAGGTTGATGTGTGTTGTTCTCCTGTGTATTTACTGCTTGAATATATCTGCTGTTGATGGATGTCAGAGGCTATTTTGATGACAAGGCTTTCCCTCTCTGTTAACTAATCTGGGTCTGTGTGTACTGGTGGCATAGAGGCAAACATAACTACATCCCAAACCAGTTCAATCTCTCAACAAACAAATGGCCATCAGTCTTATGTGATCATGGATTGTCTGTAGAGGTTAGCTGAAGGGCTAACTGTGGCCTTTGTGTGTGATAACCTCCATCTTTGGTCACCGTCTTAACATGAGTGAAATGTGTTGCTTTAGAGCTGTAACTTGTGAAAAGTCTTATGCCCAACCATGTGCTAGGTATTGTGCCAGTCAAGACTTTGCATGGTGACACACGACTGATCGGATTTCAACACATGAACTGATTGCATCATTTCAACATAAGCTTAACATACATTTCCATTGAAATGTGACTCAGAATGCTGGTTTCAAAGTCCAGAGTGCTGACCATTACACTATGGAATCAAGACAGAGCAGGTGCACCAGTCTAAGGAGTCAATATGTCGTCTCAACGCAGGTCCATTTCAGTCACCTTTGCAACATCACCTGCCTGACACTGTGAGGAGCTGTTCTTCTGACTTTCTAAGGTCCACCATCAGGTCTGCCTCTGTGTGCTTTGATAGCTACCTTCCAAACAGTCGACCTGTTTGACATCCTGTTGATGCTAGAGTGCAGACCATCTAACAGTTTTTCTCTCTCTGTTAGACATGACATTTTTTCTTGTACTGAAATAAAAACCTGGATATATACTTATATAGACAATCTGTGGGTTCTTGTCAGTGATATTGCCCAGGAGTCTCAGACCCGGTGTTTCCTACAGAGTCAAACCTACCTTCTTCCTTCTAAGACTACCACTATGGCCCTCTGTGTTACATTTGTCAATAAAGCTTTGAAATCTGAATGAAAACATTTCAGTCAGAAGGATTAGACATGTGGTGATATGTGATCAGTCATGTTTGGCAGAAAAGGCCAACTGGTCCTAAATAAACATATATGAACATCAAAACAACGTGATGGGGTCAGGTTATACTTCCCAGATTGTACACCTGCAGGAATATGATTGGATATTATGACTGTTACATTATGATTATATGATTATGATTGTTACAATAGCTGTGAATCATTATGAGCCATATAGAAAACATCTGTTGCCAATCAGCCAATACAAGCACAGCTGCAGTGCTGTGCTGAGCTAATGCTATGCTTCTTTGAATAATTTCAACGTCATTGGTGAAACCTGTATTCAGATCCTGTTGTAAAAGTAACAACAGTGTAAATATACTTACAGTCCTGCATTCAAAATTGAATTTAGGTACAGCATTTGAATAAATGTACTGAGATACTTTCACAGTTTCACGAAGTTCACAGTTCTTAGTTTTTTGTTTGTTTGTTTGTTTTTATTTATGTATTTATTTATTGCCATATTAAAGCCAAGCCATATCAGAAGTGTGTTACCAGCAGGTTTAGACCTCAGATCCACAGCACTGTGTTTATTCAGGGCACTGTGTTGCTCTGAAAGGAGGAATGTATGCAGCAATGTGTCCCTGCTGTAGCCTAGTTTTCTATTAACTGTTGGCTGTTTTTCTGCTCTACTATAGCTGTGTTGTGGTGTCAGTCAAACTCTGAGGTACAAATTCTAGTTCAACATGAAACAAAAGTTATTTACCCATGTCCTTTTCAGGTGAGTGCCTCTCTGCTGCTTTCTGGAGGAGAGGGAGACACATCTGAAGAGAGAGAGATGATAAATTACACAGTTTAAAGTTGTTGTGTAATTACACAGCTGACACTGATGGACAGTGCTGTGTGTGTGTGTGTGTGTGTGTGTGTGTGTGTGTACCTGCATCTGTGTATGTCTGTGTGAGAGAATATGACAAACCAACCTTTGCGAGGAGAAATGGTCCGACCACATTGGTTTCATACACCTCCATCATATCCTTTTTCCCGGTGGCAGACAGTGGTGCTGGTGAAGCTGGAGTATTGATAGCTGCATTGTTGATGAGGAGGTTCAACCCAACTGCCCCAACCTGCTTGCTCACAGCCTGGACAGTAGTCAGGATACTGTCCTCATCCAACATGTCTGCAGGTGGACATACACATACACCAATCTTAGTGATCGATATATCAGAGGTATCAAATTCTAGGGAGGTAAAATACAAGGATCTTGCTCTTGGATACCTGTGTTTGTCATTAATATCAAAAATGAAAAAGCTCAGGTTTCAGTTAAAGGAATACTTTGCAGGTTTGGTGTGTCGGATGACCATGACTGATGAATGCAATGCAACTTCTGCAGTACTTTAGTGTGCAAACATGCCGATTTACTTTAGTTTGTTATATTACAAGAGGGAGGACATCAAATCACACAAAACAAGAAAATATAACAATAACAAAATAAAATCTAAGATGTTTGTCCTTGTGGTCCTTGATACACTGTACAGATAGTGAAGATGCAGGAGTCAAGTGACCAGATGACATCATACTATACTAACAAAACTAAAACAGTAAATACCTCTGACATCATCAGTAAAATCACAGACTCAAGTCAAACATAAAGAATAAAATGAATAAAAATGAAAAAAGGAAGGTCACTTCTTTCTTTTCCTGGCACCACAGAACCTAATGGAGGAGACAGCAATGCTGGTACTGAACCTCACCAAGCACATGGCTGTAGACTGGTCTACATGAGTTCTACAAAGACAGTCTTTCAGACCCTCATTAAATATGCATACACCTTAACCCTGCAACTTGGACATATATTTAAGAGGTTTTGTGTTTTGGATTATGCATCTACTTAAAAACCCACTCAATATGGATTCATATCCCATGTTACATGTTACTAACTCAATATGTCCCCTTTCCTGTAGTATAGTGCTCTTCCGTCTCTCTCTCCTCTTCTGTCTCTTTCTGCAGGTATTTCTGCCTCTGGAGCTGTAGAGTCTGATCTGTGATGACTGATCTCCTGCTGCTCCTACAACTCCACTCAACACCTGCTGCTAGAATTAGAAATTACTTACACTGCTATTAGTTGTATTGCTGTGTTAGCAGCTAATACTTTAATTATCACTACTATCATTACTACTGCTGTATTACTGGCCTCACCTTACATGCTATGTTCTTCTTTCGCTATTCTCTACCCACTCTCCCCCCCCATCCCCCTCTCTCTCTCCTTCTTAACCCTGCCTCTACCTCTTAAAAGGAAGTTTTTCCTTGCCACTGTCGCCTAGTGCTTGCTCATGGTGGGATTTGTTGGGTCTCTCTCTGTAAATACCTATTTTAAAGAGTACGGTCTAGACCTGCTCTATATGAAAAGTGCCTTGAGATGACTGTTGTTGTGATATGGCGCTATATAAATAATAAATTGAATTGAATTGAATTAAAAACCAATGATAAAACCTTTTGCTGTATGAATCAGATACCAATAAAATGCTGACTGGTTGGTCTGGTTCTTTGAGCACAATGGAAGAAAACATGCACATGGGGAATAAAGAAATAGTGAACATTTTATATGAAAGGAGAAAAATTATACACAAATATTTTTGTAAAAACAAAATTGAAGTCAAGAAAAACAAAAACCCTAGCACCGAGTGGTGCAAAGGCCAATTTAAATCACTCTGTTTATTATTCTTAACGGAAATCAACCAAATTTTTGAGGGGCTAAAGTTACTCAAAACTCATGACGTTTTGTGTGTTAGATATTGTGAAAATATACCAAATTTCAACAAAGCAGCACCCACAGTAGGTTTCACCCACATGTACTTATGTAACATCCCAAGACTTACAGAATATCCTGTTGGAGCCATACCCTAAACCCCACAGGAAGTCACTCAGAAAATAAATAAGATCAGCTTCAAATTTGGTCAGTGCAATCTAAAGACCTGCCCTGCGATGGACTTCAATGAATGAATGAATGAATCTAAAGATCTTTACGCTGCTAAATTTGAAAGCATTTGAGTTATTGTTGAACAGTTTGTCTGTGGTGGCATGATGAATTTCAATGTGTCACCATAAAACAGGAAGTTGTTGTAACTCACATATCTGCCTCAAAATTCTAATGTTTGATAAGGATCCCAGTTTGAAGACATCTACACAGCCATAGCACCACCTACAGGCAACAGGAAATGACACATGTTCATACTCCCTCCAGTAGGGCAACCAGATCCACCTTAAATTTAGTCATTTGGCTACATTTGTCAAAATCAGTAAGACATTGATGATGCATGATTGTGAAAATTGTGGGTTTTCATTAAGGGATGTTTCACCATAGAACAGGAAGTTGTTGTAACTCAAATATACAATGCCTAGTTTGCCCAAAACTTGACATATTTCATGAGACTCCCAGCCTGAAAACATCAGCTAAAACCAGAACATAAGGATCTGCTTGAGAAAATAGTCATTTAACTTGATGGGTGTGCGTTTAAGTGTAAAACACCTTAACTTTTCTTTTTGAAAGTACCTGGATTATTTAATCATCGCATTTTAGGGGTGTCATTTGCAGATGAAAATAGGATATTAGTTTTATTGTACAGTAAAGTATCAGGATTTCTTTAAAGTATCAGGATTAGCATTGTTATTGCAAGTATTTGTTTGGGTCAAGTATTAAAATTGCACGTATAGAAGATGTTATCTTGTATGGGTGAGGACCATTTCAGTCAGTAAACTATTGTGTATCATGTTTTTAATGTAAGATGCCAGACATCTGTTGAGAATTTTGTGTGTAAAGAAGAAAATTAGTCATTTCAGGCTAAGTCATTGACTTTCTTTTTACTGAGAACACAGAGCAACTGTCCCATGTCCCAAGTATGGATTTATTTTGTTACTTTAGAAAGATAATATTTATTACATGAAATAAGATTGACATCAGTACTTTTGATGAAGTTGTGGGCACATATAAAATCTGACTTTGGCTGCCCCTGTCATCTATGGCCTCTCACTGAAGTTTAATGGAAATGTACATTCCCGTTCTGTAAGAATACATTTGAATGTCTACACAGATATATGTGGGTGAGTGGAGTTTACCTAGTTTGATCATCGTGATCTTTCCAGGATATTGAGCAGTGAGCTTTCTCAGGGCCTGGAGGGAACAGAGAGAAGAGGGAGACACAGACAGTCAAGGAAATGACAGATGATAAAGTGGATGGACAAAGACAGAGAGACTGAAAAAATAAACTGTTCTTTACTGCAGTATTCCATTATTTCTTCTCTCATTTTATAGTAGTAAACTTGATGGTCTGATTCCATTGGTCCATGCTGCTGTGTCCACAACATTTATAGTGAGTTGGTCCCTAACAGTAACAGAGATTTAGAATATACTGATCTAATTCAAGCAATTATGTTAAGCTGCAGACAAAAAACATGGCTGTGAGCACATGTTGAGCATATGTTGAACTTGTTGGGTAAGTTAAGGGACTAACCCTTAAAAATGTAAAAATGGCTCTGTCTTTAACAATGTATTGACCAAAACACTATGTAGTCATTTGGTACCAATTCAACTCTGTGTGAAGCACTTTTTAGTTCATCAACTATGAATTCCACTGTATACATTGCTGAACTATCAATGTGCATGCAAATGAATGCATCAGAAAAATGATGATTGACAGGGAATTTAATTTGTTTTCCTTACAAGGCTGTAATCTAAGAAGAATGACAGCATTAACTGTCTGAGAGAGTGGCCCAAAAGGACATCTGTTTACATTCAAGCAAAGCCCTCTAGCAGCCATAGTAATTTTGACAGGTCAAAGGGGGAAGTCAGGTAACAATATTATAGTGTGACAAAGTTCACATAGGGAGGTGGTTGGGCTATGTATCATTCTAAAGGACATGGACAAATGAAGTTTTTGTCTTTTAATGTGGAGGACTTGTTCCCTTCAATATCTGCTCCTAGGAACTTAAGCATGAATAATATTTATATGGTTGTTTAGGCAACTCTAGGCAATTGATTAAAATCATAAAAGGATAAGTCATGAGACAGGATCTGCTTACCTGTTCAATTATTAACCAAACTATGTTTAACCAAAGCATTTTGTAGCTTAACTCAGACCACCTCCCTGAAACTTCTGTGTGGCAACACTTCTACTGACCATAACCCAGGTAACAATAACATTTCCTCCAAAACATTTTGGCATAATCATTTAGAAGTAGATAAACAGAATTTTGTGTTGTTTTAATACACATTGCAAATAATAATAGTCCTTGACAGTGTCTTTGAGGAATCCTGCATTCAGTAGGATTTATAATGAAAATGTCTCTCTCATTCTCAAATCAAAGTAAAGTAAAAAAAAAAAAAAAAAAAAAAAAAACTTCTGCTTCAGCCAATCATCGGTCACCTGAGCCAAAACAGATTCTCATTGTAACACCCCGATCAGACAACTAATGGGCGTGTGTTATTAAAATCTGTAGAATGACTAATCACTAATAGAATAATCTTAATTTGACAGAAGGTGCAGTCATAACTTGTTCTCATACAGAAATTGCTCAAAGTGGTTAAATTAGCAGTTAAAACACATTTAAAAAAAGATTTCTCAGTAGTTATTTGGGGCACTCTTATTGATCAACAATTCAGTCAGCCCCATACAGATAGGTAAAGGTCATCAAGTGTATATTTAAGTCTTCCTCATATGCACAGGTGCAGGGTCCATAATTCATGGAAAAGCCATAAATCAGCTCATACACTCTTCTGTTAGTAGCAACATGTGTGTGTGTGTGTGTGTGTGTGTGTGTGTGTGTGTGTGTGTGTGTGTGTGTTAGCAGTGCGTCTGGAAACCATTCCAAGTAATCGTGTGTAACCGTCTCACCTCAGCCCTGGTTCCCTCAGGGTCTCTGCAGCAGGCATAGATGTGAGCCTCCTCTCTTGTCTTCTCTGCCAGTTGTTTGACCAGCTCCAAACCAATACCTCTGTTGCTGCCAGTCACCAAAATGTTGCCTTCCAGTTTCACTGACATGTTTAGCTGATCAACTGTCAAACCCCAGCTGCTGTCTGACTATCCTGTGACAGTGACTGAACATGTGTGAGAGCACAGTGCTGCAGTAATGTTAGTCCTGTGTGCGTCATGCACTCAATATAGGTGGGTACTGTACAAGAAGGCAGGAGTAAGTCTCTCACCTCTCTCTGTGTGTATTGACGTGTTTATATTATCACCTATTGCACATATAACACTAAACCTTTGGCCCACCTTTTCCTTTCATAAGCAGTTTTCTTACCAACGAATCAGCACCAGCCGTAAAGTCCCTCTTTGATTTGTAGTGATATTTTTTTTCCTTTCTGGAGTCCAGGACATGTATTTAAACCAAAAGCTGTCAGTTTATCTTGCCACATAATCAACCTTTCCTCATGAGTAAACAAATTATTTATTCTGACTTTGGCCTTTTAACAGTGTATGTTTAGTTACAAAACATACCAGGAATGTGGTGATTCAGAATATGCAACATACCTTTTTTTCCTCTTAGAGAGTAGTTAGATAATTAGTGAGTATGATTATGTCATCAGAATCTGTGGAAAGTGTGTGTTGCTGCAGAAAGATGAAGTTACCCCACTGCCAGAAACCAAATAATTCTGCCTCTTCCTGTCTTCAGGAGCACTGTGTTGACTGATGACAGCCAGACAGAATGTACTGAAGCCTTTCACAATCAGCCGGCTGCTGAAAAGCAAGCAACCTGTCTGAATGGTTGTTTGTCAGCACAGGAGTTGTATCTAAATGGTCTATTACGTGAGCAGTAAAATAGGCTGTAACTTATTTATTGAAAGTTGCACTAACTCATATTTTCATAGTAACAACGGATCAAATCAGTGTGTAATGTGTGAAGAATTGTTCACATTGACTGACCACTGAGAATTATCACCAAATCTACAGTCCTCCTCAGCTTTACATAGATTTTAGCCTCTTATTCTTTTGAGTTGACAGCCTGCATTTTTACCACTTTGGCTCAGTCTCAGCTTTCATCAACCTGGTTTTCAACAGCAGTGGGCAGCTGTTTTCAGAGAAAAGCCACTGTACACTACCTACTCAGCACCAAGTAGCAGACAGATTAGACAGTTAGAGATTAGCTGGTGAACATAGTTGAGCATTAGCAGCTGAGGAGACTTTTGTTTTTTCTCAGGAGTTGGAGGTGATCAAACTGAAGCTAATATGAGAGTGAATATTAAATGTATAGTTACCATGGGGACACAAACATGACCCTGAATGAATGCTGACATTGCTCTGTGTTTGGGAGATGTGTAAGTAGGCAACAGTTTGCAGCTGTAGGTCACTATCAGCATCATGAGGTGATAATATTTAAATATGTACATCATATTTCTGTTACACCCAAATTGCCAGAAAGTAAGATGTTGCAGGTTTGAATAATAAAAAATTATTAAACAGTTTTGAGTATGTGTTGAGTATTTGGGTAACCACACTATGTGACTGTCCACCTCTGCCAGGTCACAGTTCATGGATCTAAACCTCGCTCTGGATACCTGTAGTAGGGTATGGGAGTCCAATTTAAATGAACAAATAGGTCAGCACTCTTAACTTAGAGGACCTTTAGCATCATGGTTACAGTAGTAAACAAACAGTTAAGACTGTACAACAGTCGTGGATGCAAGAAACAAGATTCACATGGGGAAAAACACACTCCTGTGTGAAAGTCTATATTTTGTTGACCCATCCATCCACCTCAATCACCTCCTAACATTTTGCCATAATAAGCTGCTTGCACAAATTGTTTTTTGTTTTTGTTTTTTTTTGTTTTTTTGTAACAGGAGGACACCCTTTTTGGTATACTTCTTTTCCTATAACAGAGTGAAACCTCAAAGTTCCTCTTTTTCTGGCATCCACAGATAATATACATTTAATTTGGATGAGTTTTATCTTATTAGTGGAAACAGAATGGGTGAACATGCTTAGCCTTATTTAATTTTTATGAATGGTGATTTTGTCAGATGTCCTCTAACACCGACAAAGTACTTATTTCAAACTAAACTATGATCTTTCCCTGTAACTAAACAGTGTTCCTGTGGGTTGTATCAGAGGATAAACAACTCAATTTGGGTTCAGTTGATATAATTGAACTTTGAATTTTCAACTTGGCTTTAAACATGTCATCAGTTTAGGGTCATCATGATCTAAAACAGTGTCCTGCTATCAGAGTTGGAACAAAGAAACAGCTTACAGTGTAAGCAGAACATTGATCCTAGCTATGATTATAGGTATGATTGCCTTGGGTAATATTTTATTTCAACATATTAATATCTTGATATCACTGCAATAGTTTTCTTGTCTGACAAAATGAAGACTTCTAATTTACCTTTCATTCTTGTGCCAGAGAGTGCCTGAAGAGTTTCTCCTCTGTGACCAGTTCCCTGCTATGAGCTAACACTGCCACCTGCTGGCTGTTATATATATTTAACTACAATCAAGTTCATCTAGCAACAGGATTTCTTTTCTCAACTGTTTAATTGATAATATTCAGCAAGTCAGCATATATGTAACCTCTAACTGAATTCTAATTCATAATGCATCACATTTTCAATTACAGCAGTATATTGTTACCTGTCCTTTCTGTGACTGTCAGGCAGAGACGATGTTTGGTGACACTGAGGTGACATAGGTGGCACAAGTGACTTGAGACTAGTGTGACGGTCCACCTTTTAGCACAATAGTGACTGGAGCATAGTGGCAACACTGAAGCGGCTTCAGGTCAAGTCTCTGGCTGTCCTTGAGTGACCCAGCCAAAGTGCAGACTTAGCCCCTGTAGAACATCTGTGCAAAGACTAAAGTTTACTGATGCTTTCCCACTGAGACGATCTGCCAAGGAGAGTGGGGTGGAATGTCCAAATCCAGGTGTGCAAAGCTCATAGAGACTTAGCCAAGAAGACTCAAAGCTGTATTGCTATCAAAGTGCTTTTGTACATGAGAAATATCAGGGTTTTTTTTATTTTTAATACATTTGAAAAAAAAAAAAAAACATTAAGTAAACATTTTTTTTATGAAAATTGATGGTGCAGGTAAAGAAAAAATCAACAAACACATTTCCAGAATCAGAATTTCATGTTTCATTGTTATGTTTATGTTACCATAAAAAATAGAATGGTTATTAAATTTCTTACATTCTAACTGCTATTTAAGATCATCATCTATTGCATTCTTGAATATTTGGGCAAGGCTGGACAAGGAAATTGACAAAGTCACTAACTTCCCTGGGACCACCACACTATACCACACTCCAGACACAAATTAATTTGGCAGAGGGCTGCAGTAAATTACAATATAAATTGAAAAAAGGTGCCTGGAAATGTTTATACTTCATTTGACGTTATGTTTACATGGTGCATATTCACTTTTCACAGCAGTCCAGTATGTTGTAATGTAATTTCTGGTGCTCTGGGCAAGATGGGTTAAGGGAGTGTGTGTGTGTGTGTGTGTGTGTGTGTGTGTTTATGTACTGGGTTTAACAGGGGCCCACAGCTCATCAATTCTAGATCTAGATTAAACTGAAACATGACATCTCGTCATCTACAAAAAAAAATTATCACCACATAACAATACAGGCCCTGAAATTATAAACACTAAACATCACCAACAGGTGCAACAAGTGTTTTATCAAGAAATTTCCTTTTAATTCATCTTTACATTCTGTCCTAAGACAGACAAAAAGCACCAACATGGAGCTTAATCTGATACAAGCTTATGTCATGAGATATACCCTTAAAAACCCTAAAAAAAAAAAAAAAAAAAAAAAAAATAAAAACTTCATAGCACTATGTAGGTACAAGTTAGTTGTGGCTTCTCTATTCAAGAAGCAAAATATTAGTACCTTCAAAGACCATCTATGTGGTAATGTTAATAGAGCAGCTGAGGCAAGACAAACTCTTTGACAGACTTGACCTCTCTTTTAGTACAACTTTTTGTTGTAAAGTTCCTGTACAAGTCAAGTGATATGACAATAATAAATATCAGAAGCTAAATAAAGTAGTACACCTGATGCCTTATTTCACAAAATGAGTACTGCTTCATCCTTATTTCCAGGAGAGACAGACAGACAAAATCTGTTTGTATGGTTGGAAGAAAAAACAGTTTCAGATCCTTTTCATCTTGTCAGATTGACAAACAGTTCATCATACATCAAGTTGCAGAGGCATTATTATTCAGTATCTGCATTTACAACTTTTGCTTGAGGTGGAGAGAAACTGCAACCTGTCCAGTCCAGTGTGTACCCCAGAGAAAAATCAGCTTTATTTTACAATCAAACTATGTAAAATCATTACAGTTAGCTGACATGGTACACCCTGGACAGATCGCCAGCCCATCACGGGGCTACCTCTGAACCTCATTACTAAAAACCGTTATTAACTTTTTTTTTTTTTTTTTTTACTTAAAATGCACACAGGAAATGCAGTGTGATGCCTCTTATCTCCACTGACAATCCAAAGTTGAGAGTGACATTCAATGGTTAGTGCATCTCACTCTACTGACTAGTAGGAGTCAGCTATGCACTACATTGCATCACATTAGAACAGTTTGGTAGTTTATAACACCTTTCAATTTGGAGTGATACATCTTATGATGGTTTTTATGTACTGGAGTATATTTTATATTTTATTAGCAAAATACTGCACCTCTATCTGTGTTTTTTGGGTTCCAATTCAGGAACCTCAACATCACACAGAATGACAGATGATATTATGTCATTATTTTCAAACTGTTATATGAAGGCCCTCGGTGCTGGATGACAACTGTCTGGTAATTACCTTTACTTTACAAATTGATGGGGAACAGTATTTATAAAGCTGTTGAAAGGGAAAGATAAATGTAAAACTGATTATTTCTAATTTAAATTGCTCTTAAATTTAAGAAAGGTTTCAAATTAGGAGTAGACTCTTGGGGTCTTAGATTGTTGCAGTACAGAGACAGAGATGAGCACACAACTTTGAGACATGTTTTAAAATGACTATATAATACAGTATAGGTCATGATAAATAATATGTCATGCAAAGCAAGACATATAATTCAGAATAGGCCAGTTTTACACAACTATTTCCAGCTGCTGCTTTCCAGTAAGCTGTCATCAACACACAATTGATAGGTTGATGTTACACCACTGTTTGTTTCTACTTGGTCACCTGAGAGCTGCGCTTACAGTTTACTCCAACACTTCACTGTCAGTAGGTGTGGCTCATGATAAGTCTGTTACTCACTTTTAGCAAATAAGTTTTTTACTCCTGAGTTGGCTATGTAGAGCTTAGTGCTGTTTAATAATTAAATGTTGGATAATGCAGGTCCATGACAATCAAAACACACCAATTAGTTTTGGTCTCTGGCTGATTCATGTTCATCTGATCAGGGCTTAGAGGAAGGTAAGGGTTACCCCACAGGTAAAAAGTTGCACTTAACATGCATTACTCTTTCAACCATTCCTTAAGTGTTAGCTACAGTCCAGTCTTAAGGTTGCTGGATGTGATGGGGTCCAGTTGGCATCTCTCTCTGGTCCCTGCCAAGGTTCACACTGGACTTCATATACACAGTTCTGATGCTCTGTTGGGTCCAGTTACTTGTGAGTGCTCCAACACACACAAAACACACACTGCATCATGTAAAAACACAGCTAAGTGTGTTTTTTTTGTATTTGTGTGCATCCAGGTCATCAGTTCAGCCTGCTTCTCTTCTCTTATCTCAGTCAGATGTTGATGTCGCGGACATCTGTGGGTGTAGTTGAGAGGTCCTGCCCCTCACTGATGTTCTTAGTTTCCATGGTAACTGAATGTTGCTGTTGTGCCTGTCTGAGACTGGTCTCCAGAAGCGACTCGATTTGCTCCTGACACGCCCTGAGACAATCCTGTAGAGTGCCAGTTCAGGTTAGTGTGAAAATCTGAGATGGTCTCGGTTCAGCAAGCGTGAATGTAATGTGCACTGATCATGTTGTGGACAGATGTACTCACCGGGTCACTCTTGATGGTCTGTGCCAGCTGCTCTGTCAGTTTCTGTGACATCATGGCATTGCCCAGCATCTTCATTTGTAAACCCTCCACTGCTGCCACCATGCTGCCTGCTGCCACCATGGACGGAGGGCTGGCTATGAATTTAACATCTGCAAAGCATCATAACAGAGCTTAACGTTAATAAGGCAACTTTCATTCTCTTATATAAGATGGCTTTTTTGTGCAGATGTACCCATCATGCATCCATCATTTTCTTATTTTTCCAAATCTTTAACTTTCTTCTTTTGTCAAACTTCTTGTCAAAATTTTTATTATTATTAATATATTTAAACTGTGTCATCACTAAACATATCAGGAGAGACAGATCTGGTCTGTTTTTCACTGTAGTGTACTCTGTAGTGAGTGTAGTGTTACATGTTCATTCAACTATACTACCACAGCAACTCGAAGGTCACATTTTTTTATACGAGGGACGAGTTGACAGCACTGAAGCTGACCTATATGGAGACCAGAACCACAGACATCCCAAGAGTAAACAGAGAGGATGCAGAGGAGGAACAAGGGAACAAAGCTGGGTCCAGACAATACAGACTGATGGAGAAGAGGAGATATAAGCCATATCTCCCTTCTATCATCGTGGGCAGTGTCAGTTTCCTTGACAATAAGATGGATGAGCTAGCTGCCTTAGTGAGGAATCAGAGGGAGGTCTGTGAGTGCAGTTTTATGCATTATAATGTAGTCCCATGCATACCTGTAGCACACAGTGCCACAAAGGTCTGAGCGTGCTTCCTGAGTATGGGCCTGGTCTCTCTCCGGACAGGCAGCTGAGACAGGAAGTGGTCGATGAAGTCGAGAGGGGTTACTGAAGCCAGGTCCCACTTCAGCTTGTTCAGAACCAGCAGTTCCATTTGCTGCGAGTAGATGAGGACAGAGAGACGGACAGAAGGACAGGTTTATGTGTGATCCAAAAAGGCAGACGCAGGGATTAACAACGATGGTGATGGATGTTTTCTGTCTACTTGTGGGGATTTTTGGCTTTAAGACAGCACTGGAAGAAAAGCCACGGGTGATCAGAACCTTTAAGCATCCTCCTATGGGGACCGTGAATAGCTACTGTGAACTTCTGAAGACAGGGGTCATGGGGAAAATATAACCTTGGGCAATAGGACAAGCTCCTGGGAGCCGTCCTCTAGGGACCATAAAATCCATACCAATCTGGCCAGTCGATACTCAGGCATTTAGAGCTGAACAAAAAAGTTCAGATGAAGAGACGTTTCATACTTAGGACCTTAGATTACAGGTATCCCCACATGGACAAAGAATGCTTTAATGTGATGGTCAACACTGAAGGACCTACCAGTAGCTGAGTAGGTGTGATAGAGTTGTCTGTGTAGATGCAGAGTTTCTCAGCAGTAAGTGGGATTGTCTCCTTCAGTTTGGATGCCAGGAACATACAAGCAGCTCCCAGTAACTGCAGGTGGCTCTTCTTGGTGGGTTCCACTGACAGGAAGCGGTCCATGTAGTTCATAGCCAGAGGGAAAACTTCCTCCTCACACTTCTGCTCCTCACACACCTGCAGAGACACACCAGACAACAATACTGCCATTAAATGCAGTTTATTCATTAGTGTCATTATAAAATATCAGTGACGTTAGTTTAAGTTACAGCCAATAAGTGAGCTATACAGAATTTTGGGAAAAGAGAGCACTGCTACTGATTTTGACACATACCTAGAGTTCTGGTATCAGAGTTGAGAGAAAAAAAGTAATTCTGTCAGTGCATCTCTATCACTATCATGCTTCCCTGGATACATGCACTAACAGAGCACATACTAACACTGGGCAGGGCCTCTCTTTACTCTTAAAACAGCTTTATGATTTATCAGCTGCACATTCATGCTGCCAATCCCACAGGTGTTCTATTAGATGACATTTCTGTCATTTAAAATGATCAAATTAATATTTTTTAAAAGTATCTAAATGACTAGGGCAATAACATTGGTTGACATAAAAGTATTATTCAATTAACAATTTTGATCATCAATAATTCAAGTCGATTAAAAACACAAATCAAACATTGCTATTTGCATCTTCACTGCTTTCTGGGTGTCCCATCATTAACTGAAAACCTTTAAAACAACACCCTGGTAAGGTGACAAACTCAAGATATTTCCATGTAAAAAAAGTTACATGATTTGTTTTTCTACTTAAGTGGAAAAGAGCAACATGAGAGTAAATCAGTGAAGAAGCCCTCACATGTTCCGTCATTACATGACAAGAAAATCAAGACTGAGCAACAACATGCAAAAAGAAGACTCTCGAGCAGTTAGACTCGTATACAGTCTGTGTCTCAGTAATGGTTTGGTACAAACGTGGAGAGGCAAAACCTGAGAACCCTTCGAGCTCCCCACGAGCCTCCAACACAAAGGCAGCGCGTGGTCTGCACGAACTGGCAGCTCGCCACATTTCCCAGAAATACTTTAAAATGTATCTACCTTGTTTAACTATACAATATGTTATGCATTCTCTGTAGATTTGACATTTCTTTCTTCACTGTTAAAGAGACATGTGAGCGCACTGAAATAATGTAATATAAATAAAGACGGCGGCGGAGATTGTTGAAGAGGTGTACCTTTAACTTCATAAACTGTTCACAAATACACTTTTAAAACGCCATTTTTGCCTCTTTAATGGGCTATGTGTGGTTTCAAAACCTACATTTTGGACCAGCATCACGTCTGTTATGTATTGATGATAGTAACTCCAGTGCGTTACACCACTGAGAATTAAATTCCGAGTTGGTAAACCCAACTGAAAATCCAAAAATGCTGCTTGTTTATCATCTAGACTGCATTACATTTCACTTGGTTAGATGATACTCAGTGTTTAGGACTAGCACTTCGGAATTCGCAATTTGGCATTCCTTTCATTCACCTTTGAACAAACCAACACCTTCCAGCTTCCACAAAATCAACAGTGGTGCTAGTGAGCAGTGTGAATTTACTTCATTAGTTGTGCCTTGATTTTAAAAAATAAGTTGCACATATTGTACCCGGTATGTCGAATTAACCAACGGGTCTCAGTGACTCAAAATTAGACACCACCTTATGGTATCGAGCTGATAACTTTGCAGATAAACGAGCAACTCTGAAACATCAGTTTTGTCAGTGTGAGTCTCTTTGTACAACCGGTTAAGCCATGATGGGGTTTCACTCACCTCCAACACCCAGGTCGCCACTATCCTCCTCATGTACGGAGCTATTTCTCTCTGGACGCATTTGAAGTAGTTGGGAGCGGGGAGGTATTTGTCTTCTGCCCGCAAGAGCGCACGCAGGACCCGGTCAGTCAACAGGTTGGAGTCCCGGTAGGCCCTGGCAGGCCTGTCCCCCTCACAGCACAATAACTGAGGTTCCATTTACCTTACCCTGCCCGTAGCACTTTGTGCACTCTCTCGGCTATTTCCGTCGTGTCACTGTGGTGACAAACTTTAAAACAAGCTCTGACTTGGCAAACAACAATAGATCATCAGCCGCTCCTCATTTTGTAGACAAAATCGTTTTCCACTTGTCCTTTATTTTGTGGATGAATATTACCACCTTTGGTTGCCGGCTGGAGCAGTAATGAAAAATGTAGTAAATGAAACCATTCCTTGTTTATCTCCGTTGTATCACTGGATTACTTTATACATTTTCCGTCGATTCGCGACTTACTTTCTTTTGTTGCACAAGGAGTCACAGGACAAACCGGAGTAGCAGCTCTGTGTGTCTCCACAGGCAGAGGGAGGCAACTTTACCTACAACCTCCTGCTGCAGCGCCCTTTTGTTATTAGACCGCGTCAAGCCAAACAGCAATAAATGATAGCACATCCGGCCAAATATTTCAAAATAAAACAAACACAAACTTTTCATCCAACTGTGAGTCGGTTTATTATCATCATTCTAGTAGAATACCCACTTTTCTACTTGCCTTCAGTGATGTGAGAGGTTTCTGTGTTCTGTGCTGAGATTTTTAAATATCCACTGTTGAGATTTCTGACACCACCTCAAACACTGGAGATGAATTGAATTCCATTTTTATTGCAAAAATCACTGAGAAATTTTGGAAAACTTAATGATTCATGGTTGGGCTCTTTCATAACATTCATACCACACAGAAACTTTTTGTTAATTACATTTATATTGTTATTGGTAACCTTAGTTGTAAGTTATCACGCTATTGAATCTATGACAAATGTTAGGGAATATAGCATTGATGTGATATCAAGCGGTGAATAATTATACTGCATGTTAAAAAAAAAAAAAAGTGTGTTTGTAACGTTGAAATTGATTTACTTCCGGATTTAGAGCTAGGCATGGCTAACTTCATTCTGAGCGCGCGCACACACACACACACACACACACACACAGAGAGAGAGAGAGAGAGAGAGAGAGAGAGAGAGACACTTAATCTGTTATTCACTAAAGTCAAGCAATGACTGCAATTACCTTCTTTCAGGGAAGATTACTGTTCTTCATTTAAATAGTTGTGTTTGTGAGACAGGCAATGACATCAAAGAATGTGGGTCATGTGGCAAAATGAAAATACACAGTTGTGTATCATCTCTATAACACTGTGTTGTCCACTGATAGTGGTGAGAAAGAAAAAGGCCAAGAATGTTTCCTTTAAGAGCACCACTGTAAATGTCTGTACTTCATAATCACCCCTTCCAGACAAGTATGAAGTAAGAGAGAGGAATTAATTAGCTGTTTAATAATGGTTTGAGAAGGGCATTTTGAAGTGTGCGTCAGTGGATTAGAATGTCAATGATATTCTCCCACTGAGTTACTTCACTATATCATTGGCACTTACAGGTTTGAGTAAACTCCCGGTCATGTGCAACAGGATACTATCACATACAGTAAGTCATATACACAGTGGTAGTAGCCACCACTTGCCTCAGTGTAGGATGCTTGCAGTGCTTGTGTGGAGGTCGTTATGTCTTGATGTCAGTGACTGAATCAGGACCTGTGGCTATTACTACATATCTTTAAAAAAATAAAATAAAATACAACCTCTGGCTGTGTATTTTGATCACAATGATCTCCCTAATTAACATGCATGACTTACATAACCCCACCCGTGTCATTAAAGAAAATATGGAACAAAATGAATATTGCCTTTTGACATTTTTTCTAACATTTTGTTTGGTGCATATCGTTACGCCCCCGCCACCCACCAGCCACAGAAACCATCTTACGAACAGCCAAATTCACTGCATTTATTAACATAAAAACATAGCAACAACAAAGATGAAACCAAGACTATAAAAGACACAAAGTCAAAACACAACAGCAACACAAAAAGAAACGAGCTGAGAGGCAACATGTCCAGCAGTCCCACACTAGGAGCCTCTGCATTCTGACACTGGCAAAGGAGCTTTTAAGCACTTCACTAATGCCAGGTGCAGCTCATTGATGGGTCGTCAGGTATCACCTGGGTGGAGCTAGTGGGAAGACAGGAAAAGGACAGAGCACCACAAACATACAGCTGTAACAATATCAAGAAAGTGAAGGCCCATACTGATGTGAACTTTGTCCAGGCTGAACTGTTAAATCAAAGTATTTTGCACATGATGTGTGAGTATCACTAGGGCTCTGTCCTACTTAGCCCTACATGCTCCCATATATAGTGAGTTCAACTAAAGCTATATGACATATATTGCTGTCAACCAAGTACTAATGAAGTTAGAAGACTGGGGACACATCTGCTGTTAAATAAATATGCAGTAAAAGGTACAGTATTTCCCTCTGAAATGCAGTGGTGTAAAAGTATAAAATAGCATAAATTGGAAAAACTCAGCAGCACAGTGTTGCAGTGGTTAGCATTGACTGACACTGACAGCAACAATGTTCTGGGTTCAAGCCCGGGTTCACCCAAGGCTTCTCTGTGTAGAGTTTGCATGTTCTTCCTCTGCCTGTTCTCTCCAGGTACACCAGCTTCCTCCCACACACTCTAAATTGGTGTGAACATGAGTGCGACCCCCCCAACCCTTACAGATAAGCAGTATAGACAATGGATGGATGGAAATACTCAAGAAAAGGATAGTGACCTCAAAATTGTGCCTTGTGAGTAAATATACTGACTTACTTTCCTGCATCGTTCAACAGCACTGTCTTCAGCTTCTCCCCACTGTAAGCAGCTTATGTCACTAGGTAGTTCTTAACCAAATGCACCTTAGAGTTGAAATTTTTATGCACACAGGCTTGTACCTTCAACTGCTTATCATTTGAGAGTGTTTTATGCCCATTGAAGATGTAGAGGTCATGGTCTTCGAGAAAAAACTGACAGTACATTAACTTCTGGAACCAGGGATGTCCAAAATAATTCCATACACTTTGAGACACTATAGGAAACAATGGAGTCTCAAAAACATGGTAGGGGAGCAAGTATAAAGAGATTGTTGTTGTTTTTTTTAATCGTTTTATGGGATTTGTATTTTAACAAAAATATAGATTATCACCAGCCTCATCCTGTATACAGTGGATTCATCCATCCATCCATCCATTATCTATACCGCTTATTTCGCTAAGGGTCGCGGGGTGGCTGGAGTCTATCCCAGCTGTCATTGGGCAAGAGGTGGGGTACACCCTGTACGGATCACAGTGGATACATTAGACACTCAGCAGTTAATTTTCATGCACAAGGCAAAGCAAAGATTTGTTTCAGATTCAATCTGAACACACCTCAAAACTGCTTGTAAATGAGTTGTCTTGTCTACATGGGCTAGTACTGTCATAGGCTGGAAACCTTTCCAGGATGACTAAGTCCTTTTGCCTGATGCATGCTGGGATATGTAGCAACCTATCATTCTAACATGAGTAGAGAAGGATAGAGACGGGCGGAGACAGAGATCTATGTAGCTATGTCTCTCTGTGTCTGTGTGTGTGTGTGACCTTTAACCTCACTTTCTCTGGGTGGCCGGGTTTAGGGTCATACTCTGGACACTGCTTACAATAGCAGTGTATAGATTCTATTGATTCGTTGTGATTGATCCCTCTTACAATAGAGATAGAATGATCTGTGGTGATCAGCTTCGCTAGCCTTCTGCTATGTTGTCCACTAATGTTGTTGGACGGGCTTTGGCCTGCAGAGCTTCAGACCAGGACTCAGTGAAGACATTACAATGCTTCCAGTAGTACTCTCTTCTTGATAGTGTTCTCCTCTGGGCAAAAATGATCCAGTAACAGAAACATTTAATTGCTGTATGAAAATGAATATATACCAGACACATGAAGTGTGTGTTTATCTATGCCTCTGATCCAATAAATCTGGATGGTCTGTATCACATTCCTCTCACTGACTAAATAAACATACACTCACAGCTTTACAAAGATGCTAACTAAGATCAGAGCAGGTGGAGAATGAAAGAGAATAGAACTAAAGAGTGTGTGAACCCAGTAATGATGCTGAAGATGAATGTGGTGGCAGCTATAGAGAGCACACAGAGGTCTCCATGCTGAGGAATCTAACCTTACCATCTTTCACTGGAGATAAATGAAAAGAAATGGATGTGTCAGAATGACTTCACAGAGACCAAAAGGGTAAAAAATAGCTTTACTCTACCACTGGTGCAGAGTCCTTTGACTTGAAGCTGTCAACTAACATATCTTTTTTATGCATACATAAATTGAAAAGTACATTTATTTATTATTTCTGGCATTAAAGGATGATGTTGACGTGATAAGCGTGTAAAGAACATAATGTTTCATGGAAGGTTAACATCATGGTGGGGGTGTGAGGCAGACATCTGACAGGCAGATATCTAATGTTTAACAACTAACAATTATCACTGCATGGATGAAAAACCCATGTTTCCCTCATCAGAATTGTTTGCATAGGCATATTGAAACATATTACAGCATGGAAAAAAGAACTAAACTGGAAACTGAAACATAATGCAAATGGATACTGCCCCCTCACCACCCCACCACCTAAAAAAAAGACAGAATCAGATATGTTCAAGAGACAGAGTAGTATAGCTATGACTCTGTGTGAGCGAAAGAGAAAGTAATGCGGTATTATTATAAAGTTTATTATAAAGTCCACAGAAGTGGGAGTTTGTGGTGGATGGAGGGGCAACTGCAGTTTGATTCCTGTATTATTGTGGCCATAATAAACATCCCCAAATATTAACACAGAAGTCATTTTATCCCAAACAATGATCTTTCCCTAAACCTAACCTAGTTATTTTTGTGAATTAACATAACTAAACCTTAACCATAGTGTTGTAACATCATAAAAGTAATTTATTTTTCACTCGAATTTGTAGGCACAGACAAAAGATGTTGTCCTGTTGATTAGGTCAGACCAGACCTCTACATCTATATGTACCCAAACACATCACACACAAGTCCTGATATGATCAGAGTGGTTAGTAACATCAGTAGCATTATGTTCTACTATGCTATACTATACTACAGTTTTGTGTGTGTGTGTGTGTGTGTGTGTGTGTGTGTGTATGTGTGTGTGAGATTGTGTGTAAGTTAAGTAAAGGCTGGACGCTCCCAGTGGCTCTCAAGCGCGTCAGCGTCTTTTAAGTCCTTCAATGGCCTGCTATCACGGCTATCAAGTCTGGACACCAGGACAGAGAGAGGACCGTGGCGTCTTCCCAAAGAATCTGCCCTTCATCCCCCACCACCAGCCCCTGACTCTTTCCCTAACTGGGGGGGGGATGGTACTATGCTGTGTTTTCACTGGGGATTTAAAACTTTACTGCAGCATATTCACTATGTAGTTACTGCACTCAACTGTTGTTGGTCAATGATAACTCCAGCACCAACTGTACCCCAAACACAACATTAACATACAAAGTCTAACCCAAAACTTGTGTTTATGTTAAATACTTTGTTGAACATAATACATGGACATAATACATGGAGATAAAATAGATTTTCATCATCATATCTGACATTGAAAAAGGGAATTTCCCCAAATTTTTGAGTTTTGCCTTTTTGTCATAAAGAACCTGACCAGCCTCACCACCAATTTTCTCATTGTTAATTTCATTTTCACTGGTAGCACACATGACTGGCACCACAACAGCATTTGTTCTCATGTTCTGAGCTGCAGCAACTGGTTTTCCAAATAAAAGGGATACATATTCATTTTTTTTATCCCACATAAGGTGAGAAGTTCCTGGTAGAAGTTTCAAAATCATTAAAGCATGCCTTTAACACACTACTAAATCTTGACAAGTTTGCCACTGACCCTGAACCTAAATCAGTATCATCACTGTTTTAAATGGTACAATGTGAATGTAGCCAAGAAGAAAGAGTTGAAAGGAGAGAAAGAGATCGTTTCCCCCTAAAAGCTTTCTAAACCGAGGGTACAAACACAATAGACCATAATGAAAAGATGGATAGAGTAATTGTCCTGTTAAGTGATCCGAAAAGACAGGGTAGGGAGGGGGTGGAGTGGACGGCAGTGTGTGTGTCTGTGTGTGTGACACAGCACACTGAGAGGCCAAGGGTGCTAACAAGAGGAAAACCCCAAGACAATGCACTCCTCAGTGGGTGCCCTATACTCTGTCTCCAACCCCCCAAAAGACATATAGAAGCAGAGTTTAGACACCACATTGGACTGTTTGGAGGACCAGAGGAGTCCAGAAATCTGTACCAATAAATTAGTGACTTTTTTCTGATCTGCTGTGTCCAACGTAAAATTATGATTCAGTTTCATTGATTAGCTTTTACGTGTATTCTGGGAAAAATCAGCATTACTCTGTGTGCATGTTTAGCCCACTACAAACATGTGGGGTGGGGAGAATATTAGGAGTGTGGAAATGCCTCAGAAACATAAATACCAACATTTAAAGTAAAAATGTTCTCCTGCTAACTCAGCTAAGTTACACTGTGTAGAATTGATAATTAGTTTCATTCATATTTACTGTACAGTAACAACATTGTACTCACTGAGAGTACAATAACAACTGAGATGTCAGAATATAGCAACATCATTAAAAAGAAGTCTGACAGGTCAAGAAACAGGAGCAGTCAGATGATCAGACAGGTTGAAAACTAGGTTAGTTATGTACATTTAGAGGTTGAAGTAGAGAGGTAAAATTATTACCCAAACTGCACGTTAAAAATCCATCACAGTTTTGAGTGTGTCACATTATTTGGTTTTACCTCCAACTAAACCTTTTAAGAACACAGTACTGAAGACCTTTATTCTAAACACTACCATGGCATAACTTCAAAAAAAGAGAAAGAAGTCAGAAAAAAAAACTTTTAAAACACAACTCAGACTCACATGAGCCAACAAAAAAACTGTACAACTGTGTATTCATGGTTTGTGGTGTAACATAGATAACTGCTTGCTAAAATGTTAGCCATTTCAACTTTATAAGGCGACAGTATGTCAATATAATAATGTGTTTATAGTTTGTCCTACTGTTCCCAAGTGAGCAAAAAATCAGTGTATGCAACTTTAAATATTAGCCACTTTTTATCTCTTTCATTACCACATCTATTACTGTTAGTATTACTATAAATATTACCACATAAACTTTTTGTTGTTGTCTGTTATATTTAGCCATGTCCCCCTGGTTTGATATTTTTGATATAGTGTGAGAAGGAGCCTTTCCCCTCTTTTTGCTGCAGTTCAACCCAGCAGCAAATGGTAGGTCAGGACAGGAGGGGGGTGACCTCCAACCTTCGGTCTCTCTCTGGCTAACCCTTGACAGCCATGAATCTAGGAGCTGAGAGAGATACATGGCAGGATATCCCCTTCATTTAATTCTCCACTGCACTGTCTTTAGTCTCCTTCTTCATTCTGCTACACCCCCACACACCCAATGACCCTTTACTTCTATTTTCCTCCTCACCTTTCTCTCCTCTGTCTTGACTCCAAACACCATCAATTCTCAGCAGGCAGGCAGAACCCTGGTACTGGAGCTGATGTTGTAGAAACAGTGCAAAGTCATTTTGACAAAACGGCAACCAATGGGAAAAGTCCAACAGCCACCCAACTACCTGTGTAACTTTCACATTTATTAGGCTGGCCCTGCTGCTGTGGTCCAGCCAAAAAAATTAGCATGGTTTTACTGTTAATAATTGTGAATCTGTCCACAGTTTCTATGTGTCCACATTTCCATCACTATGTGGATTTATGAATTATTCTGACTGATGTCCATCCAGCACAGCTCTGTAATTCTGTCAGATGGAGCAGCATACATAAGCAGTTCATCTTGACTTGTGGCAAGAGAAACAATGGGGATCATTTATTAATTTTCACCTCTTTCTAAAAAGTATTCCCTATTTATGGAAATAACTGCACCTGTGTACTTAGAGCATGTGTATAGTTTTCTCACATCTCTGGCTTGATGGATGCTTCAGCATGTGTCGACATGTGTAATGCTAATGGTCCTATGTTTATTTTAGAATCAATTGTCTGTCAGAAGACAACAGGCAGAAGAGATATTTATTCACAAAATGGTTCTTGGTGTCTTTGTGTGACGTTGCTGGTTTTATCTATATTTGTTTAGAGAATGTTTATGCTTTCTGTGATTATCTCGTTCAGCATTCTGTTTTGATTTAACTTTACCTCCATTACTCATTACTGTGTGAATTAAACTGAAATTACAGAGAGCTTTGAGTAACTGCTCGTCAATAGTCATACACTTATACAATACCTTGGGTCAACATGAACTTGGAACGTGTATTTGGATCCAAAAACAAGTTCACAAAGAACTGTCTTAAGTTTGCTCAAGGAAAGGTTGGGCAGGCCTTGTCAGATATGCAACATTTCATACATATTCCCAGCAAACACAGTTAATAATTTAATCCTTAAAGAAGGAGGCATTCAGACTGTTAACAACCCAGTTCTCTCCATGTTCATTTTAACCAGTTTGTGGTCATAGCACAAAGATCTGGTGTGTGTGTTCAACTAAACAACAATACAACTTAACTGAAAAGCAAACAAATTGTTGTTTTTTTTTGTTGTTTTTTTTTTACTTGCCAGTTTGCATTTTCACACACAGCTACACTCCAGACACACAATTTGAGCGTGTTTTGCTAGCTAGTATCAGCAAACAGAGTTTTGTCTGCTTTGCTGTTTTGTGGCTTGAAAGTGATTTTGACAATATTAAGGCCAAGTCAGTTCTGTTAGATCTTAGTCAGGGACACACTGTTACTTTAGCTTTTTGCTGTTTGACTGCATTTAACCTAAATCAGCTGACTCTAGAGGAAGCCAAAGTCTCTGAATGATTAACCTTAAAACTGACACAGAATAGGTAACTACTACTACCAACTACTGTGTGAATCAGAGAGTTGTATATCTGTCTTTGGAGCATATAGGCTGGAAGTTTGGGATCTTTGCACAGCAGTGACTGATAAGAACAACATTAACATCTTCCTGACATCTAAAGTCAAATGTCTTTCTCAAAGTGATATCTATATATTGTGATCTACAGTGAATGCGCAGGACACAGTTCTGTGGCAAGGCTTTATTTTTATTGGGTTGCACCTAGATTTATAAAGCTGCACAATGTTCCTTTTCATTCTCCCGTGTATATTAGATGCCACTGTTCCATCTCCAAAGCTGGAATGGATGTTAAACTGTTCTGGTTGAATAATCAGTAAAAAAAAATGACTGTTTTAGACAAGATCTGATCCTTTGATAAAAAGCAGAGGTACAAACCTGTGGACATAATAAACTGAAAAAGAGAAGTCAGTTACAGTTTGAAATTAGCATTGTTATCCTGCACTCTTGACACTAGCATGAAACTTCCCTCACTGGGCTCATATTTCTATTTGTAAAATGTAAAAGTAGTTGGAGAAATGATGACACTGGCACAATGTGTTTCAGTGTATTAAACTAACCGCTTCATCATTAATCAAGAGATTACTGTGCAGTTATGTCATTACATACATGATTATGCAACAGTCCATATGCATATGCTCCTTATCCATAATCTTTAAATAAACAACAGGATATCCTTATGGGATTAACACTGAGCAACATATGGTTCATATCCTGCACACACACACACACACACACACACACACACACACACACACACATACATACAGTCCATAACTGGCGTTAAGCACAGCCCAATTTTCCTAGACACCGGTTCAATAAGCAGACGACTGGTTCCTCTTGGCCCACTTACAGAACAATAGTTAGACTAAAGGTCACATACACAAGACTGTGGGAAGAGGGAGAGGACAGAGAGAGGGCGAAGGATGGAGGGATGGACAAAGGGGGCTGGGAGGTAGAAGACTGACAGAGATGGGGGTGAACTTAGAAGCTCAAGGGAGGGAGGAAGAAATGATGAGGATGCTGATACCAACCACAATTATCTGTTTGTTGTCATTGCCTTAATATTTTAATGACCCCTTGAACTTTCCTCTGAAACACCATTAGCCCAAAAATCCCTTCTCCACCAACACTTTGATGTATGACAAGATATCTAGTAAAGTAATGGCTGCATTTCTTTTGCCCACTTTTTCCCTGATTCATTATGTTTTCTTTTTGTTTCAGTGCATTATGGTGTGGCGTGCTTTGCATGCTAAATCATTTCTCAATGAATTTCATACTCAGGAGGATATGTTTGGAAAGAAATAGGCCATGAGCGGCAGTGATAAAAGTAAGGGTGAAAAGGGTGCATGTGCATGAGTGGGAGAGAAAATGAGTACAGTATGTGTCACACAGGAAAAACGCCGGCAGATATCCTCTGAACTTGTCTTATCTCCTGTTATCATCCATTGTAAATAACCTGTATTCATAAAACAGCACTGTTTCACATGGATCACAAGAGATAGGGTGTGTCTCTCTCTCTCTCTGTGTGTGTGTGTGTGTGTGTGTGTGTGTGTGTGTGTGTGATAGACAGACTGAAGTTGAAATAGCAAACACACTTTAAACCTGCCAGTTCCTTTAGGCCAAGCAGGAAACCCTTATATGGAGTTCCTTTTCATCTGACACTTTCCATATCACTTTCTTTTGCTTTTTAAAGCAGACTGTGTATTCAGTGAATTTATTAAAGAAAGGTAACACACATACTGTAACTTCTGGTTGCTTTAAAAGATTATGCAGCAGGATATAATATGTCATATGTAATGCGTTAAAATGCCATGAAACTGACTAGACCTAGGTTATATATTTTGTTTAATAGCATACTTACATTATACCAAATGTTTCTTACAATTTTCAAACCAAGAGAAATCTGTAATTCAAATCAAGGTGATGGTCTGTCTATTTGTCTTGGTCACCTGTCAGTGGTGTTGTATCCCCTGTGTGCGTGCATTAGCATTGTGGTGATCTGCCAGAGGAGGTAAAAATTGACTTTTTATTCAGGCTTAAACCACATTTTTACAGAACACTTTATAGATTTTGGACGTTTATATTTTAACCAGATGAAGGATTTTAGTCATCAGATATCTGCATCTTAAGTTATCTGAGGAACAAGTTGAGCGAACTTTAGCAGCAGCTCAAAGAATTGAACTGCACATGCATGTAACAAGAGCAATTTAAATCACCTCCTTCTACCTAAGGCCACCAACTTATCAATCACCCCTCTTACAGGCCAGTGTGATGTGTGGTTATTTCTTCTTTATAACCAGAGCAGAGAACAGATTAGGCTCTGTGAACATTCTATATTAACCACATAAATAACTTATTAAGGGTTTTTGTTTTTATTTTTTTCTAAACATCTAACTGCAGAAAAGAAGTCAGCCAACACACCTGCAAAAGATTATGTAATTATCACATTTATACAATAATTTATATCATAATGAATTAATGCTCTGACCTCTAACCGCACAAGGAAACATCAAGCTCAGCACAACAGAGAGTGGGCTGTGATGATTCAATTCAATTCAATTCAGTTTTACTTATATAGCGCCATATCACAACAAAAGTGATCTTAAGGCACTTTTCATATAGAGCGAGAGGAGAACATAGCATAACACGGGTTCCATATAAGATGTAAGGTGATTCCAATAATACAGGAGTAGTAATGATAATAGTAATAATTAAAGTATTAACAGCTAATGTACAATGTACCAAGACTAATAGCAGTGTAAGCAATTTCTAATTCTAGCAGCAGGTGTTGAGTGGAGTTGTAGGAGCAGCAGGAGACTTGTCATCACAGATCAGACTCTACAGCTCCAGAGGCAGAAATACCTGCAGAAAGAGACAGAAGAGGAAAGAGAGACGGAAGAGCACTATACTACAGGAAAGGGGAGATATTGAGTTAGTAGTGATGATGCTAACTTACATACAGAAGCATTAGGTTTTGTGCATTCTAACTTTTCAAAAACCAATGACTGTTCAAACTGATTGATATTCTCACTGACTCTGCAAAGACGTTTATGATGTCACTTCATGGCCATGGTCATGGTAAAGAACTGTTGTGCAAACAGTTGCATAAAGAATTCAGTCATAAGTTTTTGTAGACTGTCCAAGACAAAACAGAACAGAATGATCATGGTGATTATCTACACCCAATTTTCTCAATGTGTATCACATTCTAAGTCTCCCCCTGCCTTAGTACTCCTCCTGATGTGTGAACTGAAGTTCAGGATTAAAACTGATGGAGTGACTCCAGTGTCTCCAGTATGAGACCAAAGTTGTAATAAGCCAGAACTGTCCTTTAAATAAGTCACTCGGCTGTATAGTTTTTCCTGTGGAGCAGCTCAGTAGCTAATGAATGTAGTGTTTTTTTCTTCAGCCTAACTGTTCCCCTGAGCGTGCCCCACTCTGGGCTCTTTGTTGCGCTAACAGAGACGTGTGGGCTCGGGGAGCAGCTGAACACTGAGAGGACAGAGAAGAAAGAGCCTGTCGAGCCTTCTCCTGTCACCACAATCAAAGACAATGATGCCAGCTGATGCCAGCTGTCTGCCTGGCAACCAGCCTGGCTTGTGGCATGTAATTTGGAAGAGGAGAAGTTTTATAGTTGTCCACTGAACCATAGCTGGGTTTGCCTTGTTTAAAAGGAGGCTCATTGCCTGTTTAATAAGGGTTAGTGAGTGTGTGTATTTGTGTGAGTGTATGTGTGGCAAATGTTCTAACTTCAGTTTATTATAGTATTCTGCTCCCCTTATGGTTGGATAAATAAGCATCTGACAGATAAAATTATAGCTGATTCATATGAAACTGACTGGAAGAGGACAGAATAGAATCTTTGACTGTATATGTTATTTAGAAATACAACAGAGCATGCAATACAGGAATGTGTGTCATATATTTAAGGTCCCAATGGTCTGTGCTGAAACAACTATATTTAGGGTGCTGCCAATAAAAGCAGACAGCAAAGAGGACAAAGCAGACCTGTGGCTGAACTATAATGTTTTAATGAATAAAGAGAAGAATATTTCAGTTTATTCATGTATAATATGATGGTGGTGTGATTGCATTTTTGTTATTCTGGTACATTTACAAATTAAAGTCACAAGAACAGGCCCCCTTTCAATCCAGGCTGCTGTTAAGATAAAGCTGAAGCTAAACTAAAGATGGGCACATTACAGCAAATGTTTGTATATTATTTATCAACATTACTTTATTATTGTGAAGCAGTGCAATAGGAAAATCTACTTTCTTTCTGAGAGTCAGAGGACGTTTGATATCAGTCTCATCTGTGTATTAAATACTGAGTTGAAGTCAGGATGTAGTTAGCCTAGCTTAGCATAAAGACTGGAAGCTGGTGGAAACAGCTAGCCTGGCTGTTTCTACAGTTCAAAAATACCCCCGCCCACATCCCTGAAGCTTATCAATATTGTTTTACAGAAATGTAAAAACAACATTTTGTGGTTTTTGGGTGAGTTATATGTTTAAGCTATTTCAACAGCTTAGCCATCAGTTGAATATCTTTGTGCAGCATCTCCAGCTACAGTGCAGATTGGCAGATATGACTGATGAGCGCAGGTTTGCACAAGGTCTGTACAGGTATGATGCCAACCTCACAGTGACAACACTCTGAAGCTTCACAGTCACTGAAGAAAAGGTTATTGTTCAGCAAGATCTAGTTCCAGCACACAACGCTCCATAAAACCATAGATTACATTCTTGTTTGTGTATGAATGAAAGATGTGAGAAAGGTTTGCTACTGCTAAAGTCAGGCTAGCCACATCCTGACTTCAAGGCTAACACACAAACACCTAAATTATTTTTACATCACCTATAACAATGTCTCAATGCATCAATATATCATAATGCAAATAAAGTGTTAGTGACAGAGGAAAGCAGTACTGGCTGTCAGGGATACAAGCAGAGATATTTTGTGAAAACAGAGGGCAGACTTGTCATTGGGCTGATAAACAGGGAAGTGTTCATCAGTGATGAACACTAACCGCGTGTCCAGCCAGTGCTTCCCCACAGCAGGTGCTGCCTTTGTCTTTCCACCAAAGATCCCATACAGTAGACCCCATGGCCTCATCAACCTCACTCTGTGTGTGTCTCCATGGCTACATCTATGAATATGACTCTGTAGCAGTCTGTTCAATGATGTTCTGCCTGTCTCTGTGTAATGATGTACTGCTTATTTGAGTTGAGCCATATGCTGAAATCTATACAGTCAGAGCCTCACTGTCACTGAGCACAGAAACACAGATCTGAGGGATAGATTCTGCTTTCACTAGAACAAGACAACTCTTAACACTACTACACTAGTATATTTCCACGAGACAGTCATTACATAGATTATTTACAATATAACTGTGTTTGTATAGGCTAGTTTGTACTAAAATGAAAGTTACAGCTCGGAGTGACAACAGAGTGAACATACTACTGACCTGAAGGATGGCTCTTCAAACTTACTGTTGTCCATACTGATGCATATGAACATGATGATGCATTTACTTACTGCTGTATGTGCTAAAGTGCATTTGAAAGGTAATGAGTCTGTGGCTCTGAATTTTTAAAATAAACTTAACGCAGTAATTAAATCAGCAAAGTGATGTGTGCTGATGATCAAGGGAAATGGGCTGGTATACATATACCATTAAGCTGATGGGGGGATGAGGAACAGGTGTGCAAGTGTGTGAGTTAGGTGAGAGGGGATAGCAGAGGACAGGTGGGAGTGGCTGGATTTGGAAAAAACAGGAGACTTAGTGCTGGGTGATAGGGCAAAGAAAAAGGAAGGCATGGGAAAAGAATTAGGAACTGGCTGATGGTGTGACAGAAGATCAAAAATAGGTATGTGTGAGATGTCAGTACTGTAAACTCCACCCAGCTAGTTGAATTGAAGAATTGAAAAGTGAAGAAAATTGAAGTGGTGAGGATTCTGAGTTCTTTGCAAGAAAAAGTTAAATATTTTGTCTGTTATCACTGTGTACCTTTAGGAGAAACAACATGCTGTTGTTTACCACTAGAAATAGGTGGCATGGGCTCATTGTTAAAACTAAATAAAAACCAAATATTTTTCTATGTTTTATCTTTCTGAATGTCATATCATCACCCTTTATGGACTGAAACTAATTAACCGAGGAATGTAACTCACCATGTAACTTTTTTTTTTCTTTTTCTTTTTCTTTCATTCAAGTGATGTTATAAATACTACAGACTGCTGAGAGGAATGGAATGGATGAGGGCACTGAGGATGCTACCAAACTAGCATCAGATTTAGTCCTTTTTGTACATTTGTGTGTGTGTGTGTGTGTGTGTGTGTGTGTGTGTGTGTGTGTGTGTGTGTGTTTGTGTGGTGGAAGAAGGGGCATGGGAAAAAAGTCTGTGCTCCATCACAATGCTGCAGGACATGCTTGATAAGACACATTAATTTTATATGACATTATTCAGCTGATTATGAAGCAGGCCATACCACCCGCTGACGCTCAACAAGCAGCAGCATCCTCTGACGCCAAGCCCTCCTTTCTCCTTCTCATAGACACTTCTCCTTCTGATGAGGCCACCACCCTCCTCTGCCACCACCACCACCACCACCACCACCATCATCATCATCATCATCATCTGTGATGTTAATGTTAAAATTCACCACCATATCCTTTCTTCTGTTGTAATAAGTTTGGGAATTTCAAGCAACATTTAGAAATCATCATCATCTTCATCATGAAAACTTGCACACCCACCCATCTCTCATCACCATCATTACAGCACCAAGACAGCAGACAGCAGCAACGGTCATTAAAACAATAAAAACAACCTGTGTTTTGGAGTGAAGGCAGCTCAGTGAAATGACTGTGATCTGTAGATCTGCACCGTAGACGTCAAGTAAAGCTAATAATTGTAATGAACTTTGGTGAAGGTAGCAGCCTGAGACTTAGAGGAGAGCAAGGCTGTGAGGTGATTCAGGTATAGTGGCTAGAGTTTGTATTGCATGTGACATGATACACGTCCATTTATCCATCATCTATACCGCTTATACCGGTCATGGGGGGCTGGACCCTATCCTAGCTGACATTGAGTGAAACCACAACACCCAACACCCTGTACAAATCACCAGTCCGACACATATAGACAAACAAACATTCGCACTCACATTTACACCTACAGGCAAACCGGGGCTCGAACCCAAAACTATCTTGCTGTGAGGCGACAGTGCTAACCACTGCACCACTATGCCACCTTCACATGGCACACAGTGACCAAAAAATATTATTCCACTTACATTTCATGGCTACATTGATACTGAATATATCAGTAAATTGTTCACAGTCTGTGAACAACAATGTCCTATTAGGATCAGTAGAATTTGAGTAAATTATTTTCAACATGAGTTGGCTCAGTCACAGAAAATCTATGACATATCAGCTCAGACAGAGTAGCACTGGGATGCTCAATGCGCTATGGGGCAAAAACATGGGAGGTCAAGGAAGCCTGAAAAACATGTTCAACAGGTGAACACTTACATGTTCCTGGCTGAACAGACTACTGGCAGTTGGTTTGCCAGCTACAGTAGTTCATGAACTAGCTCTGCAAATGGTCACTACATCACCAAGCTTCCAGCACCACCTATTTCACAAAGATGTACTGATGAAATTTGCAGTGGCACTCTCTGATGTAATGAAACTATTACTGCTGTGAAAGGTGTTATGGAGGAAGTCAGAGAAGAAGATTGTGACATTTACAAAAAGAAAAAAAAGATCTTTACCTAACATTAACAGAAGTGTGAAAGCACCGGTAGTTGTGTGTTCAATCTAGTCACACAGGTGTCAGGTCAACATATGGTTCATTGTAGAATTCACAAACAAATGACCTATTTTCTCATTTATGTATGAGGACTCGTTGCTTTTATGTCAGCACACTTATGTTCTTTTTCACAACAATCCATCATGCTTAGAACCCATTCTCTTCCTTTCATTCTTGCTGTTATATTTTAAAAATCACAAATTATTTTCTTTTCTGGGTGATGAAAAAATGTATAATCTGTTAAAAGTTCATCTAGTTGGACTTTATTATGCAGATATCTTGTCTTTGTATTCCTCAGCATGTCACAGCACGCTCTTTCTGTGTCACTTCTCAGCCCATATGATGCCTCTGCCCATCCAGCTCAAACACTTGGGTTTCTCATACCCATCATCTTTCTTTCTTTTTTTTTTTTTTCTCAGCCCATTAAACCATGGTTCAAGCCAAGCTGTGCTGTCTCTTTGTTTCCCCTACGCTTCGATCGATCTGACATGGCCTGGCCTCCAGCAGCATAATGGCCGTCAAGATACACAGGAACTCAGTACAAACTGACTGGCTTAAACAATACCAGCAACAATACCATCACATAAGGACAATACAGGCCAGACTGATTTTACTGAACAATGGTGTATGCTGCGGTGTGTGTGTGTGTGTGTGTGTGCCACCAGTATGCCCAGCAGGTTGCACAGGGACCCTCCCTTGTCAGTGGTTTGCTAAATTCTGTGTATTGTTTAAGCATGTCGCATCTCCTAATCACTCTGACAACCACACACATATGTACACACATAGTGCTACACACCTACACACACACATATCTATAAACTGAGTATACTCAGAGCATAGCCCATCGACTCTGCATGAAATAGGCCAAATGATGCTCTGTTCATATTATATCATATTTCACACATCATGGATATAATTGATTTACAGCTGGACATAAAATTTGATGTTTTTGAAACATATGAAATCTTTAAAGCAAACAAACATGTAACAAAAAACAGACATACATATAATAATGTGGTGTTAGGCAGCTACAGTGTTAATAAATAACAGACTTAACTTGTCTGACACTGTGGTTAGCTGTTGATGGATGGATGAATTTAAATTTGTTGGATGTTACATACCATGAGCTCAAAGAAACTTCTGTTCTCTTAGGCAGTGAGATTGCTCAACTGTAAGCCATTTAAAGCTCACTCTTTGTGTTGTTATATCAGAACGCTGAGTCATTATTGTTAGTATAGTGTATATTAATATATCTCAGATTTGTATAATATCCTTGGATTAGTATTAAAAACAGAAGGCACAAAGGATTGTGCAGGATTACATCACAATGGAACATCCTCATCTGCAAACACCTTCAGTATCCAACACTATGCCATTTGGCAAAGGATCTGAATGTGACATCAAATCAGTGGAATAAAAATCCCTCAGCAGCAGGTTAATCAGCCACTTTTGTGGGTACTGGAATGAATTGTTACATTAGCCAAAACTGGAGCAGGAGGAAGAGAGCTATTGCTTTTATTTACTGTATGTTCCATTTGTTAAAGTGACAACAGCAATCATTCACATTGAACACATTAAATAAATACTGACTGGCTGCACATCCAGGCATCTGAATGGCTGACTGGATGCCTGAAAACCCCTCTGAGGTTAAGTGACATCACTCTTTAATCTTTCTGCAAACATATTCATATGTTTCAGTGTTTCTGAGACACTATGTGTGTCTCAACATTCTCTCAGCTTTCTGTGAAATGCACATTTCAGGACTGAGCACAGTATGATATATTGAGTCAACAAGACTTATCCCATTTAAAGAGCTTGTACAAATGAAGTCCAGATAGTCAAATAGTACATTTTGGGTGAATGTAGTGAGTACAGTTTAAATCCAGTGCCAACATTCAGTGCCAGTAAAGAAAAGGGTCCCTAATCACAACCAAGAGTTGCCCAACCTTTGTTAAACAAAAAGAAATAAATCGCTGTAAAAACAGGCTTGGCAGAGCAGTATCACAATATTGGCATTGCCCGCTGGTCAGTTATATGGTAGAGGATTAAGGTCTTCCTCGTCAATCTCATGACATGTATTTGTTTTCATCTATCACTGGCATATAGAAAAAAATCAGAAACTCAGTTTAAGGACAACCTCCTGGTCATAAATTTGGAAATGCTGACCTTAAGAATGTAACCTTACTTTTGCATTTAGGTTTACCCTAGACCAAATCATTTGGTGAAGAGAAAATTCACATGATGAGGACTAGTTCTAGCTACACTCAAATCTGAAGTCTGTTTTCTGCAGGAGACACACCTAACAGAAACTGAATCTAGGAGTCTGTTTAGTGGTTGGGTTGGTCATGGTGGGGCTTTTTCCTGTAACATCTAGTAGGAGCAGAGCGGTGGTCTTCATAACACATAAAAGCCTTCAGTTTAAGTGTCTCAAGATTCCTGATAGCAATACTAGAGTAATAATTGATAATAATCCTGGCAGATATTCAGGGTCATTTCCTGATCATCAGTAATGTCACTGTCCGCACTAAGGATGACTCTGCATTCTTTGCTGATTAGAGAGCATAAACTGGCTGGAGTGAGCAACTACCCAGTTATAATGTGAAGGGATGTCAGTCAGGTTTTGGATTCTATATGTGCAGCAGCAGCTCACACCCTTCCTCTCCATGATGATGCTGAACAATTTATGTAGACATTTGATGTGTGGAGTCTGTTTATCCCAACGGCCAGAGATAATACATTTTGAGTTCACCTATTATCTAGGACTGGCTATTTTATTATGTAAACTTAAGCATCATTCCCCTTAGTAAATGAAAAAAAAAATGAATTCAGGTGAGGCTAAATCACAGTCTACTTCAAGATGGCAGTTCGACTTTAAATCATCACTCATTATCTAACAAACAGGAAAAGACTGATTGATGCTCCTGTGACATTGGAGAAAAACAGTGGAATGATTAGGAAAATGTCCCTGGGCCTGACAGCTTGTAGCCAAATTTTAAAACAGTTGTTTAACATCTCAATGCCATTAAAAAAGGATGCTGAGAGTGTAAGAGAGATAAAGAAGTATTTCACCCTAAATATTTAAGCAACTGCAATGGTAAGATTCTCTGTCAAATTCTGACCAATAGCCTGGATAAGATTATATTCTAGTGTAATCCACTAAGATCAAGTAGGGTTGGGTAGCAATAGGAATTCCTCTGACATCAGATGTTTGGTCAATATAATGTGGCACTGTTACCTATTTCTCACGTTAGAAGCTTGTGTTTTTGAGAAAATGTTTGTATGCTTTATCTGTCTGCTTTATAGTAAGTCATCTGCAGAAGTAGTTAGTAATGGGCATATTTAACCTTACTTTACCCTGGGCTATACAAGCTGACGGGGGTGTATAGACTACACTCACAGATTTCTGATTTTTTTGTTATTTGTCATGGTCCATCTTCCCTCCTGAATATTGCTTCTTTCTCTACATTTTCAGGTTATAAAATATAGTAGTCTATATGCGAGTCTCTCCCTCTAACATCTTACTGCCTTGATATCCTTTTCCAAACCTGTAATTCCTGATGACCAGAAAAGGGAATCAAATATCACATTCACAACCCAGCTTGGTATTTTCTCATTTAGAAAAGTAAGCCCCAGAGTTGGTCTCTTCTGTTTCTTTCCCCATGGGGCAAATCAAATGTTCTAAGAATGAGTTTAGCCCCAAAATGTAACAATCTCCTACAAGCCCTGAAAATAAAGATTTCTGTGAAATATTTCATGGAATCATTTCTGATGAAGTGGAAAGTGACCTCAGGTGTTCCTTTAAGTTCCGAACACCAGTGGATCCTTCTGCTATATCACTATGCATTCTGATCCATTGTTAATATAAGAAATATAGATTATTTGCAGCTTTTCACTGGTTGTGCTAATGTGCCTATTACTCTACAGCTGCCGCCTATTAAACAGCAGTGGTGATAGATGGTGATATTGAAAGTAAAAGTATTCTTTTTTATCTCTTCTTATTTTTTCTTATCTTATCTTTCTATTTTAACCTAGATGGATTTTGTCAACAGCCTGTATCAGTGCCAGAGTTCACTATGTCTAAATACACCTTTGTAAGAGTCTGTGAGGACCTGGAGTAGCTCCATCTGTAGAGTTCTGTTTTTGAAATGATTACTGTCATGCTGTAATCTAGTGTAGGATCCATCTGACAGGCAAATGTGATGTTTGTGAATCTAGAGCAGCCTTTATGTCCTGTCATGTGATCATGATGATTGTATAATGTTAAGGGTAAGACTTTTACTTTGAGTATTACCATCCATCACCACCACTGTTTACAACAGTCATCAACTGTGTTAGCTATTGCATAACCATCAGCAAGCCGAGTGATTTACTAAAAGCCTCAGAATAATATTCTCATGATCATTTTGACTTTTCATGACACCTATAACAATGCTGACTGTACATAAGAAAGACGGCAAAGGCTGTAGCCTCAGAAATCTAAATGCAAAAACTAAAATTTCACTGACAAAAATGAGACTAAAATCTTTTTAGTCTTTGTTGACTAAACCTAGACTAAAACTAACAGATCACTTTCACTTCAAATAATACCTATTTTTGTAGCCATGCCAACTTCAAAAGGTGGTGATATGTTGATGTTGTGTGTTCAGCTAAGATAAGTAAATGGACACAGAGGAATAGAAAACATGCAGCCAGATTATTTATTTCGGATACAGTAAGATGACACACTTCCAGTTTCAGAGAAGCACCTGCTGCTCTGTGTGCACCATGTGGACATCTGGTCCATTCACTAAACCAGGACAGCTTATTGTGGGATGTAATGGTGAAATCTTTTCCTGTTTTACATCTCAATAGAGATCTATCTTGTGCTATTTTCCCATCTGCTTTTTTTTTTTTTTTTTTAATAACACTGCATTTGTGTTACTGTACATTTGACAGTAAATGTTTCACTTATGAAGATAATAATAGGCCAGAAAATGATGGCTGACTTCCATCTGGTTCAAAGATTATTCAGAATGACTGGTTCAAGGAAAGGTAGAAATGCTGGCACCAGTGTCTGGTAAGGTTGTTAATATGTTTGTTTCTGTTTTTTCAGTAGATAACATTTTTGTTCTGATAATTACATTTCATTGCTAGAAAACTTTAACAAGTATTCACTGTTGTCTAATGAGAAAGCTTGTAGAACATTGGGTTTTTTTATTAGTCAAACCTGTAGTATTATAAACACCTCACTCACATCAATAGTTCTCCATAATCAGCCTTTTAATCTCTGTGTGTCTCTCCCTCCTTCTGACTCAGTGTTTACGGTCACCAACACATTCCTGCTGGGTGTGTGTGTGTGTGTGTGTTTCCTCCTCTTACAGGTGAAGATGGCACAGATCAGCTGGACAGTTAAGTACACTCCCGCAGTCACACATTCACACACACAGTTCAACTGAGTTCAACTCCATTTTATCCATACACACTGAAACACCAAGATTTGTCCACTCCAGAAACTGTTTTAGAAACGATCAGTTGGGCAAGAAAAAACACAGTTTCAGTCTGGACAGAGAGGTGAAACAGAGAAAAGGTATGAGGCCCTTTTTATCAGGCCCAGAGCTACTTTGGGGATTTGAGACCTAGTTTTGTGAGGTGAAGTAAGGTCCATTCTATGTCCTCAATATTTTCAGCCTCCTCTCACCTCTCTGTATTCCTGGAGACTGGATTGCTCATTACTGTAAGCTGGCTCCCACCCTTTAATTTTCCCATTTGTTTAGAGACAACAGACCTTTAAAGACCTCCATCCTTGCAGGTGTGCAGTAAGCTGGAATACTCCGCTCTTGTCTGAACTGAGGGTGGGGGTTCACTGACATCCTATAGCTAACCTCCCCTCCCCCTTCAGTTAAGTCCTTCACACTGAAGTGGAACAGTCAGAGTGACATCTTACTGCTGTCACAGCTTTATGTCCACAGACAGTATGAAGGAGGCGCACTGTCACACACAGCAGGTTTAAGTGTCTCTCATATCTGACATGAAGAGGATGACCTTCTGTTGACCATTCAGAGTCAATGCAGTGCAAGGCACATTAGTAATTCATTCTCTGTGATCAGAATCAGAATCAGACTTTATTGCCAAGTAAGTTTGCACATACAAGGAATTTGTCTTGGTATATCAGTGCTAAAGAACAGTGATAGTAAACAAAGACAGATATAGAGAAGTAGAGGTAAGGCTAAGGAGGAGAAAGAGCAAAAAGCAAAAACTATATTTACAGGGAACATAAATATATACACAAGGAACATACATGTACAAAATTAAAATGTAAAGTGCAGAGTGCAAATGTTTGAAGGTGGCAGTGATTGTCCAGAGAGATGTGCATTAATGTAACGCATAGGTGTGTGTATAATGTTAATGTAACGTGTAGTGGGGGGGGGATTATAGTCTGTGACAGTCTGTGTATCTTGTTGAGGAGCTCCCACTTTAGGTCCTGGGTGATGATGGCCCCCAGGAAGCAGGACTCCACAGTTCCCACTGGGGAGTCACACAGGTGTGTTCTTCCTGAAGTCTACAACCATCTCCACTGTCTTCACAACATTAAGCTCCAGGTTGCTTTCATTGGATCACATGACCAGCTGGTCAATCTCCCTCCTGTAGGCAGACTCATCCCCACCAGAGATGAGCCCAATGAGGGTGGTGTCGTCAGCAAACTTCAGGAGTTTGACAGACAGGTATGTCTTCATGTTGCATTCTTTTTTTTAGAACCACTGTACTATAGTTCAGTGATGTAGATTGAAGAGAGACTTGTCTTGAACATCTTTCATTGACCTACATGACCTCCTCATATTGTCGCCAGCATCAGCTTGACCGCCTGAAGTAGAAGTCTGTGGATGACAGATACTGGTGAGGATCAAGTCTCAGTGTCAGTACAGTGCAGGAGATCATCTGTAAATTTCATTAGGGAGCAGCTGTTAGAGCGTTAGATCCACCAGCAACTCCTTCCATCCATTATCTATACCACTTATCTGTTAAGGGCTGTGGGGGTGCTGGAGCCTATCCCAGCTGACATTGGGTGAGAGGCGGTGTACACCCTGAACAGATCACCAGTCTATTGCAGGGCCAACATATATAGACAAACAATTCACACTCATATTCACACCTACGGGCAATTTAGAGTTACCAATTAACCTGCATGTCTTTGGACTGTGGGAGGAAGCCAGAGAACCAGGAGAGAACCCACACAGGCACAGAAAAGCCCCAGGCTCGAACCTGGAACCTTCTTGCTGTGTGGCAACAGTGCTAACCACTGTTAACCACTGCACCACCGCGTCGCCCCTCCACCAGCAACTGATTAAACGAAACGAAAGTAAAACCCAACATGTGATGAACAGTGTTCTTATAAATTAATGAATCCAGGCTCTTCTCTTTAGGTTGTTATGTATGGGTACCTGGTAGTCACATGCAGGAAAATGGCATAATGGTTTATTTAGTACTGTAAGTGTTCAAAAAAAGTACTTTTAACTGAAGGTGTATTTGCCCTGTCTCTCTCCCGCTCATTGAAACATTTCATTTGGAAACTTGAGCATGTTGTCTGTAAATGAAATGCTCTGTATAACTGCTGTCCAGAGGGGAAACATGAGAGGGATGTAAACTCCAGCAGTCCTCTGTCCCACCGACCTTCCAAAGCCCTAATGATGAGTTTCAGATAGGTCTCTCCATATGTTCCAATTCTGTGGGAAACATGTGATCTGCCTTGATCCTCCCTTTTTGACTGGATAAAAAAAAAAGTTAGGCCCTCCTCTCCCCCTTAAAACCCAGTACTTATGTGTATATATATCTATCTATATATCTATCTATCTATCTATATATATATATATATATATATGTGTGTGTGTGTGTGTGTGTGTGTATATATATATATATATATATATATATATATATATATATATAGAGAGAGAGAGAGAGAGAGATAGATATATATATATATATATATATATATATATATATATATATATATATATATATAGAGAGAGAGAGAGAGAGAGAGAGAGAGAGAGAGAGAGATATATAGATATATATATATATATATATATATATATATAACAGGGAATTAACTCATTGCCCACAATGAAAATATTACATTTAAGGCTCATAGGTGTAGTCACCTAGCAGGTGCAGCACATTGCTGGGGGAATGGAACAGCGGTGAGGGAGGAGAGGGAACATTAAAAGAATTTGAGGGAGAGAAGAGGGAGATAAAACAGAGGTGACAGGGGAGGCAGAAAGAAAGAGAAAGACAAAAAAGACCCACAGGTTCCAGGCAGCTGGTGTAATTACAGAGCGGCAAGCACACAGAGAGAAGAAAGGGGAAGAAAAAACAAAAAGTTGCAGAAGCTGTAGTGCTGATCTCCACCTCTTCCCTGCCTCTGTTCAGCCCTCAGCACCTGTCTGCCAGCTGGACAAGCTTCACTGGAAAGTTTCCCACTTCACCTGGACAAGTTTGCTTCCTCCCATCATTCTATTTTGACCTTGGCAGCCATGTTCACAGAGACCTTCCTAGTATCTGATCTGCACACATACACTGTATGCTTCAAACTTATTCTGGTTACAGCATGGAGCATCACACTGATCAGTTGTAGGACACTGACTTTTGTTACCAAAACCTTTAGTTTCTAGTGTAATTCATTAATTCCAGGCAGCCATCAGTATCAGTTTCATCAACTATTTTTTATATGACATTAAAACTGGTTTAGTTCAAATATCCATTGAAATCATTTCAGAGGTGGACTGTCCAGCAGTCTGATTGAAATTCAGATTGAAAACATGTTTGTGGCTCATTTCTTATCAGTGTGGTTACAGATACTTTATGAGTATCTTTACTGGTTTTAGAAACTGTATGCAGCACACCATCTGGTCTATTTTATGTCTTTATTTCCTAAATGGTAAACATTAATAAAATCATCATACCTTCTCCTGCCTCAAAAACCACAGAGGGGGTAAAAGTAAGAATAAGAACTATTTATTTCATGTAAACTAGACTTGAAAATTGACTTTCCAGCCTCTCATTGCCCTGCACAGGATAAGGGATTAGATGCATGGATGATTTATTCAGCCTGCACTATATGAGCTAGTTCCTGTTTACATTCTGTGTTGGCTCAATACTTTTCAAATGTAACACAGGACATGAACATACAGTTTATGTCCACATATATATACTGTATACAGGGCTGCAATAGTGTTTATGTCCAGGATCCAGTTCCACGCTCTTCCTCATAAAACTATTTTCCCAGGGCCTAACACATGACTAACAACAGGATGCTATGAATCCTGACTTAAACAGTACAATATGATGGCTGATACAATATGATGGCAGATAATACCACACAATATCTCCCCAGTTTGTATGTATAGAAGATATCCATATCATGTAACAGCATCAGTGACAATAGCAGTAAACGTGTTGGTTATTTTAGTAGATAGAAATGGCTTCAGTCTTCCACACACAATGGACTAAACAGAGGAGCCACAGAAAGCTAATAGGTCTCTGTGTCTGTGGGTGTGTTGCGGAGCTGGTTCACACACACACACACACACACACACACATTCGACCTGAGGGGATCATAAGAGAGCCTCATTACTACTGCTGGACACCAAGAGGATGGATTCACAATGTCAATTGGAAAATCCCTTTCACCTTATACAGGAAGACATTCACAGGGAGCCTGGAGGTGAGAGAACAGCAAGAAGGAAACAAGCGTTCAGCAGCATGTGAGAAGGCCATTTTCTTCTGAACTGACATGAGGCCAGATATCAGGCTTCACAGTGCTCAACAGGCACGGCAGCAGCAGGGTTTCATTGTAATATCCAGTTGTTAGAACATGCTGCTGATGTTGGACTTGTGGATTGTACCTTGTTGTAGATCATTTGGCATCCAATGTGAGGCGGTATCCTAACTGTGGTAGGCAGCTGTAGGTGCTGGGCTGCCACTTCCCACTTGCCACTTGATATCTAAGGAACTGAGGGAGCAGCAGTCATCGTCAGTTTTGGTAGATCCTTCCTTTTCCCCTTTTGTTTAAGTAAAAATCTATTTTAAAGTTTCAACCTTTGTCCAGATGTGATGGGTAACAGACGTTTGACATGCCATCATGAAAATTCAATTCCATTACAGCGTGTTAACGTTCTTTCACCGATAGATGTCAGTGTTGCGCCACAAACAGCATCAGACATGGCTATATGAAGAGATAAATACCTTACTGCTGGTGCAGAAAATTAGCTGGCTCGTTGGTCTAGGGGTATGATTCTCGCTTTGGGTGCGAGAGGTCCCGGGTTCAAATCCCGGACGAGCCCTCCTTTCTTTTCCGTCGTCTTTTTTCACATGTTTTTATGATCCCAGTGTTAACGCTGAGAGGCAACGATCTATATATATAGACTTAATAAACAAGTGTCGTTGTTTAATATTCACTGTGTGTATTATTGTTTCTTTTTTCATTGTTACATTGCACATTGTGCCTGTACTTATTCATATCATCATTTAATAACATTAACCTGTTTATTTATTTATGTAGTATTTAATACTGGCACAACTACTACTGCTACAACACTTTGAACTAATACTGCTACAGCTACTCTAAGTGCAGTGCACAGCCACACTGCGGGAAAAGCGCAGGTGAAATCTATAAAATTAATTACAGCTGCATTCCATTCAGGTGTGCCAGTTCAGGTATTGCGTGTGCTGGTTTACAGCCACGGTTTACCATCATTTATGTGATTAGTTCCATCTGTGTTTTTCCTACGATGACATGTCTGTGAGGTGTACTGCTACAAATCATTCTACTGTTATTACTGCTGATGTTATAACTATTGCTGTTAGCGTTCAATTTATTACTTTTCTTATTTGTAAAAGAAACCTTAGCAATCACCAACCTTCAACTCAAAGCTAACACACACACACACACACACACACACACACACACACACACACAGACAACATTCCTTAAAATAGAACCTTTATTATAAAAATGCTTTTGATACAAAAATTGTCACAAGTGTAAATTACACAAAGCATTTTTAGCTGAGACAACAAATACAGGGTTTTAAGGAGTTTTACTGACACAGTGGTTTGGGTCCGGGCCCCTACAGCCCTTAATATGAATGAGCTGTGCTGCTCAGAGTTCCCACTGACACAGATAGACACCCCTTCAGCTCTGTTAGCTGGAAATCCATCTGATACTAGTCACCAGACATCAGCTGTAATGTTCCTTGACAGGAGATGGATTTACCAGACAACAGCAAACACACTGCAAGTTCCGAAAGTTCCAGCCTCAAAAAGTGCTGGTATAGTTTTCTATCAGGAAACTAGACAATGGCCAGCACTGACTGCTGTGGAAGAGACACTTTTCATGGCTACATTCACCCCCACTTGGTGCTTAGAGGACTGGATCACACTAATAGACAACAGTTTGCCTTCTGTCTTTACATTTTGCTGGCACTGTACTATTAAAATAAGATGCTCCTGTGAAGCGCACACATTACTGTAATAATAGGGCCAGCTTAAAGGAAGCATGGTGCGTTCTCCTTTGCCCAAAAGTGGTTCTAGAAGATGATACAGCATGATACGGGTTGTCCTAGATCTGTCTCTGACCCTAAAACTGTTTTCCAATTTTAGTGAGCATGACCGAAAGTCAGTTTATTAAGTCTTAACTCCACAGCCAAGGTGAAAAGCCAAAAACATTCTCCTTTTGCTTCAAAAACACTCATTTATTTCCTGGGAAACAATAATGTTATGCTCTTTTGGTACGTGCATAAAATGTTTTTGCACTTTTTGTTGCTAGGTCCTGTGTTGATATTTACTAAGTGCTGGATTAATAGACTGAATATACCAACATCCAAAGCCAATCTTTGACCATGAGGGTGGAAGTAACTAAGAAAACATGCTGCACAAAAACTCCACATTTGATATTCTTAAAGCCTTACTGGTTGTGGGACCAGGAATGTAAAGTTTGTCCTGAAAGGTGATAACTTAACACTAAAACCATTTGGACTCAGACTAAATTGTAAGTACGGTGACTTTAATACACTGTCACATTCTGGCCCCGGTCTATACTTTTTATTGAGACGGTAGTGTTTTGTAATTTTCAAGAGGAAATCAAGTAAATGTTGCCTTGTACTGAATGTCCCTGCTGTACAAAGCTAAGTGACATTCAGTCTGGGGGCTCTACATGTGAATGTTTTTTTTAGAAAAACTGAAAGGCTGCATGTTAAAACTAAAACACAGTGTTCATTTGCTCTTTAAAATCAAAACTCTTCATTTTTAGAGCTGCTTCTTCATCTGTTAGATTGAGCATCTGAGGAGCAAAGGTCAGGGGGTCAGAAAAAATCATTAGTGACTATATCAGAAAACTGTTGAGTAGTTGTTCAGACATCTGTGGCAAAGACCCCAGGCAGAGCAAAAAGTTTTAAACCTCTGACTGAGATTTTTGCAGTGGTGAGGTTTCTGCAGGATCTTTTATGTGGGAAAGCATTCAAACTCCACAGCAGTCACAGCAGGTCCACTCTACTGGAGGTGAGTAACTGCACAACCCCAGGCCACAGCATGCTTCAAACCAACTGTCTAACAGAGTCTAAAATCTTTTCTTGCCCACTTTAGGCAGTGATTGGCCAGGTGTGTGGAGGCGTGGGTGTGAATTTCTTGCCTCATACAATTCCTTTATAAAAACACTCTAATAGGACACAGTTCTCAGAGAGAGACTGGAGCAGATTTATCTGAAGCATACCGAAACCTTCAGTTGAGCTGGAACTCTTTCAACCTTTCAATTTTCTTTTCCATAAAGACTCCTTCAAACCAGACATAGTGACTGACAGAAACATACATGATCTACACACAAACAGAAATACAAATAACAGAAATCGCTATAAGAATAATTTGTTATTAACTGTAAAATAGCTTCATGATCTACTGTCAGTATGAGAGTGGTAATTTTGGGCTTTCTGTGTAATTATATGTCATAGTAACTATTATAGTATGTACACAATAGCAGCAAACATACTTTTGGTAAACGGGACCATGAGAGTAAAGAAAAGGTGATGGAAGAGGTTCAGATTCACAATGAAAAGCATCCATTTGTCACAACTCACTCATTGACTTCATTACACATATGTACAATAGCTTTACATGTTGATATTCATTTGGTATGTTGTAGTCACGTGGTGATTTCATGGGATAAGGAAGGAACTGTTGCCAGATTTGTCCCTGATGATTGGAGTAAGCTCTACCACTTAAAAAAAAAAAAAAAAAAAAAAAACAGTTGCTGTGTCCAACTACAAAGAATTCCCAATTTGAAAAGTGAGGGACACAATTTCAAAATAATGTACAAAAGATTTCACACTTTGATCTTGGCCCTGTTCCATCCATCCACTCATTCGTTCAGAATTCTACACATTCACTCAGTCATCGTCTATGAATTTATCTAATTTCCTACAATAAGCAAAACATTCACATATGCTCACGTATACAGTTGTCCAGTCATTCATCATCATCCAGTCACTCATTCACACATCCACTCATCTATCTGTCCTTTGTTTTCTGTGGAGTGGTGGATCAGCCAGCATGAATAAAATAGTAAAATAATTACTCTCTTATCTATTTTTGTTCATATTATTTTAACACTATATACAGTCCTGCCGCTGGTCTGCCAACAAGGACGCTGTGAGGAAGGAGGGGACAAACGGATGGGAGGCTGGGGGGGGTGGGGGTGTTGGGGGTTGGGTTTTGTGGCGCATGCCTTCTACGCCTTGGCTTCAATAATTTGTGGCATTGGACTCATGGTTTTTCGCACAACACCAGTGCCTAGTGCTGACTCTCTCAGTCAGTGAGTTTAGGGGAGACCTGGAGTTAGGCTTATATTTAGACAGATGGACATCTTGAAATTTTGTGATCAAGAAGTGGCCCAGCAAAGGAAGTTTTCTTCTTCTGATGGAATGAAAATTAAAGAGGGAGCTGCTGGCTGTACTCACTCATCATCTCCTTTTTGTGTCCTGCAGGGAGGCAGGAAGGGCCTCAAACCTTCAACCTGCCACGAGTGAGTGAATGTGAGAGCAGGACACATGGAAGACAGAAATAGAACTGATCAGATGATGGTCACCCAGAAAGCTCCCAGATGACTGGAATGATGAAATGACCAATGCGGGACAGATGAACCTTGAATAAGGCACTTGAGCCTAACCAGCTGATATAAAGCAGCATGTGTGAGCCGGTCAGGGCTGGAAGTTGGCACACGAGTTCTTTCCCTGGTAAAGTGGGCCAGATGAGGCCAGTTCTGGGTGAGGCGAGCATACTTTGTCCGTTCCTTCTTCACAGGGCTCTGAGGCTGTTGGAGGGTCATGAGGAGTCGGTGCAGGGTGAGGGAGGGGGGGGACACAGGTGGAAGTAGGAGCGCTCGGTGGAAGGGGACGGGGGGCAGCTCTCCTCGGCTGACAGGTACTGAGAGCGGGGAGTTGGGGGTGGAGGGTAGGGGTCCGAGTCTGAGTTAAGGTCCATGTAGTACTTGTTGTGTTTGCCGTGGCTGCCGTGGCCCGCGGCCTTCCAGCGGCCCGCTGACGAAGCCAGTCCAGCCGGCAGGTGGTGGGGGGTGTAGTCGCTGTCGCAGACGTCGGTGCTGCAGGGCGTAGTGGGAGGGGCAGCGCCACGGACTGGGTGGTAGGGTCTGATAGGGAGGAGACACAGACTTAGTTTAGTTCAGGTTCACATCTGTTACATTTAATCTTCATTTGTATGTCCAGCAGCACTAATTCAGATGCTTCAGGAGTGCTCTGTCTGGAAAAAGCTGCAGCAAACAATACAATAGTGAAGTCCAACTAATGCTAACATTGAGATATTTTATATTGTTGTTGTTGCAATCCAAAGCCAAACCAACACTGAATAACCCTGATAACAAGTGTGTGTATCCAAGCCTGATATATCTCATTCTTCTCCACTATTAAACTGAGCGATATGTTCCTTCATTACCATGAACATACATGCAGCCCCAAATACTCAGAGCCCCAAATGTGGATTCATTTGCAGCTGAACAAATTCACTATCTCCTCCTGTTAACACTGAAACTACACTGATGTGTTGTTTCAGTAAACTAATAAAGGAGCCAACCATTGATGCAGCTGCATCTTTGGTAAACATTTGCTGGTGAGATGAATGTGGTCCATGTCAGACATGCCGTAGTAAGACTACATGAGTGTGTGTTACCTGTAAGACCTGGTGGTGGATGGACTGTTGGAGGAGTAGAAGATCTCTGTGTTGTAGAGAGAGCGGTCAGTAGCTGGGGATGGAGGAGGGTTCAGGATCTACAAACAAAATATCTGTGTTATTTGATTGTTGAGAGACAGCAGCAAACAATGTGCACACAAAAGTGTGTGTGTGTTTGTGTGTGTGTGTATGTGTGTGTCTATATGTGGACCTGAGGGTAGAAGGCTCCTTTGGTAGATGATGAGCTGCTGGATGAGGCTCCAGTCACATGGTTCCTGTCATAGAGAGGAGCTCCACTGCTGCTGCTGCCCATCAGGCTGACTGAACTCATCATAGACTTCCCACAGGAAATACCTGCACACAACAATTCACATTTTCATAACAAACAAACCAATACAAACAAAACAATAACACATGAGTAATGTCTGATATTACCTTGGAAGGTGCCGTGCTGGGAGCTGCTGGGGGCAATGAAGTTGAGGGGCACATGGGGCGTACCGCTGATGTACTCGTGAGGAAAAGTGCCACTGGGGCCCTTGTAGCGTCGACACACCACACGCTGACAGACAAAGTAAGCTCCCCCGATCACAAAGACAAGCAGGATGATGGCAATGACTGGACCAATGGTGTTAGGCCCAGTATTGGGGATGCCACTGGAGGGAGGAGACACATATTCTACACAGAAAAAGAAGAGGAAAAAGAAAAGAAAGGTGAGTCCAGTAGAATTTTAGGAGAAGAGAAGAAGTACTTAACCATAAAACAATACATACATGCTTATAATATATGTTGTATGATATATTATATTTAATTTTTTTTACCACAGGCAAGTTCATCTGATCCGTCGGGACAGTCAGAGTAATTGTCACACTGTTGTTTCTTAGTGATGCACTGGTTGTCACCACAGCGGAACTGGTTAGGAGGGCAGATAGCTGGAGCAGAGGACAGACAGAGATGTAGATCCATGTCAGTGTTTTACTATGAATAATGTGACAGCATATTAAAAGAAAAGCCTCCATTCAATGTGATCAACAAAGTTACTGAAGTATTCAAAACCTCTATGTTTTAAAACATATGTAATGCAGCAGGGCCAACAACAAGGGAACAATGTCTATATTATGCATCTGTCTTTATAACTCTTTATTACACTACTTACTTAATTTACTTACTTTTTTAATTGACTTAACATTTCTTTATAAAACGATTCTGTGGTAAACTTACTTTCACAGTCCTGCTCGTCAGAGTTATCAGCACAGTCGGGTTCCCCATTGCAGCGCCTTTGAGCATCAATGCAGCCTCCTTTATCACACTGGAACTGGAAGGCTGAGCAGACGGGGCAGTTCTCCTCATCGCTGCCGTCTTCACATTCAGAGAAGCCATCACATCGCCAGGCCATAGGAATACAGTCGATCTCCCCTGTGGAGCAGGTGAACTGCTCTGTGGAGCAGGTGGGAGGCTCTGAGAGAGAAACAGAAGGCAACATATGTTCACAGTATGTAGATGAAAGGACTGAATACATAGATCTGAGCCTTCGGTGTGTGAGTATCGTGGCACAGTCAGACTGCTGCCGCAGACCTCACGTGGTGTGTCCAAAAGGTGGAGAGATAGTATGGGTAGTGTTAAACTGCAGGAGCATGGCTAGCATGCTGTGATGATGTGTTAATTAAACAGTTTTTATGTATTTATTTTAGTGTCATCAATCTCTGTCCTTGCACTCACTACAGACAATTAGCATCTCTTCTTCTCTGCTGTTTGTATTATTTTGGTGAATAAGAGGTCAGTTGCCCCCCTTCTCACAAACTAGCTGGACACTGGAGAGCCTTGTGGAGGCGAGAGAATTTGCAACCAGCAGGGAATGTATCTGTCCCCGCTCCACAGAGAAATGAATGGGAGTCAAATTCTGGTCTGACTGTGCCATGATCCTGATCATAACAGTGAAGTGTGTGGTTCACCTCCACAGCGCAGCAGGTCCTGCAGTAACACCAGATGCATTGGACAGGAGCAGCGAGGTGTACCATCACCCTTAGCGATGCAGATATGAGAGCAGCCCCCGTTGTCACGGGAACAAGGGTGGGATGCTAGAGAGAAGAAAAAGTCATTACTAAAATAGTGCATGCTTTCCTGTCAAACCACTACCTCAACAAATTCATATAGCCCGCTGCTATGAGCTACTCAGTGTATGTATGTGAGAGGCAGAGGTACATACCAAACTCCTGTGGGTCCATCTCCTCTACAGCATGGATGGAGGTCAGGTATGATATCCTTCCCTGTATGCGTGTCCGTCCGTCTCCAGTCAGTTTGTCCACCCTCTCTATCATCTGCTGCTGCCGGTCGATCCAGTACAGATGATCTCCCAGAACTGTCAGCCCCATTGGCTGGAGAATGTTGGAATCCTGGAGGACAATACGATTGGCTCCTGGGGGAGATGGAATGATGTCATAAGAAAATAAAATTAGTACATCCCAACTAATACTGGATTTCTGAAACTAATACAGATAACAATATTTCAAAGTTTAAAATAATAATAATCATATTGGCCTCTATTCATTTCTCAAAAATAAATTCATATTTTTGATGAGGATCCCTTTAATTTGCTTTAATTTAAAATCAAAACAAGCACTTAGCAGAGTATTTTACATTTTGAAAATAAACGTATCAGTTCTGTAGTGAAGACAATGGGTCTTATGCAAGACTCGCAAGATTCACCAGATTCGCTCTCATGTGGCATGCATTAAGACGTAAGACAATTTATGACATTCATCAATTTTCTCTTACATAGAAGAGAAAAAAATCACTTAGATATGAACTAACTTTTCTTTTGTTTTATGACTGAGAAAAACAATGACTAATCTACTGGAACATGAATCTCTGAATTGCTATGACTGTGGATGAACCACAGCAAATAAATACAGAGTAAGTAAGATGGCACAGAGGCTTTGTTTGCACATGAACAGTGTCACTGAAACATTCTGTTGTAGACCACACTACAGCTTATCAGTGGTTAAAAAAGCAGTAGGCATCACATTTACTTATCACCCTCATCACCACTAGCTGATCTGCATGTGAATGTGAAAAATGGCTGTTTGGAGTTGGCTGATCCCATCTGACCAAAAATAGGCAAAACAGTGCTGCACTATCTGTCTTTGTGAGTGTTCTTTGGTCTCAGTTCAACACATAATATCAATGTGTGTGTGTGTGTGTGTGTGTGTGTGTGTGTGTGTGTGTGTGTGTGTGTGTGTGTGTGTAATGGCTTCAGTAAGTGTCTGTTTTTGGTCACGATTTCTATGTGGCTGCACGTAGCTGTAAATATACCATTGGAGTCTGGTCTTTCTTGATTCCACTTATAACTGCACTGTGCTATAGCCACTCCACAAAATGTTTCAAAGAAATGTAGCTGTGACAGACAACTGACACAGCCTATCATAAGTTACAAACTGTGACAATTGGTCCCAAAGTCCAAACATTCATTTGGAAATGATTCATTATGGAAGATCTTAAAGAGATAAGATAAGAGATAAGATAATCCTTTATTAGTCCCACAATGGGGAAATTTACAAGGGATGTGCATCGTACCTGGAGGTACCTGGAGGTAATGCAATTCCAGGTCGATGTGTGGAGTGGAAGGAGCAAGCCCCCATTCCAGCTCCCTGCTCCAAAAATCAATTTAATTTATGGTCCCCGGGTAGGGAACGTATCAGATATTAAACTGATAAGAACAGATACTACACCTGATCTTAGCCAAAAGGCAGAGAAGTCAAGAAGAAGTGAAACTGCCTGTTTAATGTCTAACAGAAACACTGCTTGTTGGATAATAAGCTGAGACTATTGTTTAATGCCTATTAGTTCAGGTGGCATGAGAGAGAAGTAAAACTATGATGAGAGACTGTTGGACAGTTTATTACTGTGGTTGTATGAGGGTTTATATAGAATAATGATAAGAATCTCTGCAACAACTTAAAACTGCCTCTTTAGACTTAGACTTAGACAGACTTTATTGATCCCTTTGGGATGACTCCCTCTGGGAAATTACGTAAAAAAAAAAAAAAAAAAAAAACACTTTCATAGTGTTTCCAGGTTTATTCCACATATTTAATTTCCTCTGGTGCCTAGGAGATGACAATAACAAATCATGTGTCCATGGTAACTTGCCTGTCAGGTCACTGCTCTCAATTCTTTTGAGGTCGGCATCAACCCAGAACAGTTTTCCCAGTTTGTTGTCCAGAGCCAGAGCTACTGGTCTGATCAGACCTGTGGTGAACAAAGATTCCCTCTCTGTCCCGTCCAGACTGGCTCCTTCAATCTTGGCTGAGCGCTCCTGCACTGTGGTGAAATACATGTACCTGCAGAGGGACACACACACATTTATATAGGACATTGCAATTGCCTATTTTCACTAAGTCAGTAGGATATCCCAGTAAGTTCAGTTCAACACATCTTAATGTAATCAAGCATTTATTTTGCGTAGCCAACTGCAGGCACCAATATAAAGATGAGCTCACCCTTTCTCAGCGTTGACCACGATGGCCCGGGGCTTGTCTGTGTCGTCCTTCAGGACCACACCCACGGTGTGTCCGTCCATCCTCTGGACATTGATGGTGTTGGTTGTCTCACAGGTCCAGTAAATGTGGCGGCTGTAGGGGTCCAAGCTCAGGTCATGAAGTTGGTTGTCCACTGGCTGAACAGTGCTGCTCACTATCATGGACTGGAGGAAAACACAGCAAGGTCAGCGTTCCATATTTTACTCATTTTGATGTCACTCAAATCATGTGAAGTTTAATAAGCTGCTCTCCCCACTACAGCCCATCTAGCTACAATATTTATCTTTCCATGAAGCTGTGTAAGGGCAGGATAGTCATCACAGTTGTTATTAGTCTTCACTGTGGTCCACTTCTGATACTTGAGGTAGGTACTTGAGTTAACTCACTGAGCAAATTAAGCCAGTGTCTGTTTGATTATTTACACATTCTCCAAATTCCCAAAATTCCCTAAAGAGAGTTTTCCCTCAATTTCACATAAAAGAAAAGACACTTGTTCACTGGGCCTGTTAACCTGTTAACCCTCCCACTGTTATTTTACTGTTATTAGGAGTCTCCATCTCATCATTAGTTTTTTGGGCATACTACAATTACAGATCAAAATTACAGCTGTGTGCCATTTTAATAGTTTCCTCCATCAGAGGCTCCACCTTAAGTCTAACACATAACTACAGGTTTATGTTCCCACTGTATAGTCTTCATATATTACTCTATATTGTCCAGATGTGAAGGACACAACCAGGACTAACGTAAAGAGCCTGTGAGGTGTGATGGAGAATAAAACAACAAATCTGTGTTTTCAATTTAATAATTTGTGCTCTTGAATTAGTGCTCTGGATTTCATATTGTTTTTGGCATGAGACACCCACATTCAGGCTCTGTCTCAAGCTCTCTCACTGCCTCAAATATGCAGTAGCTATATTTATTAATTAGCTGCCGGTTCCAAGTTTGTCTACTCTCTGTGCAGAGGACGCCTGGACTTTGGTCTCGGTGAAGAGAATTCTGTGAACTATTTCATTTGAAGAAGAGGAGCAGGATCCTCTGAGGGTCATTCTTTTTTAGGCTGTGTCTTTCAAGGAGGCGACTCAGCTAACAGTATGTTTAATTTACTAGCCTACAGCAGAACACCATTTTCACTGAAGGAGAGGACACATTTACTGTTAGTATGATTACATGTTTCCACAATAGCAAGCAAGGAGAAACAAGCTGAGGATATAACAGGTTTTCATCCACAACCACCTGTTAATATCCATACACTAGGTCTCATATGCTGTGAGTGTATGTATCAGGGTGAGCTTTACCATGGCTCCATCATCTCTCGCCCTGCGTATGTTCTGTCGTCCATCCAGCCAGTAGACCAGCCGGTCCAGCGGGTCATAGCTGACGGCTCGCACGTTCCTCAGGACATGGATGGGCAGGATGATGTCAGGACTCTGCTCTCCCAAAACCATCCTGCTGATACTGGCCTTTTGACTGAAGAGCAGGAAACTAGAGGGAGCTGCAGACAGAGAGGCAGAGGGGGAGAGATGGGGGGATGGATGAAGGAATGGAGAGATGGAGAGAAGGGGATGTTCAGTCTCTTCTCTTCAGTTTTCTCTCTGGCGAAAGGAAGGCTGAAGTTTGCTCAATGCACATTGTGAAATACAAAGACAAACACGTAGGGTCAAAACCCAGAGTGCTAAGCCTAAAGACACACACACACACACACACACACACACACACACACACACACACACACACACACATATATTCCTGTCAGAGGAGCTGAAACTGCTCTGAATGATGGTCCTAAGAGCTAAGGAAGTATGGAGGGCCTCCAAGTCTTTGGAAACATAACAGAGGTCATGTTTCCAGAGAGACAGAAATATGCTGGGTTTCACAGTGTGTGTGTGTGTGTGTGTGTGTGCGTGTGTGACACGTGTTCTCTTTTTTGATCTTTTTTACCTTTTACTTCAGTCACTGTTGTTCCATTTGTTCTTGACTTCCAACTAAAACTGCATGGCAGCTGAGAGCTAGGGAAACACCTTACATTTGGCCAAGTACATCACAGATCAAACACTGAATCAGTCACACACACACAGATTTCCACCCATCTCACTGCCAACATCTTCCAACTGAACTGTGAGCTTTTTTAAGTACCTAAACTTTTAGGTAAAATTATGTCATCTGTTTCCAATATAAACCAGCCTATTTCAAGGATTGTCAATTTTCTTGTTATAATTTTCTAGTTATAAAGTTATAATGTACTAGTTGAGTGATCTGTCTACCTCATTGTATCATGTTTCAGAATACTTACACTCATTTCTAGATATCACAGTATTAGCAGGAAAATAAGTCTTGATTGTTGAGCCTTTATGTTAACAAGCCCTTTCTAAATTGTCAACAAGGAGATTGGAGACACATGTTACCACATTTATGCATTCTCACTGAGGTTAAAAATAATGGTATTGAAGCTTCCTGTACAAATGTGATTCCATGTACTGTTGGCCAGTGAAGAGCTCCACTGAAGCAACTGTACAGTAAAATCTAGTGGCCTTTGTCAACCTCAGCTGCAGAGACATTGTTTTGTGACTATATTTTAGAAAAGCATTGCCCTGTTTTCTGATTTTAATTTGTTGTTAATGCAAACTCAACATTTCTTAATGTTTACTTGTTCCTTCATCAGTCTAACAACAGGGTCATCTCATACTCACCACTATGCTACTCACACTTTTTCTTTTTTTAGAAATAAATATGGTTTCATTTCATTAATTATTTCCAATGCTGAAGAAACAGAAAACAATTCATGAATGAGAACATGAGAATATGAGATGACTATGTTGTTGCACTGATGGAATTAGCGCTGCGGAAATGTACATTATGATTATATTATTATAGATATTATATTATTACATTATAGACGCCTCAACTTTGTCTCTCTAAATCCGAGTGGAAGAGCAAAATTTATCTTTTCCATTCTTTTCTTCACCATACTAGTTATACAATATTAGAAATTTAAGATGAATCTTTTAACCTGCACTACAACTCTTTTGGAGCTGAAACACCATTTGTATGAGTATATGACCTTTACTAACCTCAGCTCCTCAGCAGTTTCTGGATGAAGTTATCTCTGATACAATCATGTGTTTCATGCTAGCGTCAGTTCTCTATATTATTTAAATGAACTTTGTCTTTGATACTTTTATGTGATTTATACCCTTTTTAGCCATTATTCGTCTGATAACATTCTCATCACATTTACCACTCGCAGTTCAGACTGACTGTGCTCAAGGCCAGAGGTGAATTCTTACCCCGGTCCAGTTGCTACATCTATCTTTTAAGTATGAGGCCATCTGTGTGATTTTTTTGTTGCACAATTGTGCATGAGCTCTGTCCTCGCAATTGAGATTGATTAACTCTGCTTTGCTCTATTAACATACTCTATCATTTTATTTCAACTTCCATTTAAATATACAAAAGACAACTGCTTGTCGAATTATCATTCATTTGTTCATTTTCCACATCACCCAGCAGCATATATATCTGTACTTACAGCTACAGTTCCGTCCATCGGGGTTCAAGGTGTAATGGGAGGCACAACGGCACTGGGCACCAGCAGGTGTGGCCAGGCAGAGGTGGGCGCAGTTGCCGTTGTTATGGGAGCACTCGTTGGTACCATCCTGACGGGAGGAGTGAAACACCAGGATGTCCAACATGAGCTCCAGCTGGCCCTGAGGAGATAATGAGAAAACAGCAATAAAGATCAGTATGTCTGGACTGAATGTATTGTGAGTGATATTTTAAACCAATCTTCAGTGATCATTTTAATGCCAAAAAAGCATTTAATTCCATACCTGCAGTACCACAGTGCGGTTGAGTCCACTGCGTTTGTCTGCCCGTTCAATACTGCGCAGGTTAAAGTCTGTCCAGTAGATAAAATCTCGGTACTGAGTCAGACCGAAGGGGTGAGGGAGGTCATCCACAATGATCTCCCTCTGAAGGCCTGTAGGAGACAACACAACATTTCTAAACCCCCTCCTCAACAATATCATCATCCAAGCATCAAGCAAAGCTGCCATCATCATTGCAGATTTATAGTCAAGTAAATGGAGATCAGATGTGTTTACATCAACTGAATCTACAATTCATTTAAGAATGTCAGGAACATTCATAAGAATAATTATGTCTGTCCAGACTGACATAATGTAGTGAACTGTACTGTGTAGTGAACTGTAGGAATTGCAGCCATGATAGTAGACAATGCTTCAAATATGAATGTTGCTCTGAAGAAGCTACAAATTTTAAGATGCAGGTGCTACACACAAATCTCAACCCAGCAGAACAGAAGATCTATACACTCACCACAGTTTCAAGGTGAGCATCCAAAATTAGTGTCACCAATTCAGTATCAGACCAAATGTGGAACATGGTCACAATCTGAGGTACACCCAGAAAACTGTTTTAGCAGAACATTAATGATGTCACAGTGAAGTTAACCTTTGACCTTTTGGATGTAAGATGTAATCAGTTTATTGAGTTCATATTTTGACCCTCAGTTTAGCAGTGTACTTGTCAACCATGTCAACGTATATGTTGAAGACAAATAGAATAAGCCATACCACGTTCTAATCATGTGTGCTTGTACCAATTGTTCAGGTATCTCTTGTTTTTGGTGACTGGCAAACACCACCCATCATATGAAACTGCACTTGATGGTGTGCTCACAGGCTGTGGTGGATAGCAGAGCAATAGCATGAGTCAGAGGTATGTGTTTAAATATGAGTCAGCAAAAACTTTGTTTATATTTTGTGAAGAGCATGGCTGAATTCATTCTTTTCTTTCCTTTTCACCCATTTTTCTCCTGATATAACAAAGCAGGCGAGGAGGGTGTGGATGGAGGTTGATATTGCACCATTGTATTTACTAAGCCATGCCCAGTCTCAAGTGATCCAATCAAATCTGAGGGATCTGATTAAACATGATTGTAACTTAACCCTGCCCATGTCATTTTGAATTCTATTAGTTTAAATTGTTTGTTTCTCCGGTCATGCTTTGTAAACTTCAGTGTAAAGGGAGAAGCCCTCAGGTTGTTAACATGTTTTCTCTGTGTTGAAGTTTCAGCAGAAGAAAAATGCCTCTGAAAAAATACAGAGAGGGTGGAGAAGGGGAGGAGGAGAATTCAGTGCTGCAAGGACAAGTTATATGTGGGCTTTAAACACAACATGATTTCAAGGATTTTTTAAAGATGTACAGGATCCATGAATGTAATAAATACATTCTGCTAACAATACTTGATTTTGTTCATGTGAGATGTTCATTCAAAGTGTGTGTGTAGAGAGAATAATATTACTCCACAAGGACAGACAGTAGCCACCACTATGAGTGTGTGAAGTTAGTTGTTTAGGTACAAAATGTACAGCTTCAAAGAAATGAGCCATATGCCTGTTACTGATGCACAGAGAATGTTAGGATAGTTTAATGTGTGAATATTCATGTGTGTGTCCAAACCTTGCATGTTGGTGCTTTCAATCATGCATGTGTCCAGGTCAGTCCAGTAGAGTCGATGGTCTACATAGTCAATTGTCAGTCCGTTGGCGCGGCCCACTTTATCCACCAGCGTCATGACAGTGCTGCCATCCATGTAGGCTCTGGCTATACGAGGTCGACCACCCCACTCTGTCCAGTACATGTAGCTGGGGAGACAAAACTGTTTCAGCCTGGGACACACAGCAAGCTATCCATCACAAAGAGCTATGATGGTTTCAGTAAAATGTATGCCAGAACGTGAACCTGTTTCCACTTTATAGGATTTGTTTTGTTAAGTTCTATAAAAGAAGACAACTTTGTTTTTATTAATGTGTGAGCATGGGTATGTGATCATAAAATGACATCAGACGCCTCCAGGCGAGTGTGTTGACAGCTCTAGGCCATGACATCACCTGACGTGTTTGGGAATTTGGCACGCTGGCACAGGTACTTAATGTTCATGTGCAACACACACACACACACACACACACACACACACAAACACACAGTTTGTGTGTTACACAAGAGTTACACAGAGGCAGTGTCTCGGGGTGGTTTGGCCACAGATGAACAGTGATGATGTCGGCCTTAAAAAGACAGGTTTAATAGCATCATCTCTCTCTCAGCTGGAGGTTATGAGGAAAAAGAGGAGGGACGCTGCCTCTTGTACCTACATACCAACACGGTGACATCGCTACACTCTCACTACCTCAGACAGAGTGAAGAGACATGCTACATGAAGTCACTGGCACCAACTCACACCCTTGAAAGATGAAAGCCTTCAGCCTAATACAGGTGTCTGATGGTGAATCACTTCCACAGGGCTGCTCCACAAACTGTTTTTACCAGCTGTTCAGCTGTTTGCAGCCACAGCACAGCCACAAGTGTTTTATCCCATATACTGTACATTACACACTTGTCCATGTCAAAAATATAACATTAAGATGATTTAAAAATAAATGACCTAAGTCAAATGACAAAGCTGATTTTGCACAATGCGGCCAACATGTCAACCAGCTTTTTAAATGCTGTAGCTCCCAGTCATACCCATTGGCAGGGTCCAGTGCAAGGGATCGTGGGTTGTCCAGCGAGCGTGGGTTGTCAAGATCCTTACAGACGAGAACCTGTCGGTACTGGCCATCCAGCCGAGCCACCTCAATACGGTTAGTCCCTGTATCTGCCCAGTAGATGTTACGACCCATCCAGTCAACTGCCATGCCCTCTGGGTAGTCCAGTCCAAACTCTATGACATGTTCTACTGAGCTGCCATTCATATATGCTCTGCTGATTGTCTGAAAGCAAGAGAAAGGAGTGAGAGGATAATGAGCGAGAGGGAAACAGAAAGAATTCCCATTCAAATCCCAGCTTTTATCACCATGATTCAATGCAAGTCACAATGCTAAACAAGTAATAAACACATTGTCCAACTACTGTCAGGTACAATATTATATGTAGAAATATACATATAGAACCCTACTCATTCCAAATACAATTTCATGTTTCATGCATGTCCATGTTTAAAGGTTTAAATTTAAACCATCAGGAAGTTTCTACAGCCCAGCCCACCTTGGCTTGTATGTCTGTCCAGTATATTCTCCTTTCACAGACATCAAAGTCGAGAGCTGAGGCCTCTTTAACTCCTGTCAGAGGAATGGCCACATCATTGCTGTTGGTACCCAAAGAGATACTCCTGATGTTGTCCCTGAGGAGAAAAAACAATGAAAAGTCAGATATCTTTCCATCTGTTTCTGTACAAAACTGCACAACTAAAAGGAGAATGTTAGTTGTTACATTACAGAACATAAGTAACACCTGCAGCTGTAAATGACACAGCAGACCAGTGAAGGTGATAATACAGGATTTTTACTCTCTGTGGGGAACTGACAGCTGACGCAGAGCTCCACTGTGCTGTGAGAGCAGCTAACAACACCGGGCAGGAAAGGCAGAAAAATTCAACTGGATTTGTTTGTACCACAATATCTAAACAGGCTGTGTAAGATGAACAGTATGTTAGCAGAGCAGGAGTAGCAGGTTCAGTGCTTTGTGCATGTCTACACAGGATGCATTCAGGTACAGTATTGATTGTATGTCACCTGTGTTTTGGCAGCATTCAGGGCCCAACTCACAACCATTGTAGTTATGCACATAAGAAAATAGTCTGAAGAGTAAAAATATGCTTTGGGTCATGTTTATGTGTATATAGCCCAAGACAAGACAGACTACACCTACACCAAAACACCTACTAGACCAGTTAAGTCTGAGGTAAAGAGAATGCCTCCAGACTCAAGACTGAAATGACTGACTAGTATACTGCATCCTGCAAAGAGGTAGCAGCCTCACCTCGGAACCAGGGAATGGCAGTCCACCAATGTTCAGGTGAATTGTGTCGATGTCCTCGTTATTGACAGCTGGTTTTTACTTTATTGTTTACGTTGTAAATGTAAATAAACAACATGAATGTAATATGTACTTGTAAGTAAGGGTTAGGGTTTGGTGAGAGGAACAGTAAGCAGGTCCTTGTAGCTCTATTGCAGGTGGGTGTACCTGTTGGTGAAGAGCAGGAAGGCCTCAGGCACCACACAGGTCTGCAGGTCTGAGAGGAGCTCCATCCCCATCGGACAGGCACAACTGACAGCCTGCCGACGCCAGAAACACAGATGGCTGCATCCACCATTATCCACTGCACAGCCATTCGTACCTGGACACAGTTTGAAGGAGAGAAAGTTTTAGTGATAACATTTATTTCAAACTGCATTTTACATCTTTCACTCAGTATGTTCAGAAATCACCTGAAAACCTGTCCTCCTTACCGTACGTCTCTGTCACTTTAGTGGCCTTCAGCCCCATTAAATCTGGCAGCTGATCAATGATGATCTCTCGTACAGCCGTGGCTTTATGGACCCTCTCGATGCTGCGTCTCTGCCAGTCAGTCCAGTAGATGTAATCACCCAGCAGAGTAAAGCCAAAGATGTGCGGCAGCTTGTCCTCTAGCAGAGTCTGTCTATTACTGCCATCCACATTGATCACCTGAGACAGGTACAGAGAGAGGAGACAGGGAAACCTTTAGAGCTTTTACAAGACTGTAATCCACCATTAAAAACTTACAGCTTTACATTTTTCATGCAGCTTTAATTTTACACTGCCACCTATGTTAAAATATAATACTTAATAGATTCTACAAATGTATGGAGAATCTATTAAGGAAGGTTAATCACTTCCTCTAATGTCCCAAAGAATGTGGTGACAACTTGCGTGTCTGTGAGCAGGACACCAAATCTATCAGTTGCTATTCTCTAGCTGACCCTGACCTTTGACCCCACAGGAGATGGGTCCATTTCTATCCAGAATGTAATAGAAGAGCACATATGATACAGAGGAGGCTGACAAAGTGGTGGAAAGGGAAAAGAAGAGCTGGAGGAAACAGGATGGAGAGAGATACTGACTGAGGCAAAAGACAGAAAATGGGGATGTCCACAGGAAGTCATGAGTCCTAGAATAACTGACTTCTACAGAGCAGGACAACATAATGGAAACACAGAAAAATGATTTTAAAGGGGAATTCCACCCATGTCAACATGAACGCACTTCTATATCTGTCCCTGGAGGTTTACTGTGATGACCCACTAAAAGTTCAACTGATCACAAAATGCATACAACAGAAGAAACGGCCATTGCCTTTTTCAGTACACTGAAATGGGAATGAACATTGAGCACTAAGACTTGAACTTGGTTATTTTACAGCATACTCTGTTTATTTTAATGCCTTCATCTGCATAGTAAGTCAGTAGACCTAATCCTAACCCACAATCACTTTCTTCACTGGCCTACTAAACAGTACATAGCAATGAAACAATTATAGCTAAATGGCACAGTGCTGTCGTTTTAGCTGTTCCCAAGGAAAGTTTTAATCGAAAGCAACTGGACTTAGTTGTCCAACTGGTTGGACCAATCCCAGCCTGGTCAGCTGCGAACACGAACTGATGAAGCCTCTTGGATGAGAGGTGAAACGTCTTCTAGACTACAACTAAGTCCAGTTGCTTTCGATTAAAACTTTCCTTGAGATAACTATGACCTGGATGAATGAGAATATTCACAGGCTCGTCGTTTTAGCTGTGTTTTTTTAAGATATGAACCCAAAAAGTCCTGGTTTGTAAAATACAGTGGAAGGACTTACACCAGGTTGGGAGTTGTTAGGTGCCCATATTGCAAAATAACAGCCCTGAATACAAATGCAAACATCTTCCACAGCCTCCTCAACCATCAGATCTAAATATTATTATCATTATCATGCATTCATTCATCAAAGAAATTCTACCATCAACTGATGACAATTAAGAATGCTCAGTGAAATGAAACAATGAAAATATCATGGTATTAATTCTTTAGGATTCCTCTTACATACAGGTTTTTATTGAATCAATTTGATGGTGTGCCTTGTTTAACCTCATATTGCCATTAACAGTGTCAGAAGGAGAGACAACATTATGTCAGCTACAAATTTCTATGCTGACACAGAGATTACAAAATCACAGGCAAAACACACAGTGGAACACGGTCTGTTTTGCCTGTGTGTGTGCGCATGCACATGTGCACGCATATCAGTCACAAGGCATCTATTACTAGGCTGTTGAAAACTGATACAGGCACCCTTGCCAACAAATCCCCCTGCTGTGTGTGTGTGTGTGTGTGTGTGTGTGTGGTATTTGTGGTTGGTTTTGCGTGTGTGTGTGTGTGTGTGTGTGCATGTTTCTATGAGCGGAAAGCGAGAGCTGCAGTTGACAAGGCTGCAATTAGAACTTGTGTCCAGCCCTCCTCCTCACCGCCTGTGCTATTACTGGACCAGTGTCGACTGAAATAGACGCACGCTTTTATTTTAGACACACTACAGTCATCTACAGCCTGTGTGTGTGTGTGTGTGTGTGTGTGTGTGGTGTGTGTGTGTGTGTGTGTGTGTGTGCGTGTGTGTGCTGTGTGTGTGTGTGTGTGTGTGTCTGTCACGCACTGCTGAAGTTCTTCTCTTCTGCCATGCCAGAGATTTCACAAATAGGAGAAATTCTGTTGGACAATCTGTTACAATATATGTGTATGGCAAACAGATACAATAAAAGTGAAGTCTTGGAAATAGTTTAGTGCAGTGTATAACAGGCCTGCAGCTGGTGAGATCACTGAGTCAGGATTAAGATGCTAACATGCTAACATCTTAGCCATGTTAGAGCACAGACAAAGAAAAACTCTCTCACGTGGTGAGATCGTCGGCCAGCAGATGAAATGTGAGTGCTGTTCTTATGTTTTTCTTTCTTACTGCGGTCTTAGTCGTGCACTATGTGTACTGGAGGGTATAAAGCCACGTTCAGACTGACAGTAACACTGCTCAGAGGGTTTTAATGTTTTTTTGACTGAAACACAATCCAGTAACACTCGGAGTCTGCCAATAAAACAGAGGATAAAATGACACTGTAACTGCTTTTTCAGTGTGGTAAAATCATAGCATATAGGCAGAGAAACAAAACTCATCTTGACTCTGACAGAAAAATTGCCTAACTTGAAGCTGTAGACTTGCTTAATTATAGGAAGTTATGTTACTTCTGTTTTGAGACGTATGACTTTTCAGATAATGTCCCTATGTTACAACAATTACTGGACTGTGACATTGTGATAATGTGTTACCACACTTTTGTAGCCTGTGTTCTGAAGAACACGGTGGTGTCTTACAGCAAGTAACACTTTATGAGTTCAGATCTGTGGCCGTCACTTCAATTGTTATGGAATCAAAGGATACCTTAATCCACCACAGTTCACCTCAGGCAGTAAATGTATTGAGGATGCCAAGCTCTTCATCCTAAACACGATGTACACACCCCAGCTAGGCTTTTGTTTGTAGACTATCCTTCTGTTTTGGGGTTAGGGTTAGGGTTAACTTTTAACCATATGTTTTGACTGACTGAATGTTTTCTGATGTTAATATTCATCCTCATCTTATTTGTATTTTTTTTTTTTTTTTTTGACTGACAGACTGCTGAGGGTTCTTGTGGATATCTGTTTCTTGACAGAAGGTTATATGGAAATTGATCAAGTATGTTATATCCTCAAAACCTGTTATTGAACTTATTAACCACTGTCAGTGCTGTGGTGATGTGTAATGATGGCCCTGCTTCCATCAGACAGAGCATGTCATGTTTGATCCATTTATTTATACCCAATATAAGAGAGATTATTAGAGAAGAGATAGATAGACATGGTTGTCGTGATGAAGGATAAAACTGTGTTAACTTCCCAAGCCAGTCTCAGCATATTATAAACCACTGTGTTTCGTTTTTGGATAGGCCTTCAAACTCATGGATCAGTTACTCAAACCTGACCTCCTGGATTGTATTTCATGTCTCACCAGTGCTTAAAACAACCTGCCCCCACCAACACAGCTCCTCATCATGCATGTTGTTTAACACAAGAATCTCAGTCTTAGTTCCATGTCACAACCAAGTCCTGCAGTGGTAGACTACAACTTTACCTCTGTGGCACCTGCATGAGATTTTAAAACCACTCCTGGACACATTGCAGTGACATATACCTCGTATTACTGATTTGGATGGGCGTATGTCTGGGTTTTAAAAAGGCAGAACTCAACAGCAACAGCACTTTCTACACTGTCACACAGAGCAGAGCGGAGCAGTGCAGCCAACTCCAGCAGCCACACGCTGCAAGCTGGATTAAAGTGGGCCAAGCAATCAGCCCCCATTGACAGGAGCTGCATTAGTTAATGTTTAATACAATGAAATGTGGTCCTTTGTTATGTGCTATTATTGCATCAGACAAAACATTTAGCAAAAGTAAAACTCTGTTATAATGTTAATCACACTTTAATTTGAACAATAGAAATGTGAAAAATGTAGATGTATGATATGATCCCATCATCACAATACAATTCCATTAAATGGCAAAACATAATAGAAATGAATTACAGCCCAGCCATGAGATTTTAAAAAAAAGGTCCAGTTTTGTTTCAATTAAAAAAAGTTAAAACACCCTCCACACTGATATTAAAATACTAAAGAAGAAAGGGAAGAGATGAGTAGAAAGGAGCAAGTGAGTCAATCAAATTAGAAAGTTTCAGAGGAGAGCAGGGGACCAGAGGAAGAGAAACAAAAAAAGGAGAGAGAAAGTCAAAGTAACGCATGGATGCCAACAGACACTGACTCCTCTGTCCACACACACACACACACACACACACACACATACACACACACACACACACACACACACACACACACAGGAAATGATCAAATGGAGGTTAAAACTATGAGTTTTTCATTTTAGCCTTCAGACCACAGCCAAATGTAATTCAAAATACACTCCAATGTCTTTCCACTGAAAACAAAAGGAACTGACTGCAAAAAAGGATGAGTTTCAAAAGAGTGACAATGGATATCATACTGACTTCTCAAAACATTTACTCAAATGTACCATAGGTTGTACCATAGGTTGTACCATAGGTTGTACCATAGGCATGGATTTAATTTTGTATCAACTCTGAAGCTCATAGTCCTATGTTGCCATAAACCAAGCAAAAAAGCTAAATGAGAATGAGTGTTGTTGCCGTCAGGAGCAGCTATCTGTTTAGTGAATGCTCATTTAAATATCCATTGCGAGGGTGGGAGTGAGGGGGTGAGCAAACAGAAAAAATAAACCATTCACTTTGATGGGCCTCTGATCCAAGGGAGGTTCCTGACCCCTCCACAAAAAACCTATTCATTTATCACTGTGACACAATTAGACATGGCCATCCCAGTGAAAAGATGGCAGAGAGACTCCCTTTCTCTGCCCTCTCCTCCTCTCTTGCTTGCTCTTTCTCTCTGCTGGCTTTTTCAGGAAGAATTATGCACTGGGAGTGTGATTTTATTCCCCCGTCTTTTTTCATTTGGGTGTGAGAACGTCTCATTTCTTGATGGACGCGGGGAAAAGGACAATAAGACAGAAAGAGAGCAAACAGAAAAGTAACAAAGGTCTCATCGGACACGCAGGGAGAAGTCAGACCGTCACAGGACAGTTCACATACGCTCACACACACAGATATTCTCTGATAAACAGAATGAAACACACTGAATGAATGGAATCCTGTGGAAAACAGAAGAATCATATAGGGAAACCTTTGACTGCTTACTGTGTGTACATATGTAAAACTCCCATCTGCTTCAACTCATTCACTATTATTTTGGGTTTACAGCACTGGATAACCTGACTTCAGTGGTAATAAACTACAGCTGATGTAGGATTGCACCTTAAGATAATTGTTGATATTCGCCGATGATTACTTTCTTGATAAGTGGTTTTGTCTGTAAAATGTAACAAAATTGTTTTTTTTTAATGGTTGTTACAATTTCAGTGAGCTCAAGGTAAGGTTCTGTCCAACCAACAGTTAAAAACCCAAAGATATTCTGTTTATAACGATAAATAACAGATAAAAGTAGCCAGCTTCAATCACACCGCACAGTCTAACACTGGAATTTACTTGCTCTCATCTTTACCTAAAGGCAATAACAGAAATCATTTGAAAGTTTTTTTTGTGGAATGAATGTACTTTCAGATTTTCCCACCAGGGTTCCCACGAGGAGACAATGTGCACAGTTTGCTTAGGCCTGTTTCTCAGCCTTAATTTCTTTTGTTTGACAGAATCATCTGGTCTCCTCAAGGTCCACTGTTTTTCTTTTCAGAGCTATCTTTTATTTCTTTACATTTTGGCTACATTAGTTTCAAGCAGTTTCTATTCGCACTGTACAGTCTTGTCTCTTTTTCTATTACAGGAGTGTATGTTTGATGTCATGGAGAGCAGGTTTAGACCTTACTCTTCTCAGTGTTATTTACAACTTTCCTCAGCAAGAGTGGCAAGAAAAACTCCCCTTTAACAGGCAGAACCCGGCTCATGGTGGGCAGGCATCTCCATCAAACAGTTGTTTTGAGAGAGAGGGAGAGGGGGGAGAGAGGGGAGAGAGGGGGAGAGGATTTTATTCTGCTGTTATATCTGATGTGTCAGGAAAATCCTATTCACTTTATTTAGATTAACAATGATTGTTGTGAACTTCACGTTGCTTATTACCCTTCTTATGTATTGAAGATTGTTTTTTAATTAATTTACTATTTTTACACCAATTTACACCTACTTTTCCCTTTCATCTAAGTGCATTTTTGCATTTTTGTACTTTTAGTTGAGTGCAATTTCTTTAAAGTAACAGTGCTTTTACTTGTGTAAAATATTCTAGTATTCTTCCCATCCCTTCCTGTGCATTTACTTTGCTGTGACACTGCTCCTGTGATGAAGAGCTGTCATTAAGAGACACTTCAATAAGACTTTTTCACTCAGCTCTGATGCATCTGCCTGTGAATTTGCAGCTTATATTACATACAGGTAGGTGCAGCTGTATTACATCTAGTGACTCACACTTTCATGTTATTTTTGATGATCTGTAGTCCATTCTTCATTTCAAAATCTGGAAATAACTTTTGTTTCTTGATGCAGCCTTATAAATTCCTATTTGATCGTTTATCAACAAGGCAAATGAGAACATTACACATATGCTTATTTTCCATATAAGCTCAGTAACACACTAATTCAGAAAACAGGAATCAAAAATGTTTACCCCCTCAACTGAAATCATATTAATTACATTACCCTAATCCTGTACTGGTCTGCAGTCAGAACACACACATTCATAAAGACACACTGCTATCTGTTACATATATAAGCAAACAGAGACCTGGGAGTGTTTACTTATGTGTGGGTGTTTCATAATAGGAGTATTTCTCAGGAATGTGCAACCTGAGACTAACTGATGTGTGACAGACGATACATTCAGCTCATCCAAGAAAAAACCTTGTTCATAGCATGGGATTCATAATAATAGAAGCCACCACTGCATTCCAGTTGTTTTTGACTAGGCCTGTAAATTTAGCTTTTCCTCTATTAGTTACCTTTAAATGCTAAGAGCCATTATTTCCATTCTAAAACTTCCCATAAAATGATGATATGTTATGCTAAAACTACTTCCAAACACAAGTTGTCATGTTCAGGGTCATATACTTGTGTTTCCTGGTTTCCTGGATAGTTGCTAAAAGTCATGCCATCTTTCAACATATGCACAACAATTGTGCACAGGGAAAAAATGTTCCCCTTGTGTGAGGGCAGATTTTGGAAGTCATCTTGTAGCTAGCAAGATGAAATTATGTATTATAAATAAGGCACAACACAGGAAAACAGGTGCCTCAAAAGTCAAGTTGAAAGATTACAACACACATAAATACACACAAAAATCAAATGGCTCTTTACTTCTTGTAACTTCTGAGGCTGCTTGAAACATCACACGCACAGATAGTAGAATCAATACCAAACATGTTATTCACTCTCTGCACTGACGCACAATCACGTCCACTGACTGTTTCTACTAGTCTATACTGCTGATTTCTAGCTCACAGCTCCAGAGGCTTGACTCATTTACTTTTAGTTTAGTTATAGGTTTTAGTTTTTACTTGTTCAACTGTATGATGTAGCAACAGACTGGCTGATTTACCTCCACATAGCATCAAGGACGTTCTAACCCATGCTTCCTAAAGTCAAAGACAAAGGTTTATGGTTTTGTCAAACCATAAGAAACCATTTTACTATTCATAGGCCTCTGGTTTTGTATCCAGAAGTGTAAGTATGATCTTGGTATAATTAATACTTTTGTGTGTGTGTGTGTGTGTGTGTGTGTGTGTTATTTTTGCCCTGTTAATACATGCTGAAAAATGCACGACTGCAAATGCTGTGAGAGGAGCAACAGTGTGGTTGCTTCATGATTACATGTAAACACAACTTAGAAATTCCCCTGATAATTCTACTGAAATTACAGAAAATATGATTTTGGTTATCAAACACAGAGGGTGCTTGGAAATTTAAATAAGAATGTAAAAGTTAAAGTCTTTGTTATTGTTCAGCACTGGGAGGGTCCTCTCTCACATCTTATATAACTGGCTGATCATCTCATGATGTGGGTGTGAAAGTTACATGAGATGACCCCCCCACCTCAACCTTCCACCACCACCACCCCTTTGGTGTTAGAAAGGTAGCACGTGTGAAAAAACACCCATTTCTTATGTTAGTAATTATTATTAATTAAGGATTTTAAGTCACTTTTATGGAAAATAAGTTGATGTAACCAAATTTTGTGTGTCACATCCACACGGGACACAGCAGAAACAAACACACACAGCTGTGGGGTAGTAGCTGCTATTGCTTGCTCACCACAACAGTGCTTACATCAGACCACAGTATTACCATTCTAATAGGATACATAAGATCAGCCACAACACACACACACACACACACACACACATGTGGGCCAGAGGCTGAGCTCCCAGATGAAATGAGCCATGCAGCTACTGTCACTTTGTGGTAACAGGGAAACAGGATGGAAGAAACAGGGAGGAGAGAGAGCTGGCAGGACACCGTGGAAACTGTGAGCAACAACAGGTGTTTCTGTTATTTCTCTAACCTGAGAGCTACCCCTTGCAGTATGCTCAATCAGGATTCATGGAAACATGTCAAAGCAGCATCATAAGAGCAATCAGTCATCATGTAACAACCAGGTTGATGATATAATTTATGGACGGTGTTTGATGTAGGACAGTATGATATATTTATGCAGAACTCTGAGACCGCCTGTAATAATGGACAGAATGAACAATGTTGAATGAACATGTAGCTCATTTATTTGACTGATGTCATACTTTCAATATTCATTTTCATATGCATGTCACATTGACTATACTACCACTTCACTGTTGGTAAGGTATAAAGCACAGCAAGCTGTAAGGTTGTTTGTTTTTTATGTTTTTTAAATGGAAACTTGTCCTAAGGTGATCCAAGATGAGGATTTAATACAGTTTGATTTTGATAGTGAACTGAGATATGTTAATATACTTCATAAAAACCTCCACCAATAATTTATCAAAACTGAGAGCATCAATTATGCTTCTTTTTCTCATAGTAAAGACTGATCCATTCCTATTTCTTTTTATTGTGAGCCACTGTGCTCCAGGTACAATATGTGACTTGTAAAAACACTGCACGGTGCCATGTTAAAATAACTGAACCACACCTTTGCAAGTGAACATGCAACACTTCTTGAGTGCTTCTATTGGATGAAAACTGCAATTCACTGTTTATGCTGTAAACGTAGAGAAGCTGGTATGTTACACTAAACATCAAACAGCATATCATACAAAACCAGAAAAGCTGTAACACCGGCTGTACTTTATGTTAGTAAACTGGATTCAGCATTGGCAAATACTCAGTATTAAAAGTGTTGAAACCAGATCTGGGCCAAGATAAAGTTTAACTTCAACCTTGGAATGAAGATTATCTGAAAATAATGTACACATACATGGTGTACAACATGCTTTACATACAGTATTACTATACTGTTATATATGAAGTATGGCTATTAAATAATGAAACTGCGCTTATGAGGATAAAACCATGTGGTTCACAGTCACAGCAAGTGTTATATATTAAAGGCTGGTTTCCAATAAGTGACGTCTTTAGTTCACTGTTAGCTACTGATTGAAGTGCATGTGTTTTTGCTAAGGCGTCAGAAAATGATTAGCTTCAAAGTTGAGCAACACATTAACTTGAATTTTTGGGTGAAACTGAACAGAACAGCAGCTGAATCTTTTTGTACATTGTATGGGGAACACTGCATGTCACGTGCACATGTGTTTGAATGGCACAAAAGATTTAGTGAAGGCAGAGAGGATGTCCAAGACAAATCGTTTGAAATGGTCGACTGACTCAGTATAAGAATGAGAGCAGAAATGGCCAGTTCGGCAAATTTTGCATGAAAATTTGAACATGACAAAAAAAGTCTGCCAAAGTCGTCCCAAAACTTCTGTGCGCACAGCTCACAACAAATCACAGTGCTTGATCACCCTCCCTTATTCACCTGATCTAGCACCGTGTGACTTTTTCCTTTTTCCTAAGATCAAATCTGCACTAAAAGGAACACGTTTTGAGTCTGTGTCAGAAGTTAAGAAAAGAACGACAGAGGTTCTGAGGACAAACTGTGCTCTGTGTGATGCAGAAGTATGTGAAAGAACTGAATGCTATTCATTACATTATATTAATAGCCATGCCTTGTATAATCTACATAGCATGTAATAACAGAGTGAGTCCCATGGCTGAGGAATTGCAGGACTGGTATCAGCTTCATATATTTATCAAATATCTGTCGCTGGTTGGTGGAACTAGTGAACAGACAACTTTTGCAACGTTTGCTTGCTGCCTGTCAGCTGAAGCTCCTATGTGTGTGTTTGCCTGTCTTTGGCCGCCTGCTCCATTATTACCACTGCCAGTGTTATAAAGAGGGGCTCCACCATTTCACAAAGCCGTCTCAAATCGTCTTTCACGGCCCTCACAGAAGATAAAGCATCAGGGAAGCACAGAGCCACTCAGAGGCCACACAAAACTTAATTTCAATCTTTCAATCTATTTGATCTATTCAGCCAGGCAGCTATCAGAAGCAGAGCAGACCTGAGTCAAAACACTGCGTTCCAGGAGAGGCACTGAAAAGTTTGTTCTGTCAACATCAACATGTTACATTTGTAGATAAATGGAATTTTCCCTTTATACAGTATGTTCTGATGTAATTCTACACATAACTTGTAGTGATGGAGTTAGTCACATGTTCAGTCTGTCATACAGTATACACTGTATTTATAGTTAACACATTCCAGTTTCAAAATAGTCTTGGTAGTGTTATGCTAACCCCAGCTGTAACTGTTTCCTGCTAACAACAACACATTTTAAGCTGCGCTCGAGGCAACATCTTTAAATAATAAAAAATACAGGACTGTGCTCCAAATACAGAACCATTTAAATAATTTGGGTTAAATTCAGTTGTAACATTCTGATAACTAATTTGGATAATACTGAAAACATTTGCTCTACACCTCGTGTATAGCAACTGCATATTGTGGACAAGCTATCAAAGTCTCTCTCATGCTAAGTCAACAACTCCCATGCCCAAGCTTTTAGAGTCCCCTGGAAACTTTGTTTTGTAACTTAGTTCCATTTTTTACTTGCAACCTTTAGTGTTTCTGCATGAGCTTTTGTTTCCCCATTTTTTTCAGTGTGCAGTAAACAATGGACTCAAATCTCTGTAATAATCCCTCATTTCAAAATATTTTTGTGTGTATTTCTCTTCTCAACAACTAACCTTATGTATTTATAATGTGACAGGAAACTGGAGCGCCTGAAGTTAACCCACTCGGTGAAGCAGCTCCAGGTCTGGGGTTCAGCCTGGACTTGCTTCCTTTGAGGATGAAGTGTCACATGCAATTAATCTTAATCTCTGTGTTGAACCTGTTGTGGGGTTTCATCTTGGATTTCAGGGACTGGATCTTGGATCGGAGGGCCTTGTTCTCCCTTGTCTTCAGCTGGAGCAGAACTTGGAGTGAGTCCATCTGATCGCAGAGCTCGTCCTCACTATGAGCAGTCAGCAGCTGCTGCTGAATGAATGAGCTTTTTTCAACCAGAAGCTTTCTGCTCAGCTCCAGGATCTCTCTCTGCCTCTCTCCCAATCATGACAGTCTCACACTTTTCCTCAGTGGTGTCGAGTTAACAGCTCAGAAGCTCAGTTTCACTGTCATGGAGCCTCTATTTCAAACAGACAGTTTTGACCAACTCTTCTTTCAGTTTTTGTACAAGCTCTTTGTGAAGAAGTCTTTTCTGCTCCATCTGTGAGGCCTTCAGTTACTCCTGCACATGCAACAGCTCTCTCTCTCTGAGCTCCTGATTTTCTCACTGCAGGATGTCATATGTTTGCTTCACGTGGCTTGATGGTTTCTTCGTACCCATACATCTTTTTTGGTGACACTTCCTGCTGCTCCTTCATTTCCTGATACAGAACAGCATTGTCATCGTTGTTTTAAGGCCTCTTTTTGCTTTTTCTGTGTAAAAGATATTTTGTCCAAGCTCTGACCTTTACATTTAAGGATCTCAGCTTCACTGTCAAAGTGCTTCATCAGCTCATTTTGCAGGTGAAGTTTTTCCTGTGTCTCTGAGGTCTTTACCTGTGCCAGTGGCCTCATTCTCTCTGCTAGATTTTTCATCCAGGGCCCTAAGCTGCTCCTGTTTAGTGCTGCTTATTTTTCAAGGAAGATGACCTCTTTAGGTGTTTTAGCTCATCCTACTTTGCAATTGTCTGATTCAATCTCAACAGCCTCCACCCGACTGTTCCCAAACTAAGAAGCTATGTTCAGTTGATGGATGTTTTGTCACAGGTCTTCAGTCTGATGTTTCATGGCCACTTTTTCTTACTGTATTTCATTACATTCTTGCTCAAAAACTTTTAATTCTTTGACAGTTTCTTTAAGCTCAGGAATGTCTTGCTGCTGGGAAGAAATCTGTCAACAAAGGGCTTCTTTTTTCTTCCTTCCTTACATTAAACCTGTTGTCCAATGCATTTTTTTTCATGCAGATTTGTGTTGAGCTCATGAATTCTATCTTCTGTTTGTTGACTCATCTCTCTGTGTGCCTTGCTTTTCATTTTCAGGTTCCTTATTTGTTGAAGCAGGCCCTGGCTCTCCTCCCAGTCCTGGACCTGACCAGACATCTCTTTAATCTGGTCAGAGGTCCTTGATGCATCTGTGAGGGGTCTGGTTTTCACAGACAGGACCTGATTGCCTCTTTGGAGGATGGTCTAGGGTCAGAGGGTGCCGTGAAGCTGTACAGATTGTTAAGTTCCTTGAGGCAAATTTGTGATATTGGGCTATATAAGCAAAATTTGACTTGACTTGACTTGGTCCTCAGAGGCCTCACAGAGACAACCAGCTGCTCCTGATGACTCATCTCTGCTGTCTGAACACCTGTCATCAGTCACAACACCAGTCAGTCCTAATTTCTTTCAGTCACAACAAGGGTTGCCCCCTACAAGTCACTGACTCAAGTCATCAGTCAAAAAGAACAACTTTGTCTTGTAACGTTGATCATTTTTTCTGTGTAATTTTTGTATTTAGGTGTGTTTTATTATTATGCATATGTGTGGCCAATTTAATCTACAATATAACATATAATGCATGCATTTTCCATGAACATATATTTTATATGTAAAATCTTTTTTATCAAATAAACACAGTGGAGTAAAACTACAGGTGCGTCAAAGTTACTTAACCAAAGTCCTTGGTTACAATCCACGACTGAAATTAACAGTTGGTATTGTACAGTCTAAGCCTGTTGAGCTGGATTGTTACAGAAACAAGACACAGGCAAGGAGAGCAGAGGAGCTATTCAGGGCCTTAAGCAGGGGGAATTCCACTATATACACCTCCCTGCTCACTGAGTTCCACCTCTAACATACACACAGACGCACACACACTCACAAGCAGTTATCATATGGCTCCACAGCGTGACTGAATGGTACTACACATAGTCAATCTGCATAATCACAACAAAGCAGCCATTTTGTGTGTGTGCAGAGAAAGCAACACATCAGTCAAAGCAGCTAACACTCACACACACAAACACACACACACACACACACACACACACACACACACACTCCTCTTCAAAAGGAGGGGGCCTGTGGTAACTTCAGAGAGGTTTTTTTCCACAGATGAGGGGGTTGGGTGGGAGGTTGCAGAGGGGAGTCAGATTTCTTTAAAAAAGACTTGAAAACACAAGAGCAGGAGAGAGAGAGAGAGAGAGATAGAGAGAGCATTTCTCCAGTGTTCTTGGAGAAAGTCTTCAGTCTGCCTTAGTCATTTATCATTCTCTCTCTTCTCTCTTTTAGAAAATAAAATGTTGGGCGCTGTTCAGTTTTCAGCTGTTTGGCAGGCCTGCTACACTACACTTGCACAAACACACACAAACACACACACACACATTGTCTTGAGTACAGGCACAATCCAAATATCCACACACCACTAATGTAGTGAGTAATATGAAATATATTTATATAAGATGTTGCAATTCCCTGATGCTCATGTCAAAGCAGCAGGGCCTTCACACTGCACTGATAACAATATCTAATAAACTATAAAATTAATAAATGGATTGGGGGAAAAAAACAGTAAACTTGCAGAACCAGTCAAATCAATAATGAAAACAATCTTCAGTCACAGCATCAAATGGAAGTAAAAGCTACCTGTGGAAATCCCATTCAAATGACAGGATTTTCAAAGGTGGTTATTTGTTAATGTTGAGGTTTGTTTTTTTCTTGATGAACTGATTATTTCATGAAAGAAGGAAATTTGTCAAAACTGCATAAAGTTAAGAGTTCTCGAGAATTTAATGATTTACATTCTTCTTCTTCTCCTTCTTGTTTTTGTAAATACACACATTTGGGGTGGGCAACCACTTAAATATGGAACACAATTCAGGTCCAAGTGAGACAAGAGTCATATCGTCAGGATATACATTTAACTGCTTTTAACTGCCACTGTGAATGAGTCCCACACATATCATAACAAGATGACACGTAACACCTTGCTGATTATCTCACTCCGGCCTGTGAAATTTCAGCAACATCTGACATGTCATGTGGCTGGGACATGAGAATTGCAGAGTTTTATCTGATAGAAATGATCTCCAAAACTACAAAAACAAGACCAAAGCTTTAATAAACTGCAATGATCCTTTAACTCTTTAGTTCTGCCACTAAGGTGTAAATTTGGCACATGGTTTAGGCTTAAAGTAGCTGCCCAGCCTTTATCTTCATGTATGTAATAACAAACACTGAAAAACATCAGACAACATGCACACACACACACACACACACACATACACACACAAGAGAGAGAGAGAGAGAGAGAGGAGAGAGAGAGAGAGAGAGACGCAGGCAGATATACAATGGAAATGTCTTCACACCCAGCAGCAATTTCTTTTCAACAGGATAAAAACAAGGCTGAAACGTGAAAAAAGCCCTTTGAGGTGGGTCCTTTCACCCTGACAGAGAGAGAGAGAGAGAGAGAGAGAGAGAGAGAGAGAGAGAGAGAGAGACAGAGAGAGAGAGGGAGGGAGGGAGAGAAGGAGCAGCCACCCCTTTTCAATTGGTAAGCATTCAGCCAGAAAGCTCAGGCATTCACTATTTTGGTCTAGTCTTCTCTCTTCCTCTCTCTACTGCGATGAAAATATGTTAACGCCAGTAAACGTATCCAACTCTGCAAACGCCACAACAATCACTGAACTGCAGCGACAACAGTGATAAACAGACCAAATCAGAGACAACAGCTAAAGCAAGAAATGGAAAAAAAACTGATCATTGAGTAGTAACGAGCTGAAAGTGAAACAAACAAAAATACAGGGACGAAAAGTGCACAACGAGGAACGTGTAATTATTGTAATGTCTAAAAACAGACCCCTTAGTATGAGATACAGACGGAGTGAAGGAGAATGGAGAACACCTGCTTTAAAGCAGCTATACGAGTCTTAGAGAGAGGGGGAAGGGCAACAAGAATAACAACCACCCCCCAACCCTGCCTCACTTTGTTGTCCTCTGCTTCTCAGACTGGAGTGTGGAGACCTCCCAGTTAATGTGATAGTTACCGTTTTCACAATTGAGACACATTAACAAAATTTAGAAAAATATCTGCACAAAGTGTGAAAAACATAGAAATTCTATGGGTAAGTGTGTTTTTTTGGTTCCTGTTATCAAGAAGCACTAGACAAGATACAGTACAAATAAGTACAAATTACACTTGTTTTACGCTGAAAAAGGTGAGTCTACGAGCACACTGATATGCATGTAAGTAAATCAAGTATTCTCAGTTTTTTTTGACAGAATAGTATCATATGTAGTGTCACCTGTTGACCTGCATCGTTCTCTGTGATGTTTAAAAGCTAAATTCAATCTACTCAAATTATCTCACAAATGTATGAGATTTTGAGGCCAGAACAGAATCTGCCATGGCCACCGTGATGGTCATCCCATCCCATTAGTGGTTAGAGCACTTGGACAATGAGTCTGAGACAGTCGATGAATGGTATGGTTTCAAAAAAATTATAAGAAAGAAAAGAGAAAGAGATGGCTTGTCAGAGGACAACATAGTTGCAATTCCCAGCAAACACTTCCACACATTTTTCACTACACTCTCACACCCAGGGTAAAGATAATCATGCCAAGCCCTACCCATCATCCTGAGGTAGTCTTGCTCAAATGATAAACTGGCAAAATGAGATGACACCTGATAGTTTGCAGTCATTTCTTAACATGCTCCTAACTCTCACCAGGAGGGAGTCACCATAGTGGTACTGCTCCAAAACCAGCCACACAGTGAGACTCAGATCAAATTTTTGGCCTGTTCTCATCCTTCATTTAACACTATTTTTCCCTTTTTGTGTCTGAAGTCACAAGAATCTTTGTTACATTTTGTGTCATTATTGTTTTTATCAGCGTTTTCCCTTTAGCTTCCCAACACACTATATTTCATAGCTTTATGCTATGCCCCTGTAACATAACACAATACACTACTGAGAGCCTGCAGGTTTTCCTTATGCTCATCCTGTGCAGTGACTGATGTCACTGGTATGTACACCTTCAGCCAGAGAGGAGAACAGTGAAATCATCTGCTGTTGTTTGAAAGGAGACCCTGAAGATTCTTGGCTAATGAACAACATCAGAAGCAATTTCCCTGGAGACAATTTGATTAGATATACCAAACTGGAAACAGGTGACATGAGGATGTGCGTGAGTGCTGTGCGGTGCCTCCTATCCAAAAATGATCATAAAAGAGACAAAGACATGAGGGTCATGGCTGACTGGCAAAGGATCAGACACATGTTGTTTAAGCGGTTACTATCTGGAGCATTATACACATAAAGACAATGTAGACTGTTAAAGAGTAGTGTCAGTGTGAACAGAGCTAGAACTGACATTTGAGATCTCATTGCCTCTCTGAATAAGATTGAAAAGCACTGAATTACTTCAGTTAAGCTGTATTGTGTTCATCAAATCAGTTTTTACAAAGATTATTATTTGATCAAAATATTGTAGCCCCTCTCTTTCTTTCCTTTTTCTCCTCTCAAGTTCAATATTCACCAATTTTGACACTTGGCAGTATGTACGGTGGATAAAAAATGTATCTGTTATTGGGCAAAATGTACAATAGGTCAAACCAGACCAATGCAGACCATCACAATCCAGATAGGCCAGATCACACTGCAGCAGCAGACAGACCAGACCAGATGACAACAATCTAACTCAGTGGTGTGTAAGTCTGTCCAGCTATTGCATGACTCCACAAAAAGCCTGTCTTCCAGCTGAGAAGAAGCTGGTGAAACCACACACATATGTGTCTGATAATAATCTGCTGTTAGACCTACCTCTATCTTGTCTGTTTTAGCGTCTCCCCAGTATAGTTTTCCTGCTGCATAATCTATTGCCAGTCCATTGGGCCAGCCCAGAGAGCTGTTGAGCAGAACCACCCGGTCCGTTCCATCCAGGTTAGCCCGCTCGATCTTAGGATGCTCGCCCCAGTCAGTCCAGTACATGTAGCTGAGAGAGACAGAGCCAATGAGAGAAGATGAAACTTAGTTCCAGTCACAGGAACATTAGACATTTTACACATATCTTAATCAATAGGTAGAGTCTATCCATTTTAGTTTCTGACTCTGCTTGGATAGGAAATGTTCATTTCTAGATACCTACAACTGTCATCATCATCAATCATTTCATCATTTCAAAAATAAGAGTCTTATTACCAGTGACATTCCATGATATCTATATTTTTGGATGTATTTAAACCGTATGTCATCTCCTGTTGCTGTTTGATCAGTGAGATGTTATGTTTTTGAAGTTTCTGTTGATGTATCTAGTCAAAATTAAATCTATCAATCAGCCTATGAAGTGTTCATTTACAACTGTAGAGTGTAAATTCCTAGGTTGCTAAACTCAATTCAACACAAATTCTCAGAAAAAATACAGACAACATGACCTCAATGTTCTCGGTCAAGCCCTACCAGGGAGGGCAAACTCCAGTTCACACACACACACACAAAAGCACTCACCCATTAACTGGGTCCAGGACTATGGCTCTGGGTTCATCCAAGTTCTCAGAAATCAATATTTTCCGAGAGGTTCCGTTCAGCCTGGTCACCTGGAATACCACGATCACAATTCATTGTTATAATATACCATGAAACACAATTACTCACACACACATTTACACCCACGGGTAATTTAGATTAACCTGCATGGCTTCAGGCTGTGGGAGGAAGCCAAAGTACCAGAAGGAAACCCACACAGGCACAGGGAGAACATGCAAACATGCTTAACTTATGCACTCCATAAATTCAGTAACACAAAAGTCAAACAGTGATTTTCCACAGACAGCTTTCTATAATAAATAGAACATTAATGCTAAGTCTCGGTGTACCTCAATTCGGTCAGTGCCAGTGTCTGTCCAGTACAGGTTTCTGGCCACCCAGTCCACAGCAATGCCATCTGGGTGATTGATCTCCGTGGTAACCAGCATCATGGCATTGCTGCCATCAATGTGGGCTCGCCGAATGGCATGAACCTCATCATCTGTCCAATAGACGTAACCCTCAACTGGGTCATAGTCTATAGCAATAGCATGGCGAATGTCATCAACCTGCATGAGCAAAGGAACAATGATGAATACATGAGTGCAACATAATAGAACTGATATGTTTGTGTATGTGTGTGTTTACCTGTAGCACTATGTCGGTGAAGTCTGGCAGGTCCAGTGAGATTCTCCGGAGGTCAGTCCGTCGAGCCAGAAGCAAAACCTGCTCTGCTCCTAAACAAACCAGACAAGTTTTATTAATTGTTAAATGTTTATCCATGTTGATTATAGTAGCACTTAAGTAGTCACTGGAGAGTTTGTGACAGAGTTGATTTAGCTGTGAGACAGCTGGTCTTACTTTGATCGTATGATCTTTACTAAAGCATAAAAATAAGATTTGGGTCATGTTTACATGTGTATAGCATGAGTGAAATGTAAGCCATTATGTGGCCCAAATAGGAGCATGCTCCATAAGATGTGTGTGACATGGATTACTAAAAAAACACACTGAAATGCTTTGTAGACACGCCATTCCACAAACCCCAGACCCTTGACATTAAAATTAGATCCCAACTAGTGATCGACCGATATGGTTTTTTCAGGGCCGATACCGATGCCAATTATCAGTAGTCAAGGAGGCCGATAACCGATGTTTGGAGCCGATATTCATTTGCAGTAAAAATGAAAATATTGGCATCAAAATTTTTAATAATACAAACTCCAGCACTTAACTTTGTTTAAATGCCTTTAAGCATATGTTTATTAAACAGTTTTTTAGATTTGGAAACATGTGAAAGGTCTAAAAAATTTAAATTAAAGATTAAATTCTAACAAAAAGTGCAGGGAGCTCTCAGGCTCAGCAGCATGTCTTATAAAGTTAAATTAAAACAAATAAATAGCTCCCTAAGTTTCTACAGTAAATAAAGTTTTCCAAAATTTCAATACAACTGAAATGTTATTTTATCTTTCACTTATCTTTGTTTTAAGTTCAAACAAAAACAAAAAGTGCAGGGAGCTCCCAGGGTCAGCAGCATCTGTTATAAAGTTAACTGAAATTTTAATTAAATAAATAAATAGCTTCCTGAAGTTTTATAAAGTAAATAAAACAAAGAAAAATAAAATTTGCACAGAAATGTGAGTCTCAAATCAATTAGTAGTCCCAATTGAGCAGCACCAGATTGTGGTGCAAAAAGCAGAGTTGTTCAGTGTGTGTGAGCACTGTGCATGGACAGCTTTCACTGCTGATTGGCTGTTGCCATCGGCTCTGTGTGTAACCAATCAGATGGTGCTGTGGGCGGGACAATGCTGGAGACAGAGTAGTGACTGCAGACAGAGAGGCGCGGCTGCATCAGCTGCCAAAATAACCGCGTTTAAATTAATCTCTTATCGGCCGGCGGATTAAAAAAAACGGCAGATGCCGATATGCGTCAAAATGCCAAATATCGGCGCCTATAATCGGCCAGCCGATAATCGGTCGATCCCTAATCCCAACCCATTCAATTGTATAAGTGCGATTTGGACCTAGTCTGACTCTGCTCCCTAGGTCAGGTCTCAGTTCTGTTCAGACAGAACAAGTGGACCTGTGAGGACCTCTATTAATGACTATAGTTCACTACCAGCTATTTATAATCAACAGCTATCCATCTGGTAGCTACTAGGGTTGTAACAATCCATCGGTCTACACTGATTCAATGATCAACAATCTCATAGCATCGATCCAAAATGAAAACATCGATCAAACATCATACATATTGTAACGTCTGTCACCAAGCAAGTGCGGAGACATCAACTGGTTTCGTCGCAGCTTTTATTAAGCTCAATAACACATGGCTGCTGTGGGCCAAGAAAAATAACGAAAACCCCAAACTCTTTTCTCTGTGGTAGCTGCTAGCTACATCGATTCACTTAGCCCCCCTTTCTGTGGAAAGGTTGTCTCCATTCCCGGCTCCCAGATGTTTTGATATTTTGAAATTCCCCTGACACGTCTTTCTCCACCAGAGCGGAGTAGTGATTTGATGAGGAAAAATGTTGCCTATATCCTAAGGTATAGTATGCAACTATGATATAGAAAGACTGTATTCCCTAGGTTATTGTTACTAAGTTCTAAGAATATTTAGTTTGATACTCTAAAAAGGAGTCAGGTTTAAACTATATCCTGCTTTAATGTATACAAACAGGAATTTAATGTTCTTTCAGTTTTCTTCTATAGAATGTGAAAATATATCAGAATGTGGCCCTTTATAGTGAGAAGAATGTCTGGTTGTCAAATTATATTTTAGTTTCTTTTTGTGATTTGATATAAATATAATAATAATATAATGATATTGTCACATAGCGATCACTAGCTCCTGAATCGAATCAAATTGTATCATAGCAGACTTTGTGATATCAGCAAACATCAAATCGTTGTCCACTGTATCAATATAAAATCATAATGTGATGAAACCTATGATTTACATCCCTGGTAGCTGCCTGTTTTAAACTGACATGAGGAAACCAGCAGGACTGTTTCTTATATACTTCAAATATATATATCCACAAAACAATTTTTGGCTGAAGACAAATAATACAGACATCAGCATGTTGAAGGAATGTAAACTAAACAATAGCTAAGACTTGTGTATATTATATGCAAAATTGCGTAACAACACACATTCCACATCCTATGTTTAATGATGGTTGTAGAGTTAGGTGTGATGGTGCAACACTACTGTTCCATTGTTTTACGAAAGCCCCGAACCGAAGGTGCTTTGACAGACACAATTACTCAAACAATCTTCACATACAAGGTAGTCTAGACTTACTGAAACCAAGTAGCATCCATCAAACCTCTCTACGACTCCTCAGTTCAGTCACTACCAATACAAACTCGACAAACAGCAGACATTTTTTCTCCCACTGGGAAAATTGTACATGTCTCCAAAGCTCATGTCATTAAAGGATAGATATCAAGGCACTGTACAGCAGATCCAAGTCTGAGTACTTGGTATCTGGATTAGAGCCAAACCCCACAGTCCAATATCAATCTATCTGTGGTGAAAAAGATTTCAAGCCTGAGCCAAGCTCCACTATTATCACTTTTCTTCTCTCCTCCTCGCTCCAACCAGTCTGGAAACAAAGGGCTCTGCTGTCCTGAGGGATCCTCCGCTGTGTTTGGCTGTTGGTTCAGATTTAACAGGAGCCAAACTCACCTCATGGGAGACAATTAACTGTTTTTCTTTGTCTCTCACACCTCTGACTCTGAAGATCTCACATTTAAGGCAGTTCAAAGTCTCTCTCCCTTTGTATTCCCCTATCTGCCTTATCTTTCTTTCACATCTTTGTCTCACATCTCAAATCAATCCACTTGAATCTTAAGACAAAGCCATGACTGTGTAGCAGAAATACTAGTAGTATTTCATGTGGGTCTACAAAAACGTATGTTGTATAAAATCTACATAGACAATAAATAATCTGGAATTAAATAGTGTACTCTGTAATAGTACATTAATACAATACACAGCACAAAATCTAAAAAAAATGTCACATAGCTAAATATCAAAAACAAATAGTCCTGAAAAAAATTCTGTCTCTCATTCCAAGCTGCAGTTTCACCACCAATCAAAATCTGGCATCTCTCAGCCTCAGCACCAATCAGATTTGACATTGAGAGTTGTTCCATTGTTACTTAAATGGCTGAGGCAAAGGGGGATAAATGAAGGGAAAGAATGAAAAGGAAGGAGGGAAAGCATCTGTGATTCCACTCTTCGCTTGACTTCATTCTGAGACACTTAAAGACCCCTGACAAACAGTCTCACACACACTCACACACACGCTCTGCTGCCAGCGCAAACGCCGAAAACAAACGCCTTCAATTTAACCAGCCAAGCAAAACAAATTAGAAGCATGGGCACAAAGACACACACACACACACACACACACCACACACACACTGCAGGCAGACACAATAGAGTATTGTTGTTTTTATTGTCAACAGTGGCTAAGTGATTGGTTGGCATGCTTCATTCAAATTTAATACATTCACATAACACAGCCTAACAGACAGATGCACTCTAACACACTGTTGTGTTTTTGCAGAATAAAGCTCTATTGTTTTAGCATCGTGGGAATCAACATGGCGGCTGGTCACTTAGTGTCCCACTCTGCTAGCAGAAGGTCATTTTCACTGGTTTTCAAGCCGATAAACTGTATGCTAGATCACTAAAGATCAAGGACTACGTCTGATGTCAGATTTCTCAATCAAGCTCTTTTACACAGAGATCGTGCTATATTGGTGTTAAGAAGACCCTTAATTACACCACCTTTGCTTGTTTACACTGAACAATATTCTTATGCCACAGTGGATTTTATACAGTGTGCCAGCATCATGGGATCAGAGGTGTGGACACAGCTGCCTCTGTGTCAGTCAGTATCTGTTCACACTGTAAAATGTCAGAGCAATTGTAGCTGTTTTTGAGCACATCATTTGTCATGTGCTACTTAGTCCAAAAATGGTGGTAACGCATCAGGACTTAAACCTAAACTTAAAATTAAACTGCAGTGTTTGAAATTTTTATATGATATGATGAAAGTTTAACTGTGAGGCTGAAATAACGCAATCAGAAAATTCAACATCGTATTGGTCTTGTTGAAATACAAAAACATCTCTTCAGACCCTTCAATGAGACAAGTCAAAAGATTTCAACTTGGCCTTTGAAGAAGTTACTTACACAAGATTAATTCGATACAGTCTGTTTGCATATGAAAGTTTGGTTCAGATAAATTCTCTCGCCTTTCTCAAACCATGACAAAACAGGCACAAATCTAAGGTCTCACATATGTAATGTAAGTATAAATGCAGTACTGTTGCCCCAGTTTGTGCCTCTCACAGATGCTGCTGGTTGTGTTAGTAAGCCTGACAAGAAAAAACAACGTCATACATGAAACAAGATGTATTCAGTAGCAGTAAACACAACACATCAGACTGACGATAACCGCGCTGTAATCAGAGCTTAACAAGATATTTAGGTCTGACCTAAAGTAACACTAACTTCTGATCAAGAGCAGGGCTATGGCTATATACTGACATTCCCCTACAGAAACAAATAACCTCTTGTAGTAGAACTACTACCCAAGGTACAATACATGAGTAACTCTGTCAAAGGGCCATAAATCAGCTTCTAGTGATTGTCAAAGCTCCATCAGGATCCCTTTCCAGCTTTCCAGCAGAGAGACAGAGTCTCTCATGGCTTGTTAGCTCTGACTACCAGGTCTACACCTTATGAAGATCATCTCATGTCCATGCTACACTGAGCAGTGACCCTCCACGTCACTCCCTCACTCCTTCGTTGCGTTTGCAAGGGAGGTTTCTAGTGGAATTTGACAACTCGTTTAAAAGTAAAAGCCAGCGTGTACTGTCAGCAGTGCACCTGACACAGTTTTTCTTTTTTTTAATTAGGGATTACAAGTGGCTATTAAGTTTGTGATCACACTGCTGTAAATAGGATCCATACCTGGCTTGCATGTCTTTCCATCTGGTTTAAGCTGGACACCAGTGGGGCAGGCACAGCTGTAGAAAGGCTGGACTGGAGAGAGCAGGCAGAGATGACTACAGCCTCCATTGTTGTCACTACAGGGAGTCTGGACTGCAGTGACACCAATGAAAAGACCAGAAAAAGAGAAAGAAGAATACACAATGAAGAAAATATGATTAGCCTCTCAAAACAGAGCTATATAAAACAATATAATACAATAATTGTACAGTACAAAGTCTGGCAGAACTATATTCAGTAAGCTTTCCAAATACGCAACTTCATGGTCAAGAGATTGTTATTTGTGCTCTATAATAGATCACTGACACTATGCAGTCTAGTTGGATTACTTCAATATAATGGTTTACTGGCATGCCGATCTCACTCTGATACATATGTACTGTTCATACACATAAGTAAAACATGCCACTTACTGTAAGGCTGTCGATAGGGCTCTAGAACCTGGATGTCCATAGGAGAGTAAATCCCACTGAGGATTTCTCTGGTTTTGTCTCCACTGTGTTTGTTACAGGCGTGGATGGAGCGAGTCTGCCAGTCGGTCCAGTACAAGGTCTCTTCAGACAGTGTGAGTGCAAAAGGATGGGTGAGGGTGCCCTCCACCACTGTTTCACTGCAGGAGAAAATGAAAGCCTCTTTAGAATGAGAGAAAGGTTTGTGCTTTGTAGTGAAAAATCATCTCGCACAATCCTTGTCTGATATGGAGGTGAACTAAAACTGAAAACTGCAATATTTCTTTTAAAAAACATATGCATTTCAGTGTCATATTCTGGCAACAAAAGATTTATTGTATGCTGACCTGTCATAAACAAGCCATTCTACATTGTCAGTAGACTGCGCAATTTAATGTGCAAGGACACACAACTTGTTCAATCTATTATTCTAAAATTATACTTCCAAAAATTATTACTTTAATGGATTTAAAGTTGTTTCACCAGACTAAGGGCTGTATACTCCTCAAACAAACAAATACATGAATGTGAGCAAACAACTTTTCGAAGACCAGAGACTGTAGCCACCTTAAGCATATACAAAAATTGCCTTTTGCATTTGAGTTTCCCATAGGAGAAGGCAAAACACGGTATATAGTAATATCATGCCAAAACAAGTATCAAAATTGCACAAAATGCAACCTCAGCCTCACCACTCAACCCACCCCAGGCTGGATGCTGTTTGAAATATTTGATATGATAGAAGTGCTAATACCTGAGTTCACATACCAAAACGAAAATTATGCTTTCTTCAGCTATACTGTTGAGAATCAAGTATTTTTTTCTACAAACCCTTTTTTCCATTTGATGAAAGAATCCAAAGCCAACTGCTGTCTAAACAACAACAGTGCAACAGCTCTGCACCTAAATAAAACACAATATAAAACTGTGTTGACACTGTTAACACTGTAACTCAGTGTAACCCACCTCAGGGGGTGCAGTTGAAGGCGGACGCAAAACACACAATGGCAAAGAAATGGACCTAGCAACGAAAATAGCGTTGTGACTGCATCTGCACTACTGCTGACTTTGTGCTGGAACAAAAACAGACGCCTAAGAGTGTTCATTAAACCACACAGAACAAAGGTGTTGCACAACTTCAACAACATATACAAACCTTGAAAATATGAGAATTGAAAATGTAAAGATTTTGACATTCTGGCCTGATGGTGGCACTAGAGGAACAGTCCGCAAACCATTAGGAATACTCCTCTGGGACCATGAATATCTAGACTACATTCCACAGCAGTGTGATCAGCAGTTTTACCTCAACTGGACAGATTCAAGTTTTCTTAAGACTTTCCTATTAAAACAACACATTTAGAAGATCGTGCAGCCCCAGTGAAGGTATGTTCTCTCTCTATCCTCAGGGCCAAACAATTACATAAAGCATAATGGTTAGAGAAGTGTGTGTGTGTGTGTGTGTGTGTGTGTCCGTGCGTGTGTGCATGCGTGCATGCGCAAGTGTTAGATTTGATCAGGGGAGAGCAGTTCTTTTCTAAAACACACTTTAGAATCACTTACAGAAAAATGTACTCACACAAACGCACATAGGCACAGGATCAAAGGAGGCTTGTATTTAGAATATCAACACACCAGAAACTGGCTTTCATCAATCATCATTTTTCGTCCTATGTGTGTGCTGTAAAAGCAGCAGTGCCTGCCAGCAGCAGTTCAGGGAAAAAAAGAAAGAACAAATTTAACCAACTCCAGATTTCAAAGCTCTGTTCAGCTTTTGTGAGAGTATGTGCATGTGTACAAATTAATTAGCAAACAGGCAAATTATTTCATTAGTGAAGCTGTCAGGCATATTCAGATTAAAGCCTCCCCTTCTAACGGAGTTGTTTAGAGCACATATATGTCTCTACTGTGACTTTATGACTATTAATACAACAGAATGTCATATCTTCCTAATATACCTACTAACATACTCATGCCCAAGGAGTTCAGTGGTTACATAAAGGCACTGAGCAGCATCAACTTATAAGAGGGAGAACTAATGTATATAGTGGTTGCAGAACTAGTGTGCTGTCGCCATAGGAATGAAGTTACAGGCTGAGGTTACAACATTTTTCCAACAGCATCAAGCATTTCCATTAAATTTTGGTTTGGATTTAATCCAACCTCTTCACCATATTGTAACAATTGTAGAGAAAGGCTGTAGGTAAAATTATGCTACACTTTCAAAAGAGCAGCTGCTTTTACAGTTATTTCTGACTACTTACCTTGTGGACTGGTTGAATAACGAGCTAATACAGTGTGACTGAGGGCTAAAAGCACAACAAAATTTTATCTTACTATTTTTTACTACTAGTTTTTGGGGAATTTTATGTCTTTTTGACAGCTGGCAGTTGAGCAATGACGGGGAAATGGAGAGATGGGGAATGACGTGCAACAAAAGTCCCTGGCTGGATGTGTTTGTAGTTCATGGGAACTGCCTTAACCCCTGAGCAATCAGGGCACCCCAATCTTAAATTATAAAAGCCCATACAGGTATGGTTTGAAATTTCTGTGGCAACTCCTTGTGGATGTACTGAAATGATTCTGCCTCTGACTGGATCACATTTTGAAAAGACCTCTCTCTGTGTAGTTAGTGATGGTCCATCTCCACTCGTGGTATTCCCCAAGGCTCCACCATGGGTCCCTATTTTCTTCTTACTATAACACATCACACAATTCTCCTCTCTCTCTTTTCACCCTACCTTAAAGTGTGGCCTTTTGGAACAACTATAAACACTTCTGACTGTACTTTGAAGCAGTCAGAGGGCACATTGTACAAAACTAGCTTAGTTTCAAGCCCCGATCTTCATGCTGAGGACACTGATCTATATCCTAAACTTAAGCATAAACATAAGTTGGCATGTGTAGATTTTATCTTGAAAGGTGATCCAGAGGGGCGCTGCATCTCAGACAGAAAATATGTCTATTTCTCATATCCCTTCTGATTCTTGTTTTCCAGTGTTCTTAGAGGTTCCTGTGGCACTTCTAGTGGAATTTCAACAATGCAGAAATGGTCAATAAGCAATATTGAAATTATTTTACAAATGGTTTGGATTTTGGTTTGATTGAGACCAACAACAGTTATGTGTGATTTAGAGTGCAGTGACGCATTTTTGCACACTCATTTTTATTTCTTATGAGGTTACTGATCTAGAAATTAAAACATTTTCACTATTTGTCTCTAACAGGAGTCTGGAGACTTTGCATTGTAGGAGGAGCACAAAGAAAATGATGGAGGAAGGCTGGATGGAAACAGAGAGAGACGATAAGACTTGGAGAAAGAAGGCTGCTAGATTGACTAAAGGAAAGAAGAAAATATTGAGCTGCCAGAGTGATGCACTGGGAGTGTGTGTGAAGCTGTGTGTGTTTTGACTGGGGCCTCCATACCACAGTTCTGTTTGTGTTGGAAAACTCTCCCATGCTCTCTCTCTCTACTTTTCTTGCATTCTGTCTGTACAGCTATTTTTCTTTTCTCCTCCCTTTCTCTGTTGGAAAAAGGCTGAACAGAGAGAAAACTCAAAAAAATTTCCTGCTGAAGTTTCAATAGAGGGAATATGGTCTGAACACCAAGTGTGCATGAGCTCTCCTGTTGTTACTGATTGGCGGCACACAACTTTCTTGCTTCTTTACATTTTTTTTGCACAAAGTACAGCAGACAAAGCAACACTCCATCTTTTTGCATGGATGTCGCCATTTTGATTCGATTCGTAATGTGCATATGAAGAATATGTAGACAACAATCTACTGCACATGTATGAAACATGTCCTCCATGCAGAGTCCAAGCAGTGTATGCAGAGTATGAATGGAAAAAAGTACATATCCAAGATGTCCACAGTTGTCCATGTATTTGTCCGCAAGCATTGAATTATAGCCAGAAAAGTGAGTGATGTTTGATCTAACCTTGCAAGTCACATTGGTTGTGGTTTAAAAGTTTTTTGTTTTTTTTAAGTCTTTCATCTTTGGATATTCTGAATTTTTTGCTGGGAATATTGTCCTCCTCTCCAGGTTCCCTATTTTTTAATTTCCATTTTTTCATTTTTTTTTCCTCATATATAGTGTGAGCTATCAGGCTTGAGAGCATCCACAGCAGCAAATACATTATCCATAGGACATGGAAGAAAGACAGAACTTCCCTGGCACACATGATTATAAATGTATGTTTTACATTTAAATGTGTGTGGAATTAATATTCAAGTAATTAGTTGAAGGATTACAGGATGAAGACAATGGAATATATATACAGGTTTGATCACTGGTTTTGATTCCTGTTAACAGTAGGTCTGATGTGGCCATGCATTTAAATGGCTGGCTGCAGTAATACTAGGGAAAGAGGGGATAGAGTGACTATAGCATGGTCGGTTACATGTTTCTTGCAGCAGGCCTGCAGGTTACAGAATTGCACCCAGTGTGCAGACCCAGTGCATGCCTCTCAAAATCTGAAACATAGCAGACTGTCAGCCATGTATGGCTCCTTGTTGATGATTGACTCATTGGGCCCCCAGACCCAATCACTTTTCCACCTCTTTCCAAACACTCAATAATCAGAAAATCAACAGAGGAACATAACAGCAAGTAAACAAACAACTCAGCTACTATACAGTGGCCACATATAGACACTGCTAAAGTTTGCTTTCTTGTTCTACAGGAGCCTTCCTGTGTGGTGCTGCAGATATGTCCACAGCTCCCACTACAGTGTCAGAGAGTACTGGCAATGTCATAGCTCAGGAAATTATCTCATTCACTCCAACACACAAAAGGTCCATACCGTGCTGATCCATCCAGGTTAGCTCTGTGAATGAAGCTGAGTTTAGCATCTGCCCAGTACAGCTTCTGCTCCACCAGGTCTATGGTCAGACCGTTGGGCCAGTATATGTCCACATTCACTATCACTTTCCTGTTGACACAGAGGCATACAATATAAAGAGACCAAAGAAAATATATAATTTGCTTTGCATTTAAATTTGATCTTACGACTGGAGCTTTTGTAATTGTTAGTGGGCTAATATATCTGGATGCAAAAGGGATACTGAACTATAAAATGTTATGTTTACAACAGAAGATGTGTTTGCTTAGGGTTTATATGATTACACTACCTGTTGCTGCCATCCATGCCGGCACGCTCTATTCTGGGCTCCTCCCCCCAGTCTGTCCAGTACATGTAGCTGGATAAAAAACAGAGAGGAAATATGTCAATAATATAAACACAGGGGAATTTTGCAGTTTCAAGTTAAGTATGAGTTCACTGACTCTGAAACACACCACAGTTAATCCGTGCAGAGTAAGTAAAGTTGTCATATCTGCCTGGGTGATACAATGTTACAATTCTTTTTTTCAATAGCTTTCTTTTTACAATTTGTCTCCATTTCTGTTCTGTTCTCATGTATATGTAATTTCTTTACATTGTCATTCATTTTCACTATTCTACTATCTTTTACGATCTCTCCATTTCCAGGCTTTGCTTTTAGGAGTATGTATTTGTTTAAATCTGTGAAAAAAAAACTGTGTCTTTTAGAAAAAGACCAAATAAACAAACAGTATAATATAATAAGGAAGTACCTAAGAAGTGTTTTTTTCTGTGCTGTAACTCATATCTACAATAAAAATAAAATTACCTGAAACTCAATGAACCCTCTGTTTGAGTTCACAGTAAATAAAAGTGGAGCACAGTAAATCACCCTGTCAAACAGCTACAAGACACACAGTTATGTGTGTGCACCTACAATTTCAGAATGACAGACAGATCTGCATTCCTTTGGACCAACAATGTAGAAATGACAATTACAGAGCAGGAAACCAGAGAGAGAGAGAAGAGGCATCTTCTATCTATTCTATTGATCTGATTCGTTGCTGTGTTGTTGTACATACCTCTGCAATATTTACAATATGAACTGAACAATGATATATGAAAAATGTTATTGTCAAACTAGGCATTTCAGCTTGTGGTCTTCATCAGGCTCAAGAAGGCACAAAGTGATCTGACCAGGTCTTAGTCTTGAGGCAATTTAATCACATTTAGACAAGAAAAAACTTAAATGACTTGATTTAAGGTGGCAAGGACTGAGTTAGTTTACAGGATAAGTCTGTTTAGTTTTTCTATATTTGCCTTATTGTCAGCAAATCCCATTAAAAGACCAAAACCAACAATGTGTTAGTGGATCTCTCAATATTTGATGTCTTCTCTACCTTATCTGTGTCCACTATTGCCCAATAAAAGTCTCACAAAAATATAGTTTTATTCTTGAGAAGCCTGTAGTTTTTAACAAATGTTACTCAAACAGGAGAAAATGCTTTTGTTGAGGACTGATTTCAGCGGTGAATGAGTTGACGAATATGTAATATCGCCAAACCTATTTTAAACCTAATTTAAAACCTAATTTAAATCCATTTACTAATATAATCTTAGCCAATCTACATAGTAATGTATATTTTTATGCAGATGATTCAATTTCATATGCCACTGACCACTGCAAATCTGCAGTTCTTTTTAAATTAATATATCAAATATAATCTTGTTTTAAATGCTGATTACATGCTAACTAATTACATGCTAACTAACTGTTGTTAGATATGACCCATGTGGACCACATGCAAACTGAGGCTGAAAAGAAGATTTTTAAATAGACACAAATCATGTTTCTCTTCTTCAAATCAGAGGACAACCGGAAAGTCTTTAACTCTGCCTACACTTGAAACCATATTTACGCATTTCTCTCCATAACCAGGTTATTCTCTTGATCATATAAACATTTATGAGTGCAGGTAGATAAGAAAGCCCAGGACAGGTAAAGTACCTCTATGTTGTCACTCTAAATACACAGACATATATAGTGTGAACGTACTAAATACACATTAACGCATGCATGTAAACTTATTTGCAAGTATGTTTTAATAAGTTTACATACTTATTTGCATAAGCTTTAGACTGATTTTTTTAACTGATGTTTTTTCTAGACAACAAAGCAAGTTCAACAGACTCAATATAATGTTTCATTATCTGGCTTGACTAAACCTAACAAGTGCAGTTTTGCTAAGCAGTCATATGATATGATGAATAAACTGTTATGAACACAATTTTTTTTTTTAAATCAAAGTAATGATGGGAAAGAAGTCATTAATGTCTGATGAGGCAATAATTCATAACCATGGGATATATCTAACAATGTGTGGATAATTTTTCTAATAAAAGAGATCAAAGGGTGTTGTTTATAGCTCCAGTTATTGTCAAAGAGTCTCCTCGTGTTATTCTGAGCTGCAGTGATGGAATGAGAATAAAAGCATCAACACTACAATAGTTGTTGTATGTTTTTGTTTACTGTATAAGCTCTCCCTCTGTTTGTTAAAAGTTCTGTTTTAAAACCAGAATGGACACATGGAAAGTCTGGAACAGCAAAACAAAAAATATCTATTGCTCTTTGTTATTTGCCACTTTATTGAAAACTCTTTTCATGACTGTCTCCTCTTTTCTGTCCCGCATCCACCTGAGCTGATATGGTATTCAGTATCTTTAACTATTTAAAAAATGACACATAATGTTCTTCAATACAGGAAACATGTTATGTAGTTAAACTGAAGTTAAAAATGTTAACTAGTTGATGGAAATGATTTAGTGCATTGAACTAAAGAGGTATCTTTATACAAGTTTGAAAATGCTTTGTAAAATCTGTACAGGTCATGGTGGGATACCTCTGTATTCTAAACCATCATGAAAACTGTTAAAACACCAACACCGCAGTTTCACATGACAAGATCAAATACCATTTAGGACAATTAGCAGAAATGTTCTTTCCTGCTGCACTGTATTCTAACAGGACAGAATCTACCCACAAGAGTAAATCTATCATCTGGAGAGCTCAGGCTTTGCTGATCCAACAAACTGTGTGTAAAAGAGAAGGGAGGTCAGTGTTATGTTTAAACCACAGAGAAAGGAAACTCTGCAGAGACCTTCTTTCTTTCACTTCACTCTCATGATGTGACTCTGCTTTATATTTCATTGTCATTGCACCCTGCACCTTCAGTTCAAGCATGCTAGGCTAGCTAGGACATTTAAACATTGATTATACTACATTGCACTATTTTAAGATTTAAAATGAAAAAACAAACTTTTGGGCATGTTGTAAAGCTCTTTAAAGAATATGACTTGCTTTTACTGAACAATCTAAGGGATGCCTTTAAAAGGTCTATTCAACCACATTACAAAGAAAGTTACCTCTTGTGGAACCAGTCAGGCAGTTTTGGCCCTGTGAAAAATGTTCACTCTGGACTGTCTAGAGTAACAGGCACACTAAGTGTTTGAGGAATTTCTGACATCACTTGTCTGTCTCACAGTTCTCAGTTTGTGATAAATACTGTTTGTTTAGTCACTATCCTTCAGGCAGCACTTTCATGACCCCCAAAGGTCTCCCCTGATGTGAATCCAGAGTAATTCTGGAGGATGAAACTTAACTTATTTTCTACTTCTTTATACTGATAGCAGCCTTAAAAAAAAACATTATCATCTAAAAGTACTATGAAGAAGGTGTGTGTGTGTGTGTGTGTGTATTTTGCTACCGTTGAGCAGGGTTGAGAGCAACAGCCCTGGGCTGGTCCAAATCCATCCAAAACAGGACCTTCCTGGAGGTGCCATCCAGGTTGGCAACTTCAATCCGATTGGTCTCTGAGTCTGTCCAGTACAGCTTTCTACCCAACCAGTCACAGGCCAGCCCATCAGGACTGTCCAGTCCTGATACTACCACGGTCTGGCCAGTTCCCAGTGCCTCTTTAAGGGCTGCAATCACAAAACATACACAGTGTGAAATGGTGACAAGGAGGCGAATGCATTCTTTAAAATGCAGTGAGCCGCATGCAGCTTCCAAAGCCACAGTTACTGTTGCTCTTAACTCTTTAAGGACACCTTTACTAAACAAGAGAATAAACACACAGGAAACAGTTTGCTCACAGTTGGATGACTGGTTCCAGTGGGTCTGTTTGATGGCCTCCTCACTGACATCTGTCCAAAATATAAGGCCCTCAGAGTACAGGAAGTCCACCGCTGCTGCATCCTCTAGGTCACTAACAACAATGGCCGACTCACCCCGTACACCCTCTGCATCTACCAATCGTACGTCTCGCCGGTTGGCAAAGAGAAGGAGAGGTGAACCTGGAAAGGAGAAGATATTCTAAGTAACATTCGAAACATTACATTCAAAACTTTTTTTACAAACAACAAGATGATGGAAATACATGTCAAAAATCCTACAACTGTGTAACTTAAGAACCTTACTTATCACTCCTTTTGAATGCTGTTGTTCGTTGACAATATGAAAAGTTAGACCTATCTGCAGCCATCCTGTCCAGCCCAGCAGTGACAGAGGCGTGATTTGGGTTATTTGCTTTAAGGCTGTAATGATGTTTCTGTTGAATAAATTATACCAACTGCATTGCCTCTTGTTCGCTAAAACAATGTAACTGAATCAAATTCCTCTGGCTTTAGTAATATTTGACATGAAAAGCTCTGAACTGAATAAAATGCAGTGCTCTGAGTAAAAAAGTAATGAATAGGCTCACAGCGTTACACAACAGGTTCTTGTTAAAATGTATGCATTCAGGAGGGCTTTGTAATCTCAAGAATATTTGATTAATTTTTGTTTTGGAGGTAAACTTACATGCTTTGAGTGGTTGATATGACTAGAAAAGCACTATATAAGTACAGTCCATTTACCTAGTCCAGAAGACTAGCAGCTCTCCTGGTATTACAGCTGCACCCCCTGACAAACATAGGGGGGACAGGCCCATCTTGGCTGTCAAAGAGGAAATACTCCCCTAAATGTCAGGATATCTCCACCTTTTTTATCTGTCACTTGTGAGTCCAACACTTTTGTGGCATTAGTTCTACAATATCACTGGGGTATTGCTTTAATACCTTCACACATTTGAACTGAATAAACAGAAAATAAGTATTAGCCAGACAGTATCATGAAGCAACTTCATTCAACTTCCTGAACATAATTTGTTCCAAAGTCACAATAAAAAAACATTTTCTTATGCATCCAGCTGATTTTGACCTTTGGTAACACCATTGTCCAGTCTACCATCAGTCTAAGAGAAGTTTAATTCCACTGATTGCAAAGCTGACTGTTATGCTGATTAATTTAAAGCTTATTGTATTCTCACAGATTGGTACTTCTATTCTCCCGCACAGCCTCACGTCACGGTCAAGTTCACAGCAAGGCACCAAAGTACCAAACAAGCTTTGGCAAAATAAAACTTGTTTGCATCAGACAAGACTGCTTCTCACTGGAACAAAGCCCAACTATGTGTCAAAAACATAATATCTCTAACATTATTGCCATATGGCAACAATCTGCAGAGGCCACTGAAAAGAAAAAAGGACCAAAACCAGAGGAATTTTCTGTATGCCCAAACAAGTCTTACATTTATTTCTGTCTTTGAATGCTTCATACACTAACAAAAACAAAAAAACCCTACCTTACTATATCTATATGAAATGTTTAAGTATGAAAATAAACATTTTAAACCCCAAGACTATGAATATGTGTGTGAGTGCATGTCAGTAACTCATGAGATGTTGTCCTCCCACTGTTGGAGGCAGTAGCTGTCACAGCAGCTGCCACAGTGCCCCTGGGGAAGCTTGTGGTTTGGAGCTGGCAGGGTGGCAGACCTGCTACGCTGTGGTTTGGCACGACCATGCCTACTGTAATTCCACAACATTAAGACACACTGCCTCTGTCAGTATGGGCACTGTCCCAAAAAGAGACATTGCATTAGAATTATTTCAATTAATTAATCCTTAATTTATTTATAAAGAGGATTTTGTAACTGATATCGATGTGGTTTTGAACTTTGAACCAGTCCATTTATAGCCTACACAAGCATGCTGTTATAGCCTCAACTAAAAAAGAAAGCTATGAGAGTCTTCACGTGTTCATTATTTGTGAATTCCTTTGTTTAATTTTTAGTTTTTATAGTATTTTGGTGATTACATGATAAGACCTAATTAGACTCAAATGCATAGTGAGAGGGTGTCTGTGTTTCAGGTCTTTGTGTCAATGAGTAATCACATTGAAGGGAATCCTTGAATCCTTGAAGACTGGTTTGAGTGTAAAATTGAACTGAAACAGAAAACAGTGCGTTTCAGTAATCAGTAATCTACTAAAACAACCATTTGAAGCTGACTCTAGTTAGTTTTTAGTTTTTAACTAAGCTTTCAGAACTTTTGGGTATTTAGTTCAAAGTGTGTCACATATCAGACTACAGTGCTGCACTGACTTATGGACTCTTTAAACAGAACATTCATTCACACCATGTCTGGAGCTCTGAGGGTGAGTTATTGAATACTTCTCCATATTGCAGTTCCATAGCAAGTAGCGATGACACACAAATTAGGGGTGGGCGACCTGACCATTTTATATCATGATTGATCTTGAAGACATCCAGAATCTACATTTCAAGTGAATTGTAGAGATTTAACAGTGTCCTCCTACAAATACTTGGTCTACCAACACAGATCCACACCACATTCACAAACCAACAGAATGACTGCCAGCTGTGCTGATTGGCCAAAATTTATCACGTCTCCATCATATGGTCTTTTTTAACGCGTGAAAAACAGTTCAACGTGAGCTAGCGGCAATTGCGGATGAGGAATTTGTCAGACTCACAGTCAGATATTCTGAAAGTTATCAGTAAACTAAGAAGTCTATCTCAGGTTTAAATGACCATTAGGACCATAGGCCATAGGCTGGTGCAAGTCTGGATATTCTCAACAGTGCATTTCAAAACTGGCAAGAAGATGTAGATTGTGGATCATGATTGAGTATTACAAAGATTGTGATATAATTTTTTTCATCCACCTTTACAGATTCAAGTAAAAATGTAAAAGAAAATTCAAATGTGATTTTTTTTCAGTTTTCTGATGTTTAGTCAAAACAATGATTGAGAAAATAATCTCCATATAAATTAGTAATGATTGATAAGATGAATGTTTGTTGATTAAAAAGTTCCAATTAAACAAGAAATTAAAGTATCTTACTACACAGGAACCAGAAAGGTAAGCTTCCCTCCACTAGGCTGAGTTACTATAAAACAACAGCAGCAATATGACTGCACAGTCCAGCAACACTGATCGACAGGCACATCCATCAACAGAGAGACAGATATAGATCAGAATAAATGACAGAGGAGAGACAGAAAGAGAGAGAAGGGCAGACCACACACTGAGGCCTCTTAAGGTCACCTCAGGCCTAACAGAGACACTCCAGTGAGGATTAGTGCTGGCTAACCTCCCTACAAGCCAGCCGGGGTTTCCTGGTGACTGAGAGGACAAGCCCATACGGCTGCATAAAAATGTTACTCTCACACATGGAATACACAGACAGACCAGCTAGACACAGCACTAGAATTCAGGCAAGGGGCAAAGTTTAGATTATTTCAGACACTGTAAACATAAATGTGCTGATTTTATATGTTGGTCCTGTAGCCCCCGTCACATTTCTGGAAAATTCACATTTCACATTCACATTTTCTGAACACTTCCAACCGGGACACAAGTCTAAACTGAACGCTGGCAAGTTATTGTCAAGAGAGCAACAGTACAAGGTTTAATACATACAACAGAGTTTAAATTTTTCACTGTCTTAAGAGTATATGTATCAGTTATCATTTAGAAGACATAAAAAAATTAATAAACCAGGAAATACTGTGAATAGGCCGATTTTCAGTTGTTATGATAATCAGAGCTCCATCCCTGTATTTTCAAGTTTTGAAAACAGTAGCAAAAATAAGCAAAACACTTTACATATGGCATGTGAACAAACAGGAATTAAATGAGAAACACAACCTCACAGCTTGATGTTGGGTAGGGACATTATGCAATAAGCAGCATTTATGTAAGACATACCAACTGTCTGAATGACAAAAAGACATTTCTTTAGCAGACTTGATTAATCTGTGATCATTTTTGGATTCATGAATCAATCATTTGGACATAAATGTCACAAAATGGTGAGATGGCCTCAAATCGTAATTTACTAAATCCCAAGGTAATGTCATCCAATAGTTTGTCCAACCAACAATTCGAAACCTAAAGATACTGAGTTTATTATCATATAAGACACGGAAGACCATTAAATGATCACAGCAAAGAGGCTGGAACTAGGTTATGTTAAATAGTTTTTCTTGAAAAATTACATAATTAACTGATTGTAATATTTAATAATAAACTTCTTAACTAATAGTTTCAGCTCTAATCAGGTGCAAATAATACAATTGCAGTTGCAATAATTCTGTGTGTTGTAACCAGACAATATAAGGGAGTGATCATGATCATCGACTATGAGAAAAGAGAGCTTGCATTGAGACTTGAAACCTTATTTCTTTGGTAACATAATGGTTCACAAGTGACGTGTGTGGAAAGTAGATTGGAGTGTGTGACTGCAAGAAGATATTAACCTGAGCCAGCAGTCTCACGTGGCTCCAACACGGACTAAATATACATACAGTAGACCCACATCATATGTGTGTCTGCCATATGAAAGCCACAGTACCAGTGAGCCAGCATACACAGCACCATGGCCCTGGCACTGGAACACCTGAATGGAATGGAGCCATTATCAATGTTATTACACCTGTGTCTGACAAGTCAAAATGTTCTTCTGGGAGAGGTCCATTCTGTAAGTGTAATAGTTCACCAAAGCCAGCTGCGCGTTCTTTTTAAAGAGAAAGACTTGAAATCAGACCTGAAGGACTTCCTCTTGGAGGGTTGTGAGCATTTAAGCATGGCCCCATTAACAATAATTATGATTACTTTTTAATCTATCCAACTATCCAACTCTATCTAACAACAGTTTGACTCAAGTGAAATGTTGTAAATTATGCACACATTTTATAAATAAACCAATAGTTTTTACAATGAAACATGACAAACATTAAATTTTAAGCATTAATATGTGTCTGAAGGCAGATTACATCACCGCACCTGGTGTGTGTGTGTGTGTGTGTGTGTGTGTGTGTGTGTGTGTGTGTGCATGAGTGCAACACAACACAAAAGAACAGACCAAAAGAACTAAATTTGAGTTTGTCAATGGGATTAACAATCAAAGTATGAGGGGGAGAAGTGGCTGAGAGGGAGTGTGTGTGTGTGTGTGTGTGTGTGTGTGTGTGTGTGTGTGTTTGGGGGGAGGAGGTCGTACTGAGATGGCAGCTTGAAAAGAAAGAAGGGTCCCAAAAGAAGTTTTTTTTAAGTATAGGCAATGCACTGCTGCACCCCTTTCACACACCACACACACACCACGCACGCTCGCACAAACACACACACACACACACACACACACACACACACACACACACATACTTCTCTTCTCAGTTCACGTGTTTTGTTCTGCATGGAAAGCTAACAGGCTCCCTCGCTTTACATCTTATCGGAGTCCATCTTGTGTATGTATATGTGTGTGTGTGTGTGTGTGTGTGTGGTGTGTGTGTGTGTGTGTGAAGGGCTGCAAGGAAGGAAGAGATTTTCTTCACACCTCCCCAGTTGGGACAAGAAAAATGTGTGTGATGAGTGTAGGGAGCATATTTATGCAGCTCAGTGTGTGTGTGTGTGTGTGTGTGTGTGTGTGTGTGTGCATGAGGGGACCCCAGAGAAATCAAGGTAGACTGCCACAGACTTCCTCTTTCTCTCTCCACCTCTGCTCCTTCTTTCCTATTTCTCCCTCTCTCCTCATTTCCTCCTCCCTTTGTCTTTTCTGTCCATTCCGCACTTCTCCCCCTCTCCTCTCTTCTCCTTTCCCTCTCCTCTCTCTGGAATTTTTCATTTCATTTTTCATTCCCATCTTTCTCTCCTCTGTCCTCCCTTGTTCGTGTCTCTCTCCTCCCTCCATCAGACTTGTATGAAGTCCAAACAGCACAGAACCTCCTCGAGTTTCACACTAGAGCAACACAAACAGGAAAAGATATCAATCTCTTTCTTACATTCCTCCTCAGCACTGTCACCAAATCTCTTCTCCTTACCTTCAGCCATTCAGATTTCCCTTCTAGCCCCTAACTCTTTTCCTTTCCCTGCTGCCAGGACTCAAATTCTGATGCATCTTATTCACTGACCATCTGTACAACTGAGGTATCAGATATTTCCTCTTTTTCATCAAAATGTTTAAGATTTTATTGTCTAAAGACAACATTCTATTAGCTGCTGAACACTAATAATAAAAGTTCTGAGAATCAGTCAGATATAAAAACATATCAATAATCATTTTAACATTGTTTAGATTGTGTCTTTCTGGTTGTTTGTTCAATTGTTGCATTTCCTAATGATGGATGAGAATGAAAATACAAAAAAGTGGTCTAGTGAAAAGTGTTAGTAGCTGCTCTGTTCTCAGTCAGCCTTTGTTAGGTCTTGCCCTTTTTTGTTGAGTGCAGAGTATGCCTCCATCCAATCAAAAGCACAGATTCAATGTATGAAGTCTGGATGCAATGGCCCACATAGTCCAGGCTAATGGAGGGGAGTGTGGAAATCACCCATTGGTTGGTCTTAGAAGTGGAAAGAAGAAATACTCAGGGGTTTTTTTGTGTGGCCCACCCAAATAGACAAGTCCCCACCCAAAAAGGAAATCAAAACTTAATACATTTGTTAGTAATGACCGAAATTTCACCGTATTGCTGTTTGTGCTTAGACATTTAACATATGAGACTTTTCCTTTAAAAAAAGAGAGAAAAGAAAAAGATATCTGGGGAAAAAAAGGCATTTGAGTTGACTTTATATTTTGCCTTCCCTCTGAAGACAGGACCATCGTATTCGTACCAGGTGATGTCATGTTTAGTTTGTTAGTCAAAAAAGATAAGTAAGTAGGTAAGTAAGTAGGTAAGTAAGTAGGCTACGACGAGGTAAATGAGAAGTTTGAACTAGGGCTGGGTGATAAAAAAAATTAAATCTTTTCTTTGTTTCAAGCTTGGTGATAATTCAGAATTTTAAATGTTTTTTTTTCCCCTTGTAAAATGCAGTAAGACTAACACAATTGAAACATAACCGTTTTTAGGACTCTGGAAAGACGTGATAGGCATTTTACACAATCAGCATTTTACAGACCAAACTACTAGAGAAAATACTTAGCAGATGAAAACATTATGAAAATAATGACAGCTGTACCCTGAAAGAAATTAAGTTTAAGAGTTAAAGTTCTCATAAATTCAAGAAGGGCCCTGGTTTAACTGGCATTTTTACAGAGGATTAGCAGCGGAACAACAGCTTTGATTAATCTTTCTGAACGTTGCATTCAATGATTTTTATAATTAACTGATGTAGGCAGTGTCATACTTAAAACATCAGATGTTTGATTATGGCAGAGCCAGTAAAAGATTCCAGTTTTCAAGATCAGAAAATAAATGGTTTAGTAATAAAGTGACCAGTGGTAATGGATATTCTTCCTGTTAGTGTTTGTTTGTTGCAGATACATTTGATGTGAAGTTAGGACTATGAATAGAAGTCCCTTTGTAAACCTAAGAGCATTACGATTACCCTGAAACCCTTCAACTGTGCCTCTTCTTCACAGACAAATGATGTCATTCTGGTGAATAACAAATGTGAACAGTCAAACTACTGTAGTTTAACAAAACTGACAAAAATCTCAATGTAATCCTCACTAAAATCAAGGCAAGAAGAAATAAAAAAAAGATTTCAAATTAAGCCAAAGAATCTGTGAAAGCAGCACTAAGCTCTGAGCAGACCTACAGTCAAAGGAGGACCCCTGATGACTGTTAAGCCTTACATCTACATCAACTATTTTAACTTTCTCAGCCTGCCAGATTAACCATGCTGGACATGAAGAGGGACTGTGAATGCATTTGTGGAACCAGGAACAAGCTACGTTGGTTTTGGCAGGAAATGTTTATAACTACAGAGAGACAAACCAATACCAGCTAAATCTCTTAATATGCTCACCAAACGTGTTCTGCAAGGTTTAGTTTTCCAACACTCATTGCAATGCATCACAAAGCTAAAAGTACACCAAAAGTCCCAAACACTTAACCATCTTACCTCGGATCCCTGTCCACCTAAACTGGTTGACAAGATTTGTGCAAGGAGCTGGTCCTGGATATAGAATTTGCCTCAAAAGTTCTTGAAAATGGGCCGTTCTAGTTTGGATTGGGTATGCATCTCCTTGTTCTTCATTGTTGGGTGTTCAATGCTCCAAGACAAAATGGTGGTAAAGCTGTCAAATCATGACCATGGACATTTATTCTTGGCCTTTGAAAGAGTAGTTTCAGCCATCTCCCTTGACAACTGAGCAAACTTCATCTAGTGACAGCAAAGTTTCCCAGTATGGAATATCTTAACATTCAATGTTAACTTTCAACACTTTCAAAATTCAATACTACAGGCACATATCATCTGATACCCAACCCTAATTAAAACTGATAGTCTTACATCATGTCACCATCCAAGAAAAATGGTCAGAGCAAAGCAAAAGGACACTGAATGCACTACGGGAACCATTTACTAATATATAAATTATGATTCCTCAACAAAATCCTTGTTCCTCACTAAAATAATGCAACATCTTTTCCATTCATTGATAAATTAATTGACAAGTTCTTTAGATAAAATGACAGAGTTTGGCTTCTGTTCTTGCAATATCCCACTCGTCTAGTGTCTAAGAAAATGAACAACAGTGAAGAAAAACCCCAAACCCCACGAACACTCACAGAACTGAGGAGACAGTCCTGTCTGTATGTGAATGTTACATGTGTCAAAGCATCAAAGTTCAGCAAAAATAGCTTCTTTGTATACACATACATCTTTGTATTGAGTATATGAGGTATTCCCAAGAACTGCTCCAGGACCTGTTACAGTGGGAAATGTGTAGATAATATTAGCACTGAATTCAACGATGTGTTGAGAATGTGAGCCAGTTACAAGTTTTTCTTGCCCTATGACCAACATTTTTTTAGATGATCAGTTATACACAAACTCTTCCAGTTTAAACAATAAATAACTGGAACTTTTGGACTTTGTTCCAGGAAACCTCACTCAAAACCCCACTGACAATTGTAACAACTATATTTCAATTCAATTTTATTTATATAGCACCAAATCACAACAAAAGCCATCTCAAGGCACTTTTCAAATAGAGCAGGTCTAGACCATACTCTTTTGATTTTTTTACAGAGAGACCCAACAGTTCCCACCATGAACAGCACTAGGTGACAGTGGCAATCTAAAACTTCCTTTTAAGAGGCAGAAACCTCAATCAGAACCGGAATGGTTCTAATAACTAAAACTCCAGCCTTGGAACAGAGCCTTTCTCAATAATATGTTGTGTGGTTCATTTTTATTAGCCAGAGAAGGACCATAGTTTTTTGGAAAACAATCTAATATAATTGTTTAATTAATATTGCTAATATATGCTAATATTTGTTTATCTAATATCATTGTTTCTTTAATATTTATGTCTTTTAACAGCTTTTAACGAACCCTAAACCTTCACAGACTTAACATTATGGCTTAACAAAAGAGGTGAGTCCATGATCTAGATACTGTGACAGGTTTTGGATAGCAGAAATTACAGCTAAAGAATCTGAAAATTTACTAAGAATCTGAAAATTTTCAAAACCAAATTATGATAACATCCTAACCAGTGCTGCCTTGTGTGCAGTTTTGTTAATGGTCACATAGTAACCATTGTTTAACTTTATTAACATCACAAAGGTTTTGATGTCTAATAGCATCTACACAATGGATGCTGATTTGCCTTTATCTTTTTCCTTATTTAATTCTTCCATCCAGTCTACAGCTGCACTTACTGCACTAACTTTGTCTGCAACAATACACAGCTCTTGTTGTTAACCTGTATTTATGCTGATTTTGTCAGATGATTATCAAGAAATATTTGTTTGGTCACCTGGGCTGTTTGTCCAACTCCTTGATTTATGTCTGTGATGCAGTTTGGTTGTTTGCCAACTTAAAGGGGAGCAAAGACCTGGAAAAGGCTGTGTTTTTAAAGATTCCAACAGATTAGTTTAGATTAGGGTGGTGTAGACATAGTGGTATCATTCATGAAAAAACCCTACTATATACTGAGTGATACAAGTCTGTTGACACTCACACACAGCTGTGATGTTTGCCTGGCAGTGTACTGACACTACTTTGGTGTTCTTGGCCAGTGGGTGTGAAGTGTGCGAACATGCAGTCACCTCAGTGCCAAACTTAGAACATCATTCTTGTTTTTTCTGAACCAACAAGAGCCAATGGCCTCTTCACCCCAGCAGATGTATACACTGTATACATCAGACTTAAGCATTAATTTATTAGTGTATTTGACTGTCAATCAACAGACTTCCTCAGTTCCTCAGTGCCCTGTGTTCTGAACAGAGGGGAGAGGTTGTAGAGAGAAAACAGGGCCTGTATTGGTTTTGATGCATTTCTAAATCATTTGTCTTCATCTTTTATATTGACCATGATGCCTGAGAGTAAGAATGAGTGGTGATATGGTTTGACTTGAGTAAAAGTTAAGTAAAAATTACTCTGAGTAAAGGTTTGTTGTTGCAATTTATAGATTTTTGCCTGTTATATCATGGCTATGATGTAGTTCTGAGTCCATAGTTGCTGTCAGTTCTTCACAGATTCCACTAATAAGATGTGTTACTGTTCTGTAATTATCAGTCACATTTGACACCTTCAGAATGCAGTTTTCCAAGCAAACCTAAATTCCACAGGTAAACAGTCCACCTTAAATCTTGACCACCCATATTTCCTCAGTTTCAAACAGAAGTAAAAATAATTAAAACAGCTGTTGTTGCTCTGAAAAATATGCAATGCATCCATATAATGAGAATTTGAAAAGTAGAGAAAAGGACTGCGTGGGCTCAACGATGACACTCATTTAATCAAAAGCTCTATTAAATATGTATTTTAGCTAATCTGCAAAACAATAAATTAAGGCAAAATTTAACTAAATGTGTTGTGATGGCAGTGCTGTAATCAAAACAGTATACATTTCTCACACTATGAGGTCTGATGATCTGTTAGGTATAACAAAAACTATCTGAATTTAAAACAGTCATCTAAATAAAAACAGTATGAAATTAACAAAATCAGGATGAATGAACAGTACAAAGAAGCCAATCACGTATTCAGTAAACCTTAATACACCATGTTCCATACTCCATGTTGTGTGCTATGAACACAAATCTGCTGCTACTCAAAAATACTGAGATTTCTCACTTATTAAAGAAAGATAGTACAAAAAGAAACTGACTTGTCCAATATTTTCTTTTTAAAACATGAATCAGTCATCCTGGTATAAGAGTGTTAGTATCTGACAGGAAATGATGTGTGTATTGATTCTGTCTGAAAGTGTGAGCATGAAAAGGTACTGTTGTGTCTATATGCACAGCCCCTGTGGATATGTTTCCTTTGTTTTTTATCCTCATAATTTACACCAAAGAGTAAACTCCACATCATAAAACCTTTTTTTGTTTTTTTTGTTTTTTTACTTTAATTGTGTCATTCAGTCTTCACCACAGTTGCATGCTGTAAATAGTTTTTAGTTTGTTTTATAACATTGTTCCTACCAGTTTCTTTTCATGATAAACTGTTTTGAGCTTCAGCCTGTACATAATAACACCTAACTCAGATTCGAGATCTGATCTCTGGACCTTAACAGTCATGTTTAACTGGCTTAGTGAAGAAATAATCAGGAAGCAGGATCATAAAAATCCTCTAGATAAAGATATATCTGAGTGGGCAGGGCAGGCCAGCTCAGTCAAACTGACATTTCAAGCTAGAATAAAAAGTGAGAGCATAACCTTCCCTCAGCCTGTTGTAATTAACTCACTGTAACTCATCATTTTCCTATGAAAACTAGCAATGTGCATCATTATGATATCTAGTTTACAAATAATACTGTCTCTTACATGTGATAGCTTTTAAAGAACAAAGTAAAGGTTATGTCTTTATGAAAAAGTTAAATCTCATCACTAGCTTTAGATTTGAGGATAGTACCTGCTTCTTTTAATGGAACACTAAGTGAGCGATGGTGGGTTTTACAGAACATAAAGTATGAAGCTTTAGTTTTAAGATGCAAGCAGGCAAATGAGAGCTGGTCGTAAGACCTGACAGAGTGCCTTGCATGAGAGAAAGCTAAGCTCCGCCTCTGACTGGGCAGTTTCAGGCGATTAAATAAGACCGCAAATCAGGCAGTGGAGAAACTAAGGCTCATAAGGACATTGATCCACAGGCAGAAAGTCTTAAACGTGTCCAGCAGCGCTTTCTTTCCCAAATAAACATTCCGGTTTTTTTCACAGTGAAGCTGAGAGTCTGCCTGACATCCGACACCGAGCAGGAATGGCTGGAGCTGCCGAGGCCCGAGAAAATAGCCAAGGCTGACTTCAAACTTCATTTCTGCTCCAACAGATAAACTCATAAACTACACCGGCTGTACAAAGCATGAGGGACAGTTTAGTTACACTGGGTTTGTCCAGCAGTGTGTCGCGCACACCAGCGCAAAGTTCCGATACTTTCAAGTGCAACTACTGTGTTGCTGTACCCTTGGGACATAAAAACTTCAACTTTAAGACAAGGAATCACAGCTAGCTTTGCACTTCGTCTCAATGTGGGGAACAGTAAAGAGGGGTGAAGCAGCCACACGCAAACGGAGCACAGCACGTTAACTACTATGTTCTTATCATTTTTCATCCTGGTGGCTCCACAGTCGTTGTTCCCTAAGGATCCATGTTGTGAACAAAAAGTCAACGTACCGTGAACCGCCGACAGCAGGCAACTCCTCAGCAGTAACACCGCCAGCAGACCGCCCATTTCAAGTCCTCTACGCTTTAAATCCATAACTCCCACTCCATTTTCGGGTATTTACTCCTTAATTAATTTGCAAAGACGTCCACTTTTCCGTGTGTTCGTGAACACATATGGGCCTGTATTCCGCTGTACAGCTAGATGTGTGGCTACATGCGTGAGTGTGCGCTGCTCTGCGTGTCCTTCTCTATCGACTATACTTTTTCCCAGTTAAGGCGCTCGCGCTACTTTATACTTTGGACTGTCGAGCTCGCGCACGGAGAGAAAGGGCAGGCGGACGTGGTGTGACGTCATCCAACACGAGGCAGCAAGATTTTTTCCTCCAAATTAACAAATTTGACTTTTGTGTTAATGTCATACTTAACGTGTTTCGTGCACAGACACGTAGCCTACGCTTTAAAATGAATGTTGCTGAGCTGGTTTAAAAATAGACACCTTTGTTCTTGTCTATGTTAATCTAAAATTGGATCTGAAGAGGTAGGGTACTTCGTAATAAAATGAACCTTTAGACAATTAAGTGTGAAACAAAAGGAATCACTAATTAACACATTATTGACTGATGTTGTCGAGCTTGGTTTGGTTGTGGAGTGAGGGGTTCGAATGCAGATTATTAATATACTCATATCATTTACAAGCAATATATAAACATAATTATGCAGTCAATACGTAGTCAGGAACTATTGTTTTTAAATATATAACGTTCTTGGGGGGTTATTATATTTTTTCTTTTCAAATAACAGAAAATAATAAAAATAATAATTAAATGTGTCAGTTTTAATACATCTAAAACTATGTAATTCTACGGTTAAAATTTTTAAAAAAATAAATAAATAATAATAAATAATAATAATAATAAAGTTATTGATACAAAAACAGATATGTCACTGTGGGAATCATTTACAGTTTTGCCCTTTTTTAATGATTGGCATGTAAATGTACACTTTTTCACGTGATTTTACTATATATTATTTGTAATTTGACAAAACAGAAAAAAAAAACTTGTAAAACAACATCATTTAAAATAAATAGAATAAAATTGCAGTTAAAATGTTTCTAAAAATCTGTTTTTACAGTATACCAGTCGGTAAAAATATCAAATCATCCACCGCCCACCCACCCTGCCCCATTTTTCATATTAGCAATTTCCATTAGTTGCATTGAATGGATGCAGACTGCATTTTAGTTCCAGCTCATAAAGCATGGATTTTCAAAAGAGTAAGATAATAACATAGCCTACTATAAATGAGACATTTTAAAGAGGTGCACTATGCCTGCATGCTACAGTGTGGCATACCAAGTCCAATTAAAGTGTATGGATAAGAATAAAGGGTATTTAATAAATATTTTCATAATACTTTACAAAAATACGGCAACATGTATCAGCATGTTTGCCTTCCTCAGGGTGTCTTCACACACAATGAACCCAAATGAACAAGTTGTCTAATTCCACACACCTGTTTGAAGGTGAACCCAGAACATGTAAATATATATTTGACCACTCAGGAATATGTTGACCAAAGAGACATAATTAAGTGTGTAAACCAATAGAAAAGAGTACAGTAGCTCATAATATGTCATTTTGTGAAGTCTGGGCTGCTGCATTGTTTATTGCACCTCTCAAAATGTTGTAGTGAACAGTGGGGGTAAAGTTAAGCTTTAACAAAGATTCAGTTAACAAATGAACTATTTTCGCTGACACTAGAATACATGATATGATTTGACCACAACTATCAAAAGAGGGAGAGATCTTAAAATCTCACAGACATTCTTTTTGCTTATCATCATATTGCAACTTCAGCTGGCACAGCGGCTGCCAAAACAATTGTTGCTACCCAGTGGAAACAACTGCCGTCTCTACACATGATGGTTGGTATTTCACTTTTTTGGACACATTTATTTTAGAGATTTCAGATGTTAGAACATATACTGCCAAACAATGTAACATCAGTCTGTTAGATCATGCCAGAGAAGAGATCAAGGCTTTTGATTATCCAGCCTGTGTTTATTTGAACCACTTGTAGATATTGGAAGACTGTCTTGTTTTGTATGTGCAGAGTACTAAATGGCATCACACAGAAACCAGATCATAGTGGTATAATTATGTGGGCACTTTTCTTTTTGTATGAGGTTGAGGAAAATCCAAAATCAGCCTGATTATTGGTTTATATCTAGTTTGTCTATATTTTGTCTCTATATATGACAAGATAAAATTACCTGTCTACTAGAAATTATAGTCATATCCTAGGAAAATTGTTTTGCCCAAGGTACCTACATTTTGTTCCATTTTTGTCCCACATATAAGTCTCCTGTTGGGGTGGTTGATGGGACTACAAAGCTCAGCCAAGGTCAAGGTTGAATATTCATAATAATAAAGAAATACAGTGATCATTTTTGAAAAAAATATTCAATACTTAATCAAGATCATTATCTTTTCAGAATCTTAGCTAAGCGCTGTAAGAGCCAAAACAGAACCATAAAAAAGTGGATACTGTTTTGCAAGATCTTATCAGAAAAACAAATGGAATATGTTGTATATGTTGGTTGATGTATTAATTAAAAATGTTTCCTCACTGTGTTGATTAAAAACATAAATTGCGTTCTTATTGAAATGTATTTTGCTGTCACAAATTATTAGTACATAAACAGAATTTCTAGGTTCTCTGGGGCTGTTTCATGGTTCTGGCTTGCCCCCTTTTGTTCCAATTAAAGGAATAGTTAGATGATCAAAAATTCATGTCTGTGTTACCCTTGTGGCTGGTTAAGATGTCGACCATCACCTTTGTTGCATATCATTCACTCCCCTCATTTCCTGTCATCTTGTAAACAAAGGCAGAAATTAAAGATCGGGGACTGAATGTTTCACATATCAACTTGTCATCCATTCACACTGGCTCATAAACATCTTGTTTGTCTGACTGCACATCTGGGTTGCGATGTTCTTCAGTGAAGTACATAGCAATAGATTGTCTGTTACATCTTCCAAGAAAACAAAGAATAACAGCAGAACATCCTTAACGAGGGGAATAAATTATTTCGGTCAATATTTTACACTGGACTCTGCAGCAGTAAGACAGAGCTTAAGAGAACCCAATTGGAGGGACTTAATGTCGTCAAAACAAAAGATGGACACACATTACTGCGCACGCACTGATGGAAACAAAGATAAAATGTCCCAGATCTCTGTCTTCACACACACCTAAAGCCAAGCCAACCCTGGCATTTCTTTTCTCCCCTCTCTGGATGCCTTGCTTCTCTGCTCCAACTGGCCTCCACTCTAAAGGCTCTGTAAACTCAAAGCACATGTTCTCCTCCTCTGCCTCCACATACATGTGAGAGAGGAAGGCAGTTATTCTTCACCATAGAATATGCAGTACAGACCAGGTATTTTTAGTAGAGGTAGTGGTAGCTGGGTTGTAGTAGCACAAGGTACTGAGATTTTTTTTAAAGTACACTGTAAAAATACTATATAGTCCCGTCTTTACCAATTTTTGAAAGTAGAAGTGCAGTATTATCATTAGAATACTATAAGCTATCAAAAGTACATACATCAAGAAGACCCAAAACTAGCCCAAATTAATATTAATTAAAAAATGTTATCTCTCATTGTTTTTATTGTGCTACATATAATATAAACTGCACACATATGTCTTTATCTTTTTGTCTCATGGACAAAAAGATAAAAAGAGATGTTCTTACATGTTGGACAGCATCCCATCTGCAGCTCTTTACTGTTACTTTCCCACTAGGGAATGTTTAATTTCATTATGTTATGTTTCAGCACTCATTTTATCTACTGTCAACCTTAAGGGGCCATACTCTATCCCATCTTTTCATTCTGTTTCTATGCTCTCAGCCTGGCTCTGGAATGCTGCAATGAAACATATTTTCTTTCCCCAGTCACCTGCAGCCCACAGCCGCTGGCCTCGCTTTGATCCACACACTGCTCTCTACAAATATCAAAACGATCTCTGCATTGGTCTGTGTTCTCCGCTCTATAAAGACTGAGGCTTAGGAGTAATATAGCTGAGTGTAACAAATACCTTTCTCTTTCTCTGTGGGTAACAAGGAACAGGTGAGGCTCCCAACTGTCTGAGGCCACAGTGAGGAGAGCACTTTTCATAACCAAAACCATTTCACATGTGCAAACCTCTAATCAGACTCATACTCAGCTCACTGCAGAACTACATGTGAGTCACACAATCAGACTGAAACACCTGCACTACAACATAATATGACATTGAATAAGATATTTTGGTATATAGACTTTAATCTGATTATCAGTGACATATCTCTTTAAGAACTGGTGAATAAAAGAAAATAGTTTTGGAGTCAAATCTCACTCTTTTTCTCTGCAGGTGTAGAGTTCAGTAGGTGCTTTCATTTCCCTCATCATAATATGTTTTTGTATGTGTGCACATGTGTGTGTTTGCTGCACTAGTGGTAGAGCCTAAGCACGGTGATTTCAAATGATCCATACATCCACCAGTTCAGAGCCTCCTATACTGTAAAAACATGCAGTAAGTGCTGGTATGTATAATTTGTAACCTGCATTAGGCAAGCTGAGGATTTCCAGTCTTTCATTCTTTGATCAGAGTTTTTTCAACTTAAAATAAATCAGGGTGCACAGACTAGAGCTGTTCCAACTAAGAATATTTTTGAATTAACCTTTTACTTAAATAGTTAGTTTACTTTTTAAAACTATAGTTGCAATCTTAAAGCTGCATTCAAGGACAGTGGAACAAACTGAAAACACAACACTGACATATTATACTATGTTACTATGATGTTAGCAAGTAGTTTTCTATCTACACATCCAGCAACAGTATTAAGATTCATTTGCAGTTGTGTTTGTTTTCATCCAGTGAATGAAATTGTAATATTCAGTCTTTTTTTTTTAGCTCTTTTAGCCAAAAGGCTCCGAGATGAATTAGAATCATCATCAACTGCAGAGATGATTTGATCCATTATTAATGTACACCAATCAGCCATAACATTATGACCACTGGTGGATGAAGTGAATAACAGCGATCATCTCGTTATAACACAATGTTCTGCTGAGGAACCTTTGGTCCTCACATTCATTTGGACGTTACTTTGTCACGTACCACCCACCTAAATGTTGTCACAAACCAAGCACACACCCCTCCAATGGCAACAACACTCCCTAATGTCAGGGGCCTCCCCCAGCAGGATAATGTTCCCACCACACCACAAAAACTGCTTAGAAATGATGATGTTATTCACTTCATCCACCAGTGGTCATAATGTTATGTAGTGTGCAACTTTGGGTTTGGCCAAAACCCTGAACTGTATAATTTTCAGAGCAGCATTGTGGACCACCTGCAAATGACCCAGAGATTACCAAAACTGAGTTATCAAAATCTTTACATTATTGTTCATTCTGTCTTCATGTGGGTGTGATGCATATGCAGCCTCTGGGGTCCACTAATGGGACTTCCAACATTTAAAGCTTGTGTTTTTGTCAAAAGCTTGGTTGGATTATAGCAATGATAGGAATGGGGATAAAGGGAACAAACAAGCATATCTGGTGCTTGGCTTCTCTCACAGGGTGTTGGCAGGGTTACATGTTGTTTTCTAATCTAAATTTAGAAACAATAATCAATCAGCCTGAACCATCTGGGCTAGTCAACTTTAGAGCGAATCTACTAATGAGAACTTGGATGAAGCATGTGGTTTTCTAGTTATAGGACAGTCTTTCTAAGCACTAGGTCAATGTGTCATCTGTCGGCTGGTCTCAAATCAGCAAATCAGTTTTCTGCACAGAGGTCAGACAGGCTATAGCTGTGCATGTGTAGTTGCGTGTTGTTCTGATAGTCTGTCCCAAACTCCCAATTTTGGCAGTTTTTGCATGTACAAGGAAATGAACGTACTTTACTGTTTCAGGAAATGATACAGGTCGTTTAGTGATGGACGTCAAATCAAAAACTTTGAAAAGAGACATTTTTTTCCATTTTGTGTAATAATTTGTATTATTACTTTTGTTTGTTTGTTTATTTTGTTTGTTTTTTAATGAAAATCTGAATAAAAAAACAAATGAAAAAAGATAAAGAGCTGAGCTTACTTTCTTATCTTCACCAGTTGCGTGTGGGTGGGTGCAGCTTGTCATTGGAAAGTTACAGCAGTTGTAAATCCACACCCCCTCTTCTTTAATGAAGTGGAAAAAAGTTGAATGAAACTAAAATGTTGTTAAGTGATTTCCACAGAAAGATCGAAACCTTTGAACTACACTTTGATGTTAATGAACCAGAAGCAATCACACTGGTCACAGATGACAGGGACCAGTTCAATCCTGCAATAACATAAATATAACCTACCTCAGTCAGCTGGAGGCAGGAGAACTGGAGCACCCTTACTGCCCACGGGTATGTCCTACACTGTCAAACAAAAACATACAGAGTTGTAACAGTGTAGTACCTGTTTGGAAAAATATTTTCATCTTGACATAATGATCTGCATTGAAAAGTTGAGACAGGTTAAACTTGGCACTCGCTGAGGTGCCAGACTCATTGATTGGAGACGCACACCTGCTGTAACCAAACCATTGAAAACAAGTGAAAAAAAAAAAAAGCCGTGCGATGCTTTGGAAAAGCATCAGGCCCCACAGTGAAGTGCAGTAATCACATTACTGAACGTCATCTGTTTCACAAGTCAGGCCTGGATATGCAACCTGAAACAGGCCTTTGAAGCCAGAAAGTTGTGTTCTCACAGTTTTTACACTTAATGGCTCCCATGTTTCCCTCTTAAAACTTTTGTTTTCCCTGAACCTGAAAAGCTCTCCTGCTGTGTGAATGTTTGTGTGCGGTTTAGCTGTCAGTGTGGGTGTGCTGGTCATGTGTTTCGATTTTTTTTTTTTTTTTTACTTCATCTTCTGTATGTTACAATAACACTGTTCTAACCTAAGTAATTGCAGTAATTTAACCTTTATTTATTCAATGAAATTACACTGAGAAGAAGCCTTTCTCCTGCAGGAACACACTGATCATGTTCGCACCTGGAAGCTGCCCAGTGCAGCCACAGTCTGATCTCCACTGGAGCAGCAGTAGTAAAGTAAAGAGAGACTAACAGTAAAAAAAAAACAGTGAGAGTCCCACACTCAACAAGAATACTGGGTTCTGTACAGTAAGTACAGTGGCTCTGTAAACTGATTGGCTATTATGTCTTAGTGTGGACATGAGCTGTGAGCAGCACCTACAGATTTATAAGTATACAACCTACATTTTGTATTTGATGTAGTTTAATTAATTAGTCACTTACAGTACTTGTGATTACATCTGCCCAGTATCCCTGGGAACTACATGTGGAGCCTGTGCACAGAGCCACTGAAGCTCAGGTGTAGCTGATTCACACCTCTTCAAAAATCTAACTACATGCTGAGGCTGGGGTGGAAACAGAGTTAGCATGAGGAGGCAGCAGTAGTTATGACTGGTTGCTTGTATGTTCGGCTCCAAGTGTCTGATGCTGTTGCAGGAGTTTGGCGTAGTCCGGGGCACAGGTGTACATATTTAACACTGCTCATTGAAAATTTGTTTTTTGTTTTTTAAATTGAGTGTCTGAATATTATGTGGCGGTTTGGCCATGGAGGTGGCCATCACAGAGATGGAGGTTACTGATGCTGAAGATGAAGTTAAGGTCAGTCTCAGTGGGTGAAAACAATGCAAACAGCCTTTGCTCAGCATTTGTCTCCTATTCAGTAATGAGACAAGGCAGCAGGTAACATATCACTCTGTATCACACAATAAATGAAATACAGTAAAATAAGTTACTGTGTGGGATATAATGGAAGCTTGATAGAATCTGATCACATGGTGATATCAGTGGGAGAAATCACACATTGAACTAAAAAAATCAAAATCTACACCTATCTTGTATCAACAGTAAAACTCCAGTCAACATAAATCTAGCTTAAAGGATTGTGCTGGTATTTTTCAACTTTATTCTCTTGTGTTTTTGGTGTAAATGATAAACAAAATCTTTGTAATCAGTGCAGTATAGAGCAAGAGCTGTGCACCTGACCATAATGAACAACTGCTGCAATGTAATCCAATGGGTCCACTAAAGTTCTTGATTTTGTCACTGACAGGCTCATAGGTATTATAAGTGTCTGACAACAGTATGGATAGGATTCCTACAGAGATAGAGTATCACTACCAGACTCCATTGACAAAAACAGGAATTTTACAGTGCAGATCACAGGAGCTACAGGAACACCACTGCCTCCATCAGTTAGTTTGTTTGTGTGATTGTCAGGGTTGGATAGTGTATTCATAGCTAGATAGCTAGGCCTCATATCTTTTCCTAATAATGACAGCAGCCAAAATGTATGCATATTGTTGATTTTATTTGGGCATGACTAAATTGGATCCTTTGCAATAGGTATGACACAAAACACCCCAAACATAATGCACCTCAAATATTCCAACATGTTCTGTTCATAAAGACACATTCTATCCAGTTAATGTTGTTTGAACATAAAGTAAATTGAATGCAGTATAAAACACTGAGAGTTGGACCCCTTGGACCCCTATAACCCCATGCACAGACATGCACACATACACACACATGCACTCACACCTCTCTCCTTTTGTGTTTGTCTCCAGCCAATTAACTCTCTCAGATCTTCAGACCAGGCTGATTCCCAGCAAACAGGACACGCAGAGCGAGCACGCTGCTTTCAGGAAGTAATCAGCCCTCTGCAGATGGCTTTGTCTCGACCTCCTTGATTATTGTGAGACATGACTCACATAAACTGCCCAATAAAAACACCCCTGAAACTCTGGGAAACAACACTTTCTAAACAAATAAAAATCTGTTTCAAGTACACTAAAAAGCATCAGTGTAGTGAGTGAAATTATTCTGATGTTACTTTAATTAATGAAGAATATTGGGAAATACCAGACCAGGTTCTGTTCACAAGTGACGAGTTGATCTCTGAAATCCATGGGCTTCATTCCATGGTGGATTTTCAGAGCTGATAGTGTTCATGTTAGGCTGGGACTAATTCACATTTGAGCACATTTAGACCAAACTGAGTAATGTGAAATGACTCAAGCAGTTTGGTTCACTTGCCCTGAAAACCTTGCCAGTCCTGTTTCGTGTTTACACTTTGAAAGAAGGGCCGTACTGCTGCAGCTCTAGCTAAACTGGTCACAACCTCAGAGCAGCAATGCGTGGCTAGTTTCTGGTTACCAGGGACACATGCACATAATGGACCATGACAAGAGGAGGAAAAGAATGGATGTTATTAGAAAATGAAAACAGTATCATCAGATAGAGCACCCCAGATGTTAGCATACATCAAATGTTCAAGTGCAGGTGATGTCCTGCCCTTGCACTCACCTGTCCTAGAATACTAACTGACCCATGATTTATTATGTTTCAGTTAGTTTTAAATTAAAAACTGGGAGGGTAAGGTTTTAAAGTAAATTGAACATATAAGGCTCCTTGACAACAATGCCACAAAGTCAGGTAATAATGCAGGTGTCCCTGTCCTTTCAGGTGAGATTTGACTTTAGATCTGCAAATTGTCAAACAAACATCACAAACCAAGGGCCACACAGTGAATTGATCTGGGTATGTTAACATTTGCACAAAAACAATTCTACTGTATATACTGTGAGAAAGTCCAAAGTGTGTAAACTGCAGGTTTCTTCTATTATTGCAGTGTACAGACATGTCTCTTGGTCTGTTAAATCATCACTGAGTTTTGTACAGACATTCACAGTACCTACAGGATGAACACTGCTCACTTTGATGACTCTCTACCTTTGACTGAAGTGGTTCCACAGCTAATAGATGGATTGCTGTTAAATGTGGTTGAGACATTCATCTTCCCCTCAGGATGAAAAATAATCACTTTGGGGATCCTCTGATTTTTCCTCTGGTGCCACCATGAGGACAATTTTTCTACTTGTCCTGTACTTTGCTTTAGGACTGAATTCCTGTGAAACTAATGACATTCCCATCAGTGTCAGCTGTACTTTTGGTGCTTAGAAGACGCCAAGATCATCAGGTTATGTGCATGAACTTTTTTCTCCAACTTCTTTGCATTTTTTTTAAATCACTCATGTTATCATTTTATGTGTTAATATGACTCTGTGCATGTACTGTATTATTATTTATATATAAAGAGATGCATACACTAAAGAGTACAAAAGTTACAGTGCAAATGCTGTCTGATGCCATATGCATTACTGCATACATAAACTAAACATAGGTTTGCCACATCTCTTAAAATCCTAATATGGTGTGAAAATGTCTCCAGGACTATGTTCACCACTTCTGGAGTTTGGGATGTGATGTTGTCCAGTGGTTTCTTGGCTTTGAACAACCTGCCAAGTGACTGTCCTCCTTTCAGATGAATCAGAAACTTCTCCTTTAATGATGGTATATTTATTTATTTTTGCTTTGTTTCAGTCATCATAGTTGTTCCCTTCACTTTTGTGTTAGGTGACCCAGGAGGAGTTATTTTTACAGCTACAATTACTATCATCTGAGCAACTACTGTATACGCTTGACACAGGCAGATCATGCAATTAGTCATGTAGTAAAATCAGAATGCATCAGTCAATGGGTTGAAATGTGATGCCACACCCTGTGGACTCATTACAGCCATGGTACTCACTCACAAGGAGGTTTTAGGAAAAAGTTCCTAGCGCTAGATAAAAACATAACCGGTGCTTAACTGAGCCCCCTACTGGTGAAAATATTTTTTGTCTTTGCTCCCAACTGAACTAAACTGACCCTCCTCAGTTTTTGGCCACATAATCAGAAAATAAGAGCGGTTGACCTTTGTGTTAACATGAAAAATACCGCTCATCATGATCAGACTTTCATTGTGCCATTGGATTTTACTTACTCATCAGAATGCTGTTAGGGAAAGGCAACACTCTTGACAGGTCAGCAGATGTGCTGTATGTTACAACACGTCTGATGTGGGGAAAAAAGCCCAGCCGATATTCATAAATCAAAGTTGCACAAGATAATGTCCACTGTATGGTTCAGAAGAGAAAATACATCTGAGGGGAGAATGCTAATGGACCCAGCTTTCTGAGGACTGAGCTCACTCACTGCTGGTTAGAGTAAACAGCGCCTAACCAAAAGTATGTGGACAGCTCAGTTCTTCATGACATGGATTCTACAAGATGTGGGAAACTTTCCTCTGAGATTCTGCTCCATGTTGACGTGACTGCATCACATCATTTCTGCACATTTGTCAGCTTCACATTCATGCTGTCTATCTCCTGTTCTGCCACTTCCCACAGGTGTTCTTTTGCATTCAGATCTGGTGACTGGGGAGGCCACTGAAGTTTACTGAAGTACGCTGAACATGTTACGTTTTTATGGTCTTCAACTGTCCACTGTCCTGTGTCCACTGCAGCCTCAGATTTCTGATCTCAGCTGACATGGAGTGGAACCTGATGTGGTCTTCTGCTGTTGTGGCTTATCCACCTTAAGGTTGGACACCACAGCTGTAGAGAGTAGTTGTCTGAGTTGCTATTACCTTTCTGTCAGCTCCATTCCCCTCTGACCTCTCATCAACAATGTGTTTCTATCCACAGAGCTGCTGCTCAGTGATATGTTTTTTTTTTTTCAACAGCACTGTGTGCAGTTCAACCACATCAAACTGGGAAAACCATTTCTTTATACCTTTTCTGATACTGTAAGAAGACTAACATTAGCTACCTAAAATATGCACATGTATATAGTAATATCTTGAGGATACGTGAACTATATGCTGTGTGAATGATTTCTGCACATGAAATTGTCATGGTGAAACTCGAGATGGACAAACACAAACTGCTGACACAAGGATTGAGATTTCCCTCAAAGTAGAGGTTTAGATTTTTTCAATCGTCATACAGTTCTGATCATGTTTATATGTGCATTCAAAGAGTTATTGATCACTGTAATCATGCTTCCTCCATATACCAACCACAACAAGATCTGTTTGCACACCTGTCCAGAGATGGGTGCAAAATCCTCACTTCTTCATTCAAAGCAAAGATGTACCAGTCAGCTGAGGCTACTGTATATGAGGCCATGTCAGTTTGTTGGTCACATCAAGTGGGGGTACCTAAATGCAACTTAGCTAATGTATGTGCCTCTCAAATATTATGGATTACTTTGGAGTCAGCAGAAAAGAAAAGAAAAGATAAAAGAAAGATGAGTGAAACTTGAAAACAGTGTTTAGTATCAGTCCACGTCTTCCTTTTTTCAAATAGAATGTTTCACAAATTTGAAAGTGGCTTTCAATAATGTGTTAAAGCCAGTGTGGTTTAGGAAGGGGCTGAGATGTGTGAGGGATATTTTTCTACGACAACAATTTCATCTTTTTTGAGACAAATTATTAGGCAGTATGACATTCCACAGTTCCATTTTTACAGAAATCTTCAGGCTCGTAATTGAGGTAAAACCCCTTTTGCCTCCCTCCCACCAACATGCGATTAAATAAAAGGTTTTGACTGGGACCCCCAGCAGTGAGGCCTGATATCTGGACTAAAGTGTTTCAGTCAGCAGTTTCATGACTCCATTCAACATCCATATGATTTAGACATGGATCACTACAGTTTACAGTTATACATAGACAACACTTTAGCAAAGGTAAACTGCCTGAGATCCTCTCAGGATCACATACCACCTGCTCATGTTGTCATCAAGATGAAGCCTGATGTTGGACAGTTCTGCAAAGATTGGATTCAGTTCAGTGACAATGATTTTTGATGGTTTGTTTTTACATCCAACTGGCAACAGATTTTAAAAATTCCCTGTCTGCTAAATTTGCATAGCAGTTACAGCACGGTTAAAGTAAAGGCCCACAAAGCATCAGGGTTAGGGTTCATTTCAGGTCTACACTGAAACTCAAACTCTCATCTCCCTCACCTCAACCTCAACACCTTTACTTTCTACCCTGTAACTTAAAGGCCACACCGCTTTGCACTGACAGTCAATGGTGGCATTGTATGTAAATTAATTGTAAATGACCATCCTGGTCTTTGATCTTTCAAACACTTCCTAATATCTGTAATATGACCAAACATGACCAAATGGCAGCATTTATTTAGCATGTTTTTCAAAAGCTTTGCAGTGAACTGCAGTGTGAGTAATTTGGTTTTCAGTGTGTTATGACGCCTATGAGTCCTGACCAAGCGTCTGTGTGTGAAGAGCTGGGAGTGGGACCATGTAGGTCTTGCCTAAGGATCAAGCAACATGTAGACAGGAGGAGCTGGGGACTGAACCACAGCTGCCCCAGACTGAGCTCCAGAGTCTCAGGCAGTCTCAGGTGCACAGTCAGACGCCTCAGGCTTCCTGTCATTACTGGCAAACCACCAATACTGTCATTAAAGTAAATGGGTGGAAAATGTTAAGGAACATTTCAAGCTTGAAAAATTGAAATACTTTGCAAGGGGCTAAACTAGGCGCTTTAAATGAAACTGTGATCAACATTAAGCATAGCTGCCCTGAACCCCCGCTCCCCCCCTCCGCCTCCTCAGTGTAGCAGGGAAATTTTGCAATGGGTATGTTTTATCTATGACACTTGGTGTTGTTTATTGTGATCTGTACTGTCCTGAAATGTGAGTACATTCCCAAGTTGTAAACAACAACAACAAGAAAAATGAAATAAAATACTGTACTCTAAATGATCCCGGTAGAGTTTACAGGCTGAGAGGTTGCATGTTTGTGTGGCTGTAAACTGCACAGGATGGCTGAGAAACATGTTTACTGTGTGTGGTGTTTAGTCTGCCAATGGCTTGCCGTGTTTGGACTCCCATGCACCCTGACTGACGTGTTGCTGTGTGTGTTGTCTTTGTTGTGGGTGTGTTGGCAGAGTTATGCCAGATGACTAAGATGAAAAGCACTCGCTGATGCTCTGGAAAACACATCAGTACGGAGGTGAAGTGTAGCAAGCCTCGCATCACTGCGACATGCTGTGGTACACATGGAAACTGTATTACTCAGGGATTCGTATGTAATTTCAGCGGTTGGGAGTGTTTGGACTTCAGCACAGTTCACCTGATGTGAAGATCTTTGAGCTGTGCTTATTTTCCTGTAGTGGTTGTTTTGTAACTTTCCATCCATCCATGGATACATTTAGACTATAAAGACAAGCATTTGTTCAGCACCTCAGTTTTAAAGGCGTACTTCAACCTTTTTGTATTGCTTTTCAATAAAGTTGGGGAACGGATTGGGAAAAGAAAGGTCAAAGGAAAGAATCCTTCAACAGTGTGGGATCCTACACTTCCCATAATGCAAACTGATCTTTCATCAGACCCTACCTGTCTGGTCAATGTCCACATCATTTATTCCTTGTACTGACTCAGAGTAGGTTGTACTTTTATACATTAAAAAAAATCCCCTCTGTGCAGGGGTTTCTATTGGATTTTGTTGATGTTTGGGGTTTTTATTGCTGTGTGGTATGTTTGATGTACGCTGGGTATATGCTTTATTAATTCAGTTTCAGCATTCAGTTTCACATGTTAACTATTTTCTCATGTTTATGCAACGCATACTGAGTTTACATGTACTGAACTATTTGTACAAATGTGCAATTGTGCCAGTTGCCATTTTCCATGTGCCAAAATTGCTGTACCCCCCCACACACACAGTTTTTTCCTGGCATATTAAATATGCCCTACCTCCTGCATACAACTTGAGAGCTTGTCAATAAAAATCTGTCAATAATCCTCATGAAACGTGTTTCAAATGTGATGTTTGATATGAAGTTTGTCCTCTAAACGATTCCTAAAACTCTTCCTGCTTCATCACAGTAAAATGCTGCTTATGTATCATGGCATCATTATTATGCAGTCTCCAACAAACATAATAATGTAATAATCTGATGGATGTTTGGCTTACAATGCTTTTGTGCTGTTACTTAAGTATATGTCTAAATGCAGAATTTTTCCACCTTATCATATCTTTCTATAAGTTACTCTTCAACTAGAATTACTGCCTCGTAGTTGCCAGTTACAGGAAATATGGTCCTATGACCTCTAACAAATATGTCAAGTGTATTTGCTTCCTCATCAAACATGTGCAGAGCCAATTTTTTAAGCATGTTACATCAAGCATTGTTAACATTCAAGTTTACTTGCTAACAGTCTTCCTTTTCACTGGCCATTAAAGTGATCTTGTGGGAACAGTGTAACACCATCAATCAGACTGTTCATGCACTGTAGTGCAGACTTTCATCACTATGATCATTCAGCTGCATTACTACACTTCAGTAATGTAATTCTGACAATAAACAAAGACATGAGGTTCACTGTGATGGACTAACTCAACAAAGAGTTATGTTGTACTAACTTGAATGGAGTCCACAGGCTAAAACAGGAATGGCATTTTGAGAAGCTGGCTCAGAGCATTTAATCTCCAGCTGGTATTGGAACTATTATTGAGGTGATTTTGGGGGAAAAAATTTCCACAAGCAAAACTCCCCTCTCTTGCCAAACCTTGAGGAGGAACTGTTTAACACACGTGAATTTTATTATCATGCATTTTGCAATCTGATTAAACAAGACCATCTTAGAAAACCACACCAATAAAAATATTTCACCTTTTACAAAGACATGGTAAAGAATCCCAAGTTGAACTTGTTGTGCATCCTTTCAGAATCCCCAAGGCCAAGGCGGAGCTGTGAGAAATGTGATGAGCAGATCGATGTGCTGAACAGCTGGCTCTCTGAGGGACCCATCCACACAAACTGAACCGCTGGCTAAACCTGGCAGTGCTCTGCACTGCAGCTTTGATCAATGAGTGCTCTCTTCATGTAGAATGATGGTATTACACTAAGTGCACTACAGCTCGCAGCTATGAATTATACATAGGATTAGAGAACACTGATTGACTCAAACACCAACAAGATCAATTTGGTTCTTTTATATTATTTATTCTCTCTTAAGTAAAAATATCTTTTCAAAGTGCATTAGTACAATGTTGAGTTGGCACACAGCAGGTGTCTTCTCTGTTATTTCTTGACATTCTGCACATCAGTCACAACAAACACAAAACCACCCTGAACATAATCCACCAGTGTTGTTTCCAAGATCTTCAACAGCTCAGTTTAGGATTATTGACATCAGAAACTCTGACTTACAGTTAGAAAATCATCAAATCTTGAAAACACTCCACTAACACAATGGACATAGTGACATTAGATCAGTTTGTAATTTATTAATTTTTAATTGCCAAAAGAGCAATTTCTGTCATCACTGCAGTCTTCAAGTCAATCTTACAGAAGACTGGAGAAGCCATTGATTTTGTTGCCAATGATCACTGAATAATTTTTTGTGATCTCAGGATAATGTAAATGGTTCGCTCATTAATGATTTTGTGAGGATGAGAAAACAAAATTTGTCACTCAGATCACTAAAATGAGCCAGTGTTCATGAGCAAATAAAACAAAAATAATTATGCCCATGTATGGAAGCTGAGAGAGGCCATGTTTTTTGACATTATTTTGTTATTAAAAAGAAAGAAAGAAAAAAAACCCTTATAATAATCTCTATGACAAAATCTCTGCTTCCGTACCAATGGCCTCTTCTGTTCTTGCGAAAACCAGACATTCTTCCAAACACTGTTTTCTGGAGGAAACAATACATCAGTTATGGCATCAACTTTAAAAATATGGCAAAAACTGGAAAATTAACACAAAATGCACTGTGCATGCTGCAGAAAGACACAATGACAAAAACACTGCTTTTTCTTTGAAGACATCCTCTGCTGTGTGAGTTTTCAGATCCATCCATAAATCTTCCTTTCACGCTGTGGAATACAGTTCCCATCATCTTTCATCATCAGTCACATATTGATAATGGCTTTACGTTTCCCTTGGCTTTATCATACAATAATGTGCTTTAGTGATTATTTGGCAGAAATCCATCAACCATGAATCCCTCAGGAGAAGTACTAACACAACTAATACAAACTGGTGAGGAAAGGCAACAATTATTCAGTCGGTAGCATGGACATCAGTTTCTGGGATTTGTCTCATGTTTTGGTTCTTAACGCACTACAAAATCATTGAGAACTGTAGAAAGTACTGTAGAAGGGGACTACTGGGCTAATAAGACATCTGTCCATAAGCCTAATTATCTTATATTGTTCAGAACTTCAACAGATGTAACTCATACTGAGTATGTGCTTTTCATTTTATGAGATATAATTCAAACTTTTACTCTGCAATTATACAAGAGAATTGAAATGAGAGTTTAAATATTACATGGAAGTCACGATTATGAGAAAACCATTTTTTCCCCAGGAATGTATTAAATGTAAGTGGACGAATGGCTTAAGATTCATAAAAACAAACAAAACCATGAGAAATGTACAGTGAGGTGCATATTAAGCATATGAAGATCAATTTACCAATCATAGACTAGATAGACATACAATCCAACATACTCAAAATAACTGTTCAAAGTGTTCCAAAGTACATTCCCTGTGAGGCAAAATATAAAATATATTGAAATATCCATCTGGTATGGCCCCGTTCCCATAATTCACTGCAAGACATGTTTACAAAGAAACATAAGCACTGAAAAAGCAATGAAATGTCATCGCATCAATGAAAGCTAGTGGAATCTAATGTAAGGACACTGAAATCATAAGACTTTTTAAGAAACAGTCCAGCATTTGGGAAATAGTTGTATTTGCTGTTTGCTGTTAAATGAGAAGCTCTCTGGAAACTTTTTTTCCACTAAATCTTTTCCTTGGCATTTTTTCATTTATTAGCGTGTAGCTGAACTGATTTGATTTAAGGTAATTTGTGTAGCGTGTAGCTGAACTGATTTGATTTAAGGTAATTTCTTCTTCTATTTGTTTTTATTATCAAAGTCTGGTTTCTGTGACATGTAGAAATCACTCAATTGCCACTAGAGGTCACTGTATAGGAGTTTAACTTAAACCTACAACTTCCAGTGTAGCTAAACTCATTCTAAACCGCTAAATGATACAAGCAACTGCCCCTGTGGTTTCTGGGGTTAGCAATAGTTATTTATTGACCAACAACAGCTAGATAGCTGAATGTTGCTCCTCCAAATCTGACCTGTTAAGTGGAGGAAGCCTGGTTTCAAACACTATACTTCTTTAACAAAACTTTCTAAGAATGATCTGTTGAATGGTTGTTGCTAGCTAGCCAAGTAAGACAGCTTTGGAACTCCTAGAATTGGAATTTGTGTCATTAGTGTTTTCATGAGTATTGAACCGACCCCAGCTTTGTGCTAGGCTAAGCTAACATCCTGGACCATGTACATTATTCACTTGATAGTATTTCCTCATTCACTGTAACTGAGGGTTTTAAAACAAACAAAACTATTTCCCCATAATGTCTGACAGCCCTTTTCAGGAAATAAAAAGACTTGATGAAAAAATGCTGTTAGTGGCACATACCATCACACATCATCATCATCATTTCATGTGGGTAAACAAAGGTAATTTATACAACAGTCCTGTCCTCATTGTTTGGAATATACTGAAAGACTTTCACAAGAAAGCTTCAGTGAAAAAATGGTGCATGATTATTTCCATCAGCCCCCAGTCCAATCTGCAATAGGTTTTGTGAGTGCAGCAGTAGAATTAGTATGGGTATCCACAGCTGCTTTTGTAATGGGCAGGAATCAGACCTTACTGCTACTCTGCCTGATGCTGAAATGATTGATCAAGTCTCTGAAAGGAGTGTAATTTATGTAACTGGGGTGGATTTTATTATTTCTCAGTATGAACTGACTGAGGCAGTTTTTAATATGTCTGTCTGACCTTCTTCTTTAACGTCATCACCAAGCAAAGCAGCTGCCATCTAAACAAACAGACTGGGCAAACAACGCCCCGGCTGCTCATAAAGTGCACAAGGCAGAAAAACACTGAGCCAACAATTACAGACTGACAGAATGAAAAAATCATCAACCTGATGACCTGACCAAGATGACACGGTGGTCTCTCTCTCGCTCTCTGGCCAACTGACTAAACCAGATACCACACTATATATACTTTGGCGCTGATGCACCAGCACCAGGCCACATCTGGGGAAACTTAATGCAGAGCAATGGAAATACATCTTCCACTGTATTCAGCTGGCAGGAGTACCTGTATCAAATTCTAATGTCTTTCTGAGAAAACTCTTATACTTCTGTGGAATCGTAAGGTTTTTCCACATGGTTATTTACTTCTGATTAAAGTATGGAGGAGGCTAGTTCATGTCCAGGTCTCTATGCTGCAAAGTCACTCAAGTCAGATGTTTTTCATAGCACACTACTGCTACTGATTGGACTGGTATTTCTTTAAACGGCTACATTTAAAGGATTATTCCACTGTAAGAAATGTATTACAACTTACATCTTATCTTTACAGTTTTGGCCATCAGTCAAAATTACACTTTACTCACCAAAGTAACTGCATCTGGAGAGGTTGTAAACAAAAAAAATGTTTCTCTATATTATCTAAACCACTTAATTTGAAGATCAAACTTAAAGTGAGCCCACCTGAAATGTTGGTAATTATCTCTCATTTTACTAAAATGCAGTGGTTTCACATTAAAGTTGTTTTCCATATTTCAAGTGTTGCTGGAGTTTTGGCCTCTTCAGTCTTTTTCCTTCTTCATGCACCTTCAAAGTAAGTGAAGGGTGCCAGAAATCCCAACTCTGTGAATAATCCCTCACTGCACTGGAAAAAGGTATGTTTAGTCCAACCTGGCTGATCATCTGACTGCTTGTGTTTGCTTGTGCTGCCATTCCCTGTCCTGACACATCCTGGAATACACTTCTACTTAATTGGAGGATTCAAGATTTTCAGGGGCTGTTAAGTTTCTCTTCAATGTTGAAGTTGTGTTCCCAGATTTCAGTGATTAGTACAATATTACTGCATGTGATAGAAATGATGGCCCAAATTACAAAACTAAGACTGAAGTTATGATAAACCAGAATTATCCTCACACAGTTGTCAGGTGCAACTGTGATCTAGAACTCCCCAAATTTTCCAAAGCTCAGTGTTGATGTTTTTAAATTCAACAGTGAGACGAGGGTCTGAGGGTCTGGGTTTGCTGCTGAACATGGCTTTTAAATTCACATTGAATTACTCATCTCTGTGGTCTTTTTATGTGGAATAAGTAATTAGTTAATTACTAGAAAATAAAAGTCACATCTGAGATGCAGTATTCACAAATATGCTTTGGTCCTTAACAGGGCTGTCACTCTCTATTCAAAACATTCAAATGTGGGAAAGAATGCATTAAGCAATAAGTTGCATTCAAACAAATTTAAGAATTAAATCTGAAACAACATGTAATTTGTTCGCACCTGATTTTTTGGAGAAGTGAGAGCCCTCAATGAGCACAAGACTTCTGTTTGACGACATTCATCAATAACCCAAAAAAAAGAACATATTTTGACATTTTTTCATGTAGAAATTGTTTGGAAAAAAAAAAAAAAAAAACTAAATACAGGCAAAACCCCATTTTCTGTCTTTTCCTCTGTTATAAGAAACATAACAGCTCAACTGACTAGGTCATCTGTTGAGCTATGCAAGCATTGTGATTGGTTTGGCCACCCTGGGACCAACTATAGCTGAACTGACCTGCGGAGGAGACTCTGTGTGCGTTGTAGCCCATTAGAGGGCTTTGCATGCACTCCAAGAACCGGAGTTACAACCAGATAACCAATATTTAGGTTGCTGAACATCTGGCAAAAATAGGACAAGCCAAAATCTTCACATTCAATCCATCGAAGAAAAAGATACAAGAGAAAATGAAGCATTAAGTGGAGCATTTGTGATGAAACAGTCAGTGACCACTTTAGAGTCAGTTCACTGAGCTGATCATTCTTACTTCTCCCCAAACAGTCAACAGCACTGGATCACCTTGTGAATTCACAGCACCAGCGTGTTACCATCCAGTCGATCTTCCATTCTGGAGTCTATGAATCCAAGCGTAAAAACAGTCTCCGTGAGTTGTGCTTAGTCTCTTTCACCATCAGACCCCAGAGTCTGCATACATGCCATTGATCAGGTAATCCACCTGGGTGTAGTCCTTCCTCCTGTAGCTCTCGTAGGCCTGCGTGACAAACACAGCCACCGTGACCAAGAAGAAGAGCAAGCCAAAGAGCAGGACAGCCAGTAAAGATGCTGTATCCACCAGCTGTCTGGTCAGAGTACCGCCTGCTACTTCTATTATGGCAACCCTGGTTCCTGAAGCAACCGGCCCATTGTGATTGGCAGGAGTAATGGCACGGGTAACAGTTGTGTTAGAAGGCCCTGTGGGTGGAGAGGTGGTCTGAATTGGTGGCATCCCAGTACTTGGGGCATTTGGCTGAGGCATGGCAGCTGATGATGATGGAGGTGTCATTGTTGTACCTGTGGTTGTAGTAATAGTAACAGTTATGCTAGCACTTGTAAGTGTGGTTGTTGCTTTTGCTCTTGTTGGAGGGTGTGGTGCTATTGTTGTTGTAGACATTGGTGTTGTTCTGACTGCTGTTGTTGATGGTGTTGTTGTTGGAGGCATTGGTGTTGTTGTTGTTGTAGATGTTGGTGTTGTTGTGGTTTTTATTGTAAACCTTGGGGTTGGTGTGGTTTTTGCCGTTGACATTGTTGTGTTTGTAGAAGTCACCAGTCCAGTGGTGGATGTAGTAGTACCAGTGCTTGTAATGGATCCAGTGTGAGCAGCCTGAGTGGGCAAGCCTGTGATTTTGGAAGAAAGAAGGGCTTCAGGCGGAGTGACTGTCTCTGGACTGGATGGTGAGGCCGTGGTTGAATGGTTTCCTCCTGGAGATTGGTTGGGTGGGATTAAGGATGCTACAGAGCCATTTGATTTGTGGCTGACGGAGTTGTGGGTGTTGGATGAAGATGAGTTGGTCACACCAACGATCAGGCCAATGTTGTTCGCTGTGGCATTTTCATTACCATCCACTGATATCACCTGGGGAACAACACATTCTATGAATGACTAAGCTCAAGAATATGAACAAAAAAATAAAAAAGGTGCTTGTTACCAATCTCCACTTAGCATTTAAAAAAAAGTCTTATTCCAATTAAAAAAAGTGGCCACTGTGAACTTAGAGATCAAGATCACAAAAAAGACTATATTTTCCCATTAGAAAATCTAAGCAGCTGGCTGTGTTCATTTTCCAATTCAGCTACAACCATGTTCATGTGAAAGAGGTGGGACTGTTAATTACAACTCACATCCTCAGACCCAGGAATTATGTACATAATATAAAGTGAGATAGAGCCAGTGATATACCTGCAGCAAAAATCATTTAAGTGGAACAAACTATTACAAATATGTAATGCACATAAAAAAAGTTGAAAGCATAGATGAGTGGAGAGGAGCGGAGAAAAGTAGTTTATGTCTAATAAGGTCTATCTGACCAAAAGATTGCTTTCACTGTCATGGGAGCTAATTAACAGTGTGTGGACTATTTTTTTAAATAAAAGACAAGAGAGGAATGGTTTTCATCTCCAGTTCTCATCTCAAAGTCGCTTCATGTTATTCTGAGTTGCAGTGATGGAATAAACTATAAATGATAGCTATTGCTCTGCATTACTTGTTGCCTTATTGTAAACTTAGTACTATGTCTCTGTCAGGATCCTGTAGCAATGATAACACCAGTTTTCCAGTGATCTGATTGGTCTTTGGTTGGGCTGTTACAGGTTTTGATCTTAAATTCTCAAGTTAACCAGCTCCAGCTCAGGTTTAAGTAAGCCTAAAGATAGCTAGATAACATATTACTCTTGCTATGAGGTACACATTTAAAAAGTAGCTGCAGTTTACTCCCTCACAAAGATCACTAGCTGCTGTCAGTGTGAATTTCTGTTGGAACAATACATTCCGTTGGTTGCAATTTTTTTACTGCTGATCAAAAGAACCACAAATCCAAACTTCTCAAACCACTCTTTCAGCATAATCCACAGTTCATCCTTATGCTTTGTATGTTCTAAACATTCCAACTTTTGCTCATGTGACTCGGTAAAAGATTCTGGCTAAACAACAGTCTGGCCCAGACCTTCGAAAAATATCACAAATGCACAAGAAATTCAATTAAGTTTCATAGAGACTCTCTGGTTGATGCACAAAACACTAACAATTAAAAATAAAAAGTCGGATACATAAACAAAAACAAACCACATTACAAACCACATAAAGGGATTTTAAAACCTCAAGAGTAGCAGTACTGCAGAGCGCATTTAAATGCGCCCTTGTATCCTTGAAGTATCCTGGTTATGTGCTGTCCATGTAAACATCATATCCTGACTTAAGAAGCCTGGACAGGCCCTTATCCTGGTTTTGAGAAACCTGGATATGCTACATTGAGCACTCAAACTGAAACCAGGACACTGGAACACGTTTTGTTCAGATCAGAACTTAGTGGCTGAGTTGGTGAGAAATCAAAACATGCATGCCAGAGATCCAGATGCCAGAGAGAGAAAATCTCATCTAGTAAAGCAGTCACCACTATAGACCTGATCACCACAAGCCCGCAACACATAATAAACACGGCGCTATCATGTAGCTACAACTTTATCTTGGTTCACACTCACATGCAGTGGAGCAGTTACCTTGGTCTGTGTTGGGCTGGGTTTGGAGCTCAGGTGGAGCTGGGCCATCTGCAGATACACCGCAGGAGGAGTAAGTGAGGAGCAGCAGCAGGCAGAGGAGGTGAAGACACGCCGAAGGATTCAGCTGGATCGTCAAGGCATTCGTGGACATGGTGGACTGGGAGGGAATGACACACACACACACTCACATACACTACCTAACAGCTATACACACATAGGCCTACAGTGAATTTGCACACATGCACACGCACTTAAACAGGTACGATCAAATGCACACAATCAACTAACTGGCACAAGGCAGTGATGCGGAGCTGAGGATGGAGATCAGGAGGAAATGAAAGCAGCATCCACTTTCAGTACCTACAAAAGACAAACACAAGCACATGTCACCAGCACTCATTAGAGCTATGGTAGAGACGCTGTGAAGTTAAGGATTTCCTGAAAGCTATTGGTTTCAGTACAGTTGAAGTACAGCACTATGAAAATCAATTTGAGAATCACATCAATCATTGAATCAATTTGAAGAAATGTTTTCATTTTGACATTAAACAGGCCTTTTCCATTTATCAGTGTCAAAGATACCCAACTACATCCATTCTGATTCAATAGGTTAAAAAACAAACACAAAAATGTCCACATTTATAAGCAATATAAAATATTATAATAATATATAATAATAATTGAATTGGCCTCGTCGAAGCAGGTAGTTTTTCAGTTCAGTTCATTCAGTCTGTTTCAATAAGAAACAATGTCAATGTTCATTTAGGTAAAAAACAAACTGTATTGGAAGCTACAAGCTCTTTGTACAAAACATCTGTACTATCTAGTCAAAAGCATATTTGCCATCATCCTCAAGAGCTACAGTATCAACATGATAACAACAATTACAAACTGAGTTTGGTTCATGGCTTTTTACAGAGGTCAGAAAGCATTAAGCCCACCACAAGCCAAATGTGAGGAATGACTACCATCTAGTGTCAGAGCAATGCAAGTCTCAGTTAGTGCAGTGGAGGCAACAGTGCCTCAGTAAAATGCCTGAAATTATTCCCACAAATTAATAATTTTACCCAAATAAAATTTTTTACAGTGTTGTTCCACTCTAGGCTCAACTTGTGGAAATGTAGAACATTCCGCATACTGAGATGTTAGTGTAAACTAGAAATGAAAATGCAGTTCATTTCCACAGTTTTACATCTCACTTTGACATGCATGTATTAAGTCATTATGCATTGTATGCCACAGGCTTTAGTTCAAATTCTGCTGCAATACCTGCTTTGAATCACCACCTACACTGCATATACAGAGCCTTCTGCCAGTGCCAGAATAAACAATGTGATAAAAAAAAAAACATTTGTCTCTGGTAAAAGAAGTTACGGTTTGTCATTGACAAAGAAAAAACAAAACAAAAACAAACAAACAAAAGCAAAAAACTGATTTTGTAAATCCAAGCTGCCAAGCTGCTTGTGCTGCAGTTAAAGATGGACCAAATAAAGGTGTTTCTGACTACAGACATCATCATTATAGGGAGCTCGGACTGAAAAAGGCCAGCAAAATATAATCCTTCAGATATGTTCCATATGTTCCATATATTCCATATGATACCATATGTTCCTATACTCTCCGAAGCAGTGGAAGTGGTGAGGAATTGAGAGAAAATCCATAACTGTGCTAATGCCCCCGCTGCAACCAACAAACACATTCACTCACAGTGTGTCCGCCCAAACACAGGTGAGTGGAGCAACTTGCAGCCGAATGTGTAACTTGTGTACATCACTGGTTTAAATGATCAGAACATGGTTACTACAGTAATGTTGGCCAAAAGTTACGTTGCTTGCCACGATGGATCTTCTGCATTCATTCTGTAACCTAACTTCAAAAAGTTACATTACATCTGAATCAACAAAGTTTAAAGGATGTGGGCTCTGCTAAAGGTCTTGTGGGATCTTGTGGAGTTAAAACTATGGTTTTAAGTCTTTAGTCCTTGCCAGGCCAGAATCTATCTATTATTTCTATTTAACTGGTGAATAAATATATCAAACTGTCCTTCGACCCAAGACCCATGTGTTAATCTGAACACATGAGAGTGCATTTAAACAGACTGCTTCCTTGACTGCTAGACTGGAAACATTTCAGTCACAATGGGATTAGGTCTAAGCATAACTCACTGTTATGTGTCGACTGATTTGATTATTTGAGTTGCGTGCTAGTATGAACTTAAACATTAATTTTAATCAAAAATTGCTTTCACATTTTGATAGTTGTATGTCAGAATAGCTGGATTTTAATCTGCTGAAGACTCTGCAGGAGGAAGAGATGGAGAGAGATGAGGGAAAAGAGGAAGCAGAGTGAGAGGCAGGACTGCAAGGAGGGAGAGAGGATGACGAACTCACAGAAAACACAAAAATGAGATGAGAGAAAAGGAGGAGAACTGAATGTGAGGGATGAACAAACGCATGAAAATGAGCAAGAAGACACAGGATCAGACAACAAACAGAAACTGATGGAGACGGAACAAGACAGGGAAACATACACATAACAAAAAGTGCTGTTACCCTTACAAAGGTAACTGTCATCCACTATTCTCTGTTACGTAAAATAAGATAATCCTTTGTAAGTCCCGCAACGGGGGAATTTACATACTTAATAGAACTGACGTGTTCCTTTTGATTTTCAAATTAAAAGGTTATCTTAAATAATACAACAAATGAAAATGGCATGGACAAAATACTGAGACCCACTTCTCTCAGGTTTGATTGGTGCCTTCTCACAACTGCGAGTTTCAGCTCTTTCATTAAATGTTCAGTTGGATTAAGACCAGGACTCATAGCAGGCCACTTCAGAACAGTCCAATGTTTTCTTCTCATTCATTCTTGGCTGTTTTTAGATGTATATTTTGGGTCAATAACCTGTTGGAGGAGTCATGACCTGCGACTTAGACAGAGCTCTCTGACACTAAAGAGCATGTTTCACTGCAGGATGACCTGATAATCTTCTGGTTTCATTGTGCCCTGCACAGCTGGACATTACTGTACCTTATTCTTAGGAGGTCACCCTGTATGTTTTTAATTTTCCCATGGTTCTTTTTTCTCCATTCTCCTTCTGTTCAGTCAGGGGTCAGTTTTCCTCTTGCAGCCACAGCATAGGACTGTACCCACTGACCCTAAACTTCTCAATGATATCAGCAGCTCCAGTCAGGATTATCAGTTAGGACCCATTTAAATGGAGAATGACACTTGAGGTACTAACTGATAATCCTGTGACTGGAGCCTCTGACATCATTGAGAAGTTTAGGGTCAGTGGGTACAGTCCTATGGAAATGATGGAAATATCACTACAATCCAATTATTTATCACCACTTCTGAGTGGGAACCAATCAATATTCTAAGCTCCTTGCAGAATAAGCAGGAATTCAGCTATTTTGACAGCTTCTTTGTTTTACTTTGTGGCAAACTAAAGAAATGTAGGTATGACTGACAAAAGAGCTTTTAATTTCAGCACTTTCCAGAAAAAACAGGGCAGTGTTTAGATAGAGGGTGTAAGGATACAAACACTTTTAGCCACATCTGTATGACCCAGCACCACAAATCCACAGCAATTTCACAGTAACTCATGTTGCCATTTACCTGCAGGAGTAGTATGTGTTTTTATTTGAGAACCAACACACACCACTGTCCTACGCCACCCTGCCCAAACTTCCTGCGACACGAGACACACTGACAGTCTCCAAGTCAGCTTTTGACTACACAATGCACTTAGGACTTAAGATATTAATAGGAGTTACCCATTTAATATGAAAACCCACTGTCATTAAAGACACTGGGGGCTCAGAACTGGACACAGTATTAAGGAGAACTGGTTTCATTCAACACTTTGCATAGCGACCTGCCCTGAAAGTAAACAGGAAATATTCAAAGGTCATTACAGATGCTTACGTGGAGAGAAGTAGTGGGAGACATGCAAATACCACTGTCTGCACAGAGTCAGCACTCAAGTAAAGATTAAAATGAGAAACCAAATTCCATTCAAAAACGGTGGCTGTTTAATGTCGCCTCCGGCGTTTCACACAGGCATTCACTCAAATACCCAACAACACATACCGTTATCTCGTCAGACATATTTTTACTTGATTGGCCAACAATTTCGTCAAACACATCGCAACCCAGAAGCAGCGAGTACTGCGAACCGTTTACTGAAGCTAGGAGTTCATCTACATGATGTGTTGTCGGGTCCGTGGAGCGCTAACACTACACCGAGCAGGATACCCAGCTCACATTGTGGTAAAAGTTACTGTGTCCCTCGTGTGTTAATAAGCCAGGGAACAGCTACTTATCAGATAAAAGGGAACTACACCACACTGAGTCCAATAGTGGGCCAAGAGGAAGCGTAGAGTTATCAAAGTAACCAGCGCTAACACGAGTTTAGATGAGTAATCCCAAAGTTTAGCCCACATGCGACGGACAAGGTAACAGGAACATATATGTACTAAATAGTCAGACCTCAAACTGCCAATGACCCCCGGCTAGCTAACTGAAAACTGTTTCAAAATGCTACAGCTAGTTAAAATGCCAGTAACAAGAGTGCGTGTATCATGAGTTAACGTTAAATGGTGAAAAGATGCATCCCTTCACAGAGAAGTCAGTTAACATCCACACAGTAGCCTAGCTAACGCTAACGAGACATTTTCTTTAAGGTGGGTTATCTAGATAAAATGATGTCACCGCTAACATGCTAACTGCAATTAATGTGTTTTCGGAGACTTACCAGCGATATGCCGTGATTTTGTTAATTGAACACAATAAGCAGAGACATGTACCCAGGCTGAGCTCCACACTTCCTGGAGGTAGGAAGCAAGCGTTCTTCTTCTTCACCTTTATTTCTGGCAGCGTCGACTCATACCCAGTCTATTTCTGCCCTCTGCAGTGCTACCAAATTAAAACAAGATGAGATTAAAAAGTCTACTCATGCTACAGTTTGCAGCCATTTGTGTATTATTATTATTATTATTATTATTATTATTATTATTATATTTATTAATAATAATAATAATAATAATAATAATAACAATACATGCTGGAATATATGTATTTTGACTACTTAATCTACTACTTTATTTCCCAGAATGCCTACTAGATCCATAAAGTTACCATTTCCTCTCAGGTCCTGTTTGGTTGTTTCCCTAAATCTGTTAAACACAGTTATTATTAATAGTAGTGATTTTCTTACATATTTGTCATTTTGTTGCTGATGATGTTACAGGAATTCTTAGGAGTTAGTTACTCTTTCATTTAAGTGGGGGGGTCCCACCGAGATTAACCTGTCTTTTCAAGGGAGACATGTCTACAAGGAAAACATATGCAACATTAAAGTCACAAACACATAATTCTCTTACACAATAAAAAATATCGTTCTATCATATTTCAAGCAACATTCAGAATGCTTGAGTGTAATGTTTGGAGATCATCAAATGGAAAGATTGGAGATCTATATTTCACTTTTTAAAAAATTCTTCTCCCTATTACGTTTAGCAAGACACTGCTCTTGCAAACATGTTGCTTTCTTTTGTGGAACCTGATGCTCATCAGGTTTTCTTTCAGCAGGAGTCTTCATGTGAATGTGCCTCATCTTGAATGAAAACATACAAGAGGCTTCATTCATTACACATCTAATAATCTCATCTATTCAAAAGAGTTGTAATTTAGGCTATATGAAAGGAAATTTTACTGAATAGTGATTAGAGACATTCTATTCAATTTAAACACACAATACTGAGACAGAAATACTGTAGAGTGTGTAAGAGCTGTTGCTGTAGCTGATAGTTCTGTCATATTGATAGAGCTGTAATACATGTATCTGTTAGTTGCAGCCCTAAAGTCAAAGCCTGTAGCTTCTTCCATACTAACTCATAAATATGTGTTTTTTCTCATTGAAAATTCCAGAATTTCATTCAGGAACATTAAACTTAGGTTTGATATTCACTGAAATGACTATCCATATGACTTTAAGTTAAAGTATATATTATTATTATTATATATATTATATTCTTCCTGCTTTAACACTGAGAACATACAGTCCACTCAGTGAGCACTTTATTAGGAACACCGTACTAATACTGGATATGACCTCCATTTGTTCTCAAAACAGCGTCAGATCTTTGTGACATGGTTCCAAAAGATGTTTGAAACTGGTCCACGTTGATGTGACTGTTTCACATTATTTCTGCAGATCTGTCAGCTGCAAATTCATGCCACTAATGTCCCATTCCACCACATCCCAGAGGTGCTCTACCACATTCAGATCTGGTGACTGGTACAAGTCAGGTTGGGTCCACTGATTCATGCTGCTGATGCCATATTATGACCCAACCATTTGCTGCCTCAGCAGAAATGCATTTTCATCACAGCAGGCTACGTGTTTCCAGTCTTCAGCTGTCCAGTTTTGGTGAGTCTGCGCCCACTGCAGCCTCAGGTTTCTGTTCTCAGCTGACCGGAGTGGAACCTGATGTGGTCCTGCATTCTGAGATGCTCGTCTGCAATTTCCAGCTATCAAACACAAACAAAACTGAATTATTGTACTTGGCTGCAAACACCTCAGAAATTCATTATCTAATGATACATTTACTTGAGAAGGCACTGCGCTGGCCTCCAGTTCCACCATAAAGAATCTCTTAGATATCTTGTGATCAAGATATGAAAACAAATATAAAACAAACAAGAATAAAACAACTTCAAGGACTGACTTTTTTCATCTACATAACATTAAAATCAGGCATATCTTGTCTCAGATAGATGCAGAAAAACTAGTCCATGCATTTGTTACTACTAGGTAGGGTTGCAAAGGGGTGGAAAATTTCTGGAAATTAAGCTTAAGCTAGTGAATTTTGGAAATATTCCAAGTTGGACACTTATTAGACTTGTAAAACATTTTATGATTGATGCTAGACTCTGTCTCTCCATCCACCCTGAAGCACTGTGCCAATCAGCTGTCTCCAGTGTTCACGGACATCTTTAACACCTCACTGGAGACATGCCATGTGCCAGCCTGCTTCAAGGCCTCCACCATCATCCCTGTCCCCAAAAAATCAAGGATCACAGGACTTAATGACTACAGACTCGTCGCCCTGACCTCTGTGGTAATTAAGTCATTTGAGCGCCTTGTGCTGTCCCACCTCAAATCCATCACCGACCCACTCCTGGATCCCCTGCAGTTCGCCTATAGAGCCAACAGGTCTGTAGACGATGCAGTCAACATGGCCCTCCACTTCATCCTGCAGCACCTGGACTCCCCAGGAACCTACGCCAGGATCCTGTTTGTGGACTTCAGCTCCACCTTTAACACCATGATTCCAGCACTGCTACAGGACAAGCTCTCCCAGCTGAGTGTGTCTGACTCCATCTGGAGGTGGATTACAGACTTCCTGTCGGACAGGAGGCAGCATGTGAGGCTGGGAAAACACATGTTCAACTCTTGGACCATCAGCACTGGCTCCCCTCAAGGCTGTGTGTGCTCTCCCCTCTACTCTTCTCCCTGTCCACCAACAGCTGCACCTCCTGTCACCAGTCTGTCAAACTCCTGAAGTTTGCTGACGACACCACCCTCATTGGGCTCATCTCTAGGGGGGAGATTGATCAGCTGGTTATGTGGTGCAGTGAAAACAACCTGGAGCTCAATGCTGTGAAGACAGTGGAGATAGTTGTAGACTTCAGGAAGAACACAGCTTCAGCCTCCCCCATCATCCTGTGTGACTCCCCAGTCAGAACTGTGGAGTCCTTCCGTTTCCTGGGGACCATCATCACCCAGGACCTCAAGTGGGAGCTAAACATCAGCTCCCTGGTCAAGAAGGCCCAGCAGAGGATGTACTTCCTGCAACAGCTGAAGAAGTTCAACCTGCCAAGGACAATGATGGTGCACTTCTACACTTCCATTATTGAGTCCATCCTCACCTCCTCCATCACCATCTGGTACACTGCTGCTACTGCCAGGGACAAAGGCAGACTGCAGCCTGTCATCCGGTCTGCTGAGAAGGTGATCGGCCGTAACCTGCCTTCTCTCCAGGACCTGTACATCTCCAGGACCCTGAGGCAAGCAGGAAAGATCATGGCTGATCCCTCTCACCCTGGTCACAAACTCTTCAGGACGCTCCCTTCTGGCAGGAGGTTGCAGTCCATCAAAACCAAGACCTCACGCCACAAGAACAGTTTCTTCCCATCTGCAACTGGGCTCCTCAACAAGATCTAGCCCCCCCCCAACACACACGCGCAGACTATCACAGACTATAATCCCCCCACCCCCCACTACACGTTACATTAATGTACATCTATGCGTTACATTAACGCACATCCAGACAATGACTGCCACCTTCTAACATTTTTGCACTCTACACTTTACACTTTTTAATTATGTATATTTATGTTCCTTGTAAATAGTTCTTGCTCTTCGTTAGCTATCTTACATTTAGCATATCATTTAGCATATCTAATTGAGTGGCTAGCTTGCAAACACATTTTGATTTGTTTTTTGCTTGTTAAGCTTTAATACCACAGATCATATACATTTAGTAATATCATTACATTCAGTAATATCATCAAACCTTGCTGTCTGATTGACTTTGTACTAAAGCCTGCAAAGACATAATTACAATAGTCTAACCTGCAGAAAATAAACACATGAACAAGTTTTTCTGTGTCTTGTTTAGACAGCAGTCCTTTTATTCTCACTGTATTTTAAGATAGTGGTGGGCTGATTTTTTAATAGTGTTATGGCTGTTGAAAGAGTCCATAACTACACCAAGATTTCTGGCTTGATTTGTATATTTCAGTGTGATGGATTCAAGGTGAACACTGACTTTAAATCTTTCTCTTATGGGGCCAATAACAGTCATTTCAGTTTTTTCTGTGTTCAATTGTTTGACCGTGACACCAGCTGGTAAAAATCACTGGTATGTTTACAGCAGCAGCAGCATGAGGTCTGTCTCATCTCTGAGTGATGATGTCTGTGGTTTTTACTGTCTAATAGTTCTTCAGTTTGACTGATCTTCAGCTCGGCTGCTTTTAACAACTACTACAATTGCAACCACTAACGTCTTGAAGTCATCTCAGGGCACTTTTCATGAAGAGCAGGTCTAGACTGTACTCTGTACAAAGAGAGACCCAACAGTTCCCACCATGAGCAGCACCAGGCAACAGTGGCAAAGAAAAACTTCCCGTTAAGAGGCAGAAACCTTGAAGAGAACCAGACTCAAACTGTCAATGAAATGGTGTTAGCTATCTTACATTTAGCATATCTAATTGAGCAGCTAGCTTACAAACACATTTTGATTTGTTTTTTGCTTGTTAAGCTTTAATACCACAGATCATATACATTTAGTAATATCATTACATTCAGTAATATCATCAAACCTTACTTGACTGGATGTAATCTGTGGACTCGATGCAGTAGTGTAGTGAAGATTCTAGAAATGATCTGTGCATGTGATGGAGGAATGCACAGTAAAGGGGAGAAATTCAACTCAATTTACATTAAATCTGTTTTAACCAACATTATGCTGCAGGTTTTTTTTTAACTACATTAAAGTTCCCTGTTATAGGCTAACCAGTGATTTTGTTAATTTCTAGTTTATTCACATTAATTCCTGTTAATTCCTATATATTCCAATGGAAAGTTTCCATTTTCTCTCAAACAAGTCTATCTGGCACAAACAATCATGCGTCACTGAGATCACTTTTTTTTTCACATTCTGATGTTTGATGTGAACATTAAGTGAAGCTCCTGACCTGTATCTGCAGGATTTGATGCACTGCACTGCTGCCGCACGATTGGCTGAATTGATAAATGCATTAATAAGCAGGTGTAAGCAGGTGCGCCACACAGAGGCAGGTGTCTGTGTGATCAACACTCACTTCACTGATGATCCACTAGAGGGCACTATTACCTCAGAGGTACAACTGTGCTGCCAACGATGCCAGGACAACTGGTGAAAATGGAACTCACACTGGACACGTTTCTACCACTACAACTGTTACTAGGCACACCAAGTTTATTTATACAGCACCATTCAGACACAACGTAATTCAAAGTACTTTACAGAAGCACATAGTAATTAAGAGCATTAAAAAAACATTAAAAATTACATTTAAAAGACACAAAAGCAGAGAAAAAAAACAAATACATAGTGAAAGATTATTAAGAGAGTTGTCCCTGACCTGAGGGGGCTGATTTCCTCACGAGGTGCAAGTAAATCAGATTTATTTAGGCCTGAGACCATTTAGTACCTTATAGACAAGAATAGGATTTTAGAATCTATCCTTGCAGTGATTTAAGAACCAGCATGATGTGCTCCACTTTATTGGTGTTAGTGAGGACTGTGGCAACTGCGTTCTGGATGAGCTGCTGCTGTCTGATTGACTTTGTACTAAAGCCTGCAAAGACATAATTACAATATTCTAACCTGCAGAAAATAAACACATGAACAAGTTTTTCTGTGTCTTGTTTAGACAGCAGTCCTTTTATTCTCACTGTATTTTAAGATGGTGGCGGGCTGATTTTCTAATAGTGTTATGGCTGTTGAAAGAGTCCATAACTACACCAAGATTTCTGGCTTGATTTGTATATTTCAGTGTGATGGATTCAAGGTGAACACTGACTTTAAATCTTTCTCTTATGGGGCCAATAACAGTCATTTCAGTTTTTTCTGTGTTCAATTGTTTGACCGTGACACCAGCTGGTAAAAATCACTGGTATGTTTACAGCAGCAGCAGCATGAGGTCTGTCTCATCTCTGAGTGATGATGTCTGTGGTTTTTACTGTCTAATAGTTCTTCAGTTTGACTGATCTTCAGCTCGGCTGCTTTTAACAACTACTACAATTGCAACCACTAACGTCTTGAAGTAATCTCAGGGCACTTTTCATGAAGAGCAGGTCTAGACTGTACTCTGTACAAAGAGAGACCCAACAGTTCCCACCATGAGCAGCACCAGGCAACAGTGGCAAAGAAAAACTTCCCGTTAAGAGGCAGAAACCTTGAAGAGAACCAGACTCAAACTGTCAATGAAATGGTGTTAGCTATCTTACATTTAGCATATCATTTAGCATACCTAATTGAGCAGCTAGCTTGCAAACACATTTTGATTTGTTTTTTGCTTGTTAAGCTTTAATACCACAGATCATATACATTTAGTAATATCATTACATTCAGTAATATCATCAAACCTTACTTGACTGGATGTAATCTGTGGACTCAGATGCAGTAGTGTAGTGAAGATTCTAGAAATGATCTGTGCATGTGATGGAGGAATGCACAGTAAAGGGGAGAAATTCAACTCAATTTACATTAAATCTGTTTTAACCAACATTATGCTGCAGGTTTTTTTTTTTTAAACTACATTAAAGTTCCCTGTTATAGGCTAACCAGTGATTTTTGTTAATTTCTAGTTTATTCCCATTAATTCCTGTTAATTCCCATATATTCCAATGGAAAGTTTCCATTTTCTCTCAAACCAGTCTATCTGGCACAAACAATCATGCGTCACTGAGATCACTTTTTTTTTCACATTCTGATGTTTGATGTGAACATTAAGTGAAGCTCCTGACCTGTATCTGCAGGATTTGATGCACTGCACTGCTGCCGCACGATTGGCTGAATTGATAAATGCATTAATAAGCAGGTGTAAGCAGGTGCGCCACACAGAGGCAGGTGTCTGTGTGATCAACACTCACTTCACTGATGATCCACTAGAGGGCACTATTACCTCAGAGGTACAACTGTGCTGCCAACGATGCCAGGACAACTGGTGAAAATGGAACTCACAGTGGACACGTTTCTACCACTACAACTGTTACTAGGCACACCAAGTTTATTTATACAGCACCATTCAGACACAACGTAATTCAAAGTACTTTACAGAAGCACATAGTAATTAAGAGCATTAAAAAAACATTCAAATTACATTTAAAAGACACAAAAGCAGAGAAAAAAACAAATACATAGTGAAAGATTATTAAGAGAGCTGTCCCTGACCTGAGGGGGCTGATTTCCTCACGAGGTGCAAGTAAATCAGATTTATTTAGGCCTGAGACCATTTAGTACCTTATAGACAAGAATAGGATTTTAGAATCTATCCTTGCAGTGATTCAAGAACCAGCATGATGTGCTCCACTTTATTGGTGTTAGTGAGGACTGTGGCAACTGCGTTCTGGATGAGCTGCTGCTGTCTGATTGACTTTGTACTAAAGCCTGCAAAGACATAATTACAATAGTCTAACCTGCAGAAAATAAACATATAAAGAAGTTTTTCTGTGTCTTGTTTAGACAGCAGTCCTTTTATTCTCACTGTATTTTAAGATGTTGGCTGTTCAAAGAGTCTATAACTACACCAAGATTTCTGGCTTGATTTGTATATTTCAGTGTGATGGATTCAAGGTGAACACTGACTTTAAATCTTTGTCTTATGGGGCCAATAACAGTCATTTCATTTTTTTTCTGTGTTCAATTGTTTGACCGTGACACCAGCTGGTAAAAAAATCACTGGTATGTTTACAGCAGCAGCAGCATGAGGTCTAGAACTATCACTTTCTAATACTGCTACATAAACACAGATACCATTTAATAAAAAGCTAAAAAGTTTTTCTACTTAAAACTGAATGAACATTTAAGTTGTTTGGATCTGCATATGAATGTTATCCTCTCAGCTGTTTTCCTCTCTACTTCTGCAGTTTTATTGTTTCATGTCACTTGGTCTGTTTTTAAATGAAGCTGTGAAAAGCTGCCTTATAAGTAGCTACATACTATTCAAACAAGGCAACTACGACAACTACACCATCATTTCCTCACTTCCATGTACGGGCTGGTTACTCCCACTACATTTATCATGTTTTGTACCTAATCTGCAGTGTAGGTTAATTAACAGTGTTTTTTTTTTTTTTTTCATGCAGTATAAAGTTACTTAAATGGAAGACTCCTACACGTGCAGAGTTAATCTCGAATAAGAATTTAGGGCTATCTGATAACGGGCGCTTATGATTTGGTGTAAATAAGGCCGAACCAGGATATTTTTAAAGATGCGATAGTGAAGATGAATTTATTTATTTGTTCCTGCTGGACTTGTATGTGTAACCCAACCGTAAAAGGTGTGGTGTCCTGTATCTGCAGCTCACCGAGGCGCCAGCGTTTCCTCGGCAGCTGCGCGCATGTTATCAACGGCGGAAAACAGAGGGTGAATTGAGGACGCGTCCCGCGCTCATCGGTCACGGTGTCATTTACCCGGAGGTTAGACAGCCAATTAAATTCCGACGTGGGCTGTGGGCTGTCAACGTAATAGGGAGTTTCTCTCTCTCTCTCTCTCCCTATCGCTTCCTCACACACACATTCGTAAACGCGCACACGCGCGCTCACACACACACCGCGCCTGGCCGCACGTAGAGAAAAACTGAAAGTGAGGCCAGCAGCACCTATATCCGTCTCAGTAGACCTGCCTGTTGTGTTGTCCCTGTCCTTCTCCTTCTCCTCCTCCAGTCCTTCGGGCTAACAGCACCGAACCGCCGTTATGTCTCTGCCCGTCGTGTCCCGGTTGTTCAGGAGCGCGCTGAGGACTCAACTGGTCCCTGTGGCTAATGTGTCGGCCAAACCTGCCGAACACTCTGTCACTGCAGGGGTGAGTTCATGTCCACTCTACTGACCTAACATGACCTCAGCAGGTAGCCTAACTCTCACTTGGGCATGGGCACCAGACATTCCCGCAGCAGGTTCCACCTCGACCACCGGCAGCCTCGATGTGTTCAGAGCAGTTATTCCGCGTCGCTGCGCATCTCGGCCTGATATGACGGAGCAGAATCTGCCTGCAGGGCTGACTTTCCCTAACGCCGCCAAACTTTACATATCACTGCTTCTCTCATACTAATAATATTTGTTAGTCATCTTTATGAGATGTTGAATATTTATTTTTTTGGTGCACAGTGCTTTTATCTCTAGGCCATCAAATCTATTATTATTACTATTATTTTTAACACTTTCGATAAGTGCGTCAGTCTCGCCATTATTCCGCCTAATTCCAACACGTAGACATCTCTGCCAGCCCGGACATAAATAGCAAGTTATAGATAGCAGCACATCCCCACATGTTAACATTACCTGCCGCTCAACATAATTATTTAACAATTATTTTTGGCAGCACATGAGTTTAATATTGCGGTGTTAGTGTTACTGTAAGTGTAATTTAGTGTGATCGCTGTGTAAACGTGCGCCCTGTTGATCAGTGCCAAGTTACTGACCTTGATACTGACCAAGGTCAGACAGTGGGCCCGGAAAAAAAAAAAAAAAAAAATCAGCGATTATTAAAAATATTTGAATTCAGGGATTGACAGCATTTATTATTTACTCAGGTCTGTTAAATGTCAGGTTACTTGTAGCTCACCAGGCCATAAACTGCTCCTCACACAATGTCTTAATCATAAATCGAATCGAACTTTGACACTAAATGTTGATAAAGCTATATATTTCAACTCACCTACTCTTAAATATGGGAGCATGATGTCTTAGTTTCCCCCAAGTTACCACTAGAAAATCAGGTATTTCTGCAGCTGTCCTCTGTGTGCCACTTATCAAATGAAGATCTGATATAGCTATATTATTACAACTGACCCAGCATGTAGACTCAGTCCTGACACAGCATGCAGCGAATGCATTTTTACATCTTTTTAATGTAGTAAATGTGGTTTTTGTATTTTGTGCATGTTTCAGTGGTGTTTGTGTTCTCTGCTGTTTTACTCATGCTGACTTATTTGAAATGTTTGCACTTTGTAAAGCACAGTAACCTTAAGAAAGGTTAAGACAGGTGCCACGTAAGAGAGAGTTGTTATTTTAACACATACATAAATGTGCTTGTTACCAGCAGTGGTTTTCTCACCTCTGTTTTACCTGGATTATTTTAGCTGTGAAGTGATGCTTCTTTGTTTGGTTTAATCCTGAACACGGTATTTTACCACAGTGCTCTTTGGACTCGTTTGGTTAATCTTTGATTAGATACTCCCTGCTCTACATTAGGAGATCTTACAGTTAGATTACACTCTACTGTTACAGTCAGACTTCAAGGAGAACAGAATTAAATAATGATAATAATAACCCAGTATTTATTTGTTTCAGCACATTATAGTCTCTGAAATGACAGTACCTTTTTAGCATACAGTAGGGTAGCAACATATAAACCAATGCATCTGTATTAAAGGTTCCCCGTGAGGTTTACCCCTGTGTGACTCTATGTGTGTTCTTTGGTACAAATAAAACAGGGACCTGCTCATCAAAACAATGCTCCATAGCGCCACTGGTGGCTAAAAACTCCACAGTGTCCCTTTAAAACCCACAGCACTAGCACTGTCAGCCCTGGCGACACATCTGCTCAGCTCTGATAGATAGATGAGCCTACTTTTTTCTGTCTGACAGACTGAAGATGTTTTCCTGCTGCTACTCTTCTCAGCTCATATGTGATAACCAGCATGTTTGAGTTGCTGCCTGTACTCAGAATTACTGGGAAAAACTCTGGAGTCCTGAAAATACATGGGCAGGGTTTAAAACAGTTCAGTGTTGTTTTTGGAATGAATCCTTACAGAGAAGTCTTTTTGTTGTGTCTTCTGCCAAAGATAACTGCAGCTTTCTACTTTATATGACCAAATATGGACATAAAGCATCACGGAGAAACACGTCTCATGTCATGATGCTGGTAATTATCATTAACCAGCCTAAATATAAAAGACCTGAAAATGAAACTAATGTGTGTACACTGTATTTACCATTCTTGCCCATGTACTCCACATCAAATTCATGTGTTGTTTTGGGGGGAGCGTTAGAGAAATAATAGTATTCTCATATGCTGTCAAGTTTAACCATCTCTTTGTGTGTGTGTGTGTGTCCTGCAGGAGCAGGCTATAGCTATGACAGTCCTGTTTGCTGCCATCCTTGGTCCCTCCAGCTGGATACTGGCCCACCTGGAGGACTACAAGAAGAAGCAGTAAAAGAAAGGGCACAAAGTGTCATTCTGGCCCAGATGAAGATGCAGTCAGCCCACTGTCCCTCCAGGTCATTCTGGTCATTCCGGCTCAATTCTGCTGTATTTTTCCTCGGCTGATGAGGATGAGAGCCCAGTTTTCCAATGTGTTTCTGGACTCCTGATCTATGATAATGTACAACTGTGAACCTGTCAGCCGCTTACTAATAAATATATATTCAGTATATAGAAAACTGTGCTCAGTGTGGATGATGTTTGATTGCAGATTTTGACAAAAATTACACTGTCTGACCAACAGTCCCACACCCACAGCCTACAGTGATAGAAACCTGGAGGAGCTGGAACCAGAAAATGTGTAATAGCTTTTGTTTAATCAAAGGCTTAAAAGACTGACTGAGTCAGGGATTACATTTTTTGTCAATCAGCTAATGGATTAATCAGCTAAGTGTTTCCACGCTAAAGGTGTAATATGTAAAAAAAAAAAAAAAAAACATACCGTGCAATTATCCAGAAATTACAGAGTAGTAAATTACAGTGTCACCCAAATAAAATGTTTCAACCAGCGTGCATGATCAAAGCATTTATACAGGCCTGTATTTACACACATTAACATATGTATGACTGTTTAGATGTGAAGATGTCAATATGTCCATATCAATCAATATAAACCAATAATGGCAAAAAGTAGGAAGGTGTGAGGAGTTTATCGTGAAAGAACAGATAGAAGTGTGTAAAGTGTGTGACTGGTTTGTTTCCTGTTTAAATAAAATCAACTCAACTGAACAATTAAATTCCCTCCTGGACCGGCTCTTAAACATTTCTAATGCACATTACAGCTGACTGTATGAGTTGGCAGCTCATATATATTAAAGGTGAACTTTAGTCTTAAGAGCACAGAGTTGATGTGATTGTGCCCTCTGCAGTTTCACGTCACTGTCTATAAATAAAGCCTCTGAAGGGCTTTGTTCCAAAACAGCAGCACCTTCACAACATCATTTTTCAGTGTTTTAGATTTCTCTAATGTTATTCATTCAATTAACTGTTAAGTGTTTGCTATTTACCTCCCAACATGAAAGTCTAAATGCTATTACAAAAGTTTTTTTTGCCAGGAATACCATTCTGGTTAGAAAGTACTGAACAATGTATTCATTTAGCTGGCCTTAGTCAAATTTAAATATACTAAGTCTAAAACTGTACAGGAATTAACTTTAAAATACCTACAATATGTTGCAACTTAAAAATTATGTAATTAAATTTTCCACCAGGCCGCTGCAACCGACAGAGAGGACATGACCTCAGCTGTCTCCCAAAGTGTAGGGGGAGTAGAGGGAGGCCTCTGAGTCACTGGTTCACTGAACTGCCTGCCTTATATACTGGACTCATATTCACACTGGAGGTGTGTGAGAGGCAAAACAAGCAGTAACACTGTGTGACCACAGGGTGGTGCACCAACAGACCCAGGCTGAGAGCTGACGACCACACGGAGCCCTGCACTGGACAACTCTCATTCAAACAGACTGTAGGTGAACCACAGGATATCATGCAGGTGATGGAGACCAAAATGTCTTTATAATCAAAGGCTGTAGCTTTGTCTAACTCAGAGTGATGAGGCCCCATGTTCATTTCAAATAAACTGTGGAATATGTTTTTGTACAGAATGAGGAACTGTGGACTTTACACTGAATTCAGCCTAGGAAATGATCTTTTAATGGACAGCATGAATAACAGCGCTGACAACAGCAAGGAAAAACTGTTGCAGTTCACATGTGAGTGTTGTATTAAGACAGACTTGAAATTTGTTTGATTTGGAGTGAGTCCACTTGTTTATATATGGGGAATTTCACATGAATTAAAACCAAGCGTACTGAGAAAGTTAAATTTTTCTCCATGTCTTTGCCTTGGAAACAGAAAAGTCCCTGCTCTGATCATCTGCTCAGTGTTTCCCCCAGTAAAACTCAAAGTCAATCTTTTCTGTTTATATACAGAATTTAATTCACAAAAATCACAAAAATATTTATTAATTCCAAATCTCTAGACATCTCAACACATTTATTTTTTGTGAAGGGATATTCTAAAATGTTTCATCCATTATTGTCCAAGTTACACACGCAGGAAATTTTACCCTTACCAGAGGTGGGCAGTTGCAGCACCATGGGGCAGATGAGGGGTAAGGTCCCTTGCTCACAGACACCTCAGCCGTGGATGTTGAGGGAGGGGAAAGCACTGTTTACTCACTCAGTGACCTCAAAAACCGAATCCTGCTTCTCTAACCTCTCAACACCCCCCCCCCCCCCCTATTTCTATATGAACTCTCAATATCTGTCAGTGGTATTGATGATTTGTCTGAGGTATTTCTGTTATCAGTCATTTATATTTCTGATCAATGTGTTTTAACGCTGTTACTGTTGTTGCAGCTCCCACTGGTCAACACTAGAGGTGGCTAGAGGACACAAAGAAACACCTCAACGTTCATTATAGTTGAAACATTTTTATTTCATGAAAATATTTACCAATGGCACTTAATTTACTCTTGTAAAATCAACTTTAAAACCTTTTGAATCTGGTAAAAATGGAGCAAAATTGGTCCAGGACTGTGGACCGTGGAAATAAATGGTTCTATTACAGCAGACACTCACAGCACACATTATCTTGACATTTGTAGTTGAATTCATTTAGTCACTGACTTTGTCTGGTACCTCTGACAGTGTGGTTGTCTTACATTAACAGATCCAGCATGTCTATAGTGAAATCAGATGGCTTGTTCCAGTTTTCTGTGCACATCACCTCCTGTTACAAAAAGATAGAACAACATCCCAGCAATCAGGGAGTTCTCGACAGGAAGTTGTATCTTTTCCAAACAAACCTGTACTGGACAACTGGCCTGTATCAAAGCCCATTTCTGCCAGGAAAATTTATAGATTGACCAAAATAAAAATTCTCATGGTAAATCCAAATTTTGAGATAAAAAGAGTCAAATAAAGTCAATAAACCTTCCTTCATGAAGGTGCAGAATGTTGAGTTTGTATTGAGACTGTTTTTGAGAGGTGGGGTTTCAACTTCATGAGCAGTTTCAGCACAAACTAAACATTATATTCTCTATGAAGGCAGGACTTAATTCAAGGCTTTAACTGGATAATCCCAATAAACTGGCAACTGAGTGTAGTTGCTGATGACTAACACAGTAAATCTCACAATTCCGACTTAGTCAATTTTTGACTTGTCGGACATCGCATGAGTATTTTTTCTAAGCATTCCAAACTTTTCATTCATTTCTTCCTCCTCTCTTTTACCTTGTGGAAATAGTCTTACAGGCGTATACACTAAGTGAGCAGAGGAGTTTTGTGCAGCTACTTTTAGTAGTGTTAATCTTCTTTTAGTGTTCTGGCTTAACATTTTTGTGAATTCACATTTTCATGCCTGTTTTATCCTCCTGCTTTAAGTAGCTCCAACAACATGAACTTCAACCCGATCTGGGAGTCTGATGTTAAGGACGATGCTGAACTTGGTTTGCCCTGAGACCATTCAATCCATGTCAAAGGTAATTTAGTGACTTTGACCTATGATTTTCTTCTCTCAACAAGAAGACAACATGGGAAATACATGTTTATGGTGTGTGAGGTCAGACAAGAAGATTGCTGATAGATGTTGGTGGTTTTTGTCTAAAGCTCTCAATTAGCACACAGGCTACCAGATTCAAACAGAACAGAAACTATCCAGACTAAAATTATTAATGTCAAGGTGTTAACACTCCCAGTGTGTGCTGCTGTAATAGAACCAGAGAGCAAACACATGCTCAAAGAGCTAAATTACACAACCATAAAAAAAACATTCTCCAAAATGTATAACATAACAGCAAGGCCAAGGGGTTAACAAGACTTCATTTCAAACAAGGCTCATTTGTTTCTGCATCAGTGCTCTGATTTTCTACTCTAACACCAAGGTCTCTGTAGGAACAGAAATGTATACTTTCATTTATCTCCCCTCAAATGACTGTGCACTTCCCAACAGATGCACAGTGTGATGAACACACTGAGCTGTCCACAGTTGACAAGAAAAAACAATTTCACTGATATTATAACATTCTGAGAAATGGATGGTTTGGTGTGGCAGGGAATTTCTCATCTGTGGGCTCCAAAATTTGAAGACCAACCATTAAAATTAGTTTATAAGAAGACAAAAGCAAAAAAGTCTCTTCTGGTAACTGTCATTGTGGGCACTTCACATACAATTCCTGTCCCATTGTTGGTCCCAATGATACTGAACCTCTGTAGTCTTGTCTGAGCGTGTTGACTTCAAAATCATTTTCTCATCAGCCTTTCCTGGTTTTATATGTTTTACTTCCCAGAACTTAAGCCTAAAACTCTACATTCTAGCTTCAATTCAATTTTGCTGTATATTTACATGCACTATGACTATGCTTTCAGATGTAACAGAACTACTAGACTGAAGTGTTGCTGATGAAATACAGGGTGTACATGAAGAGTTCGAGCCATCTTTGGTCTGGGGGGGAGGTTAAAGAACTTCTTTGAGGGGACAATGATGAAATTTGCTGTTTATTCTGTCTTAACTATTACATGAGTTAAAAGTGTATCTAATAATAGTTAACATAAAAACTAGCCCACTAGCTTTAAGGTAACTGGTTTCAGTGATGATGCTAGAGGTGATGTTGAGAGTTCAGTGCAGTCAGTGTGGCTGCAGTGAAGTAGTGGAGGTGTCTGGGATCATTATGGCATGATCAGGGAAATGAAGGAAAACATTTCTGATTGGAATGTCATGAGCAAAACAATCTGCACCAGAATTACAATAACCTTGAAAAGAAATATATTTGCCATGTGTCTTGCTTCTGTCCCCATTCATGGTCAAAAACAGATTCCTGACTGGGTAAAGCTGAAACTGTCCCAGACCCTCAAAAGCTCCAGGTTCACTGCAGGGCAGTTCATGTCTGTTCAATGGATTAACTGCATATATGTTCAGTGTTTTCATCAAGATTCAAACATCAAATCAAAACTGAATCAAATCAAATCAAAACCATGAAAAGTAACACCTGTCAGACCTGGAAAACAATACATACATTTCTGGTAGTGGTGTTGGAAGCTAGTTTTCAATCATGACTAAACAGTTGCTAATACAGAGACAGCAAACAGCATCACTTTCAAGCTCCATTTTCTAAACAAAAACTTAAGGTATTACATGTAGAGTTTACCTATCTGTATATGCAAGTTGTAAATGCATATATGATGCTAATTGAAAAGCACCTGTCAGCTACCAGAAGCAAATAAAAGCAACCACTGAGGACTGTGGGAATTTAATGAGCCAATAAAAACTACAAGGAATTACAATTCTGCTGAACCATTGCTGAAACATCGTATTCACATTTAGTGCAGAAAAATAAAAGAGCAAGTCATATTTGGTCATAAAGATCGAAAAGCTACAAAGACCTGGAAATAATTTAAATTATATACAAATCTCACTGTCACAAAATAACACACCTGTAAAATATATGATCATTCAAACAGAAAAGATCAAAATCTCTTCTCATTTTTGGGTTTGTTAAAAAAAATCTGACCATCCTGGTGCCCCGTGTTCAAACCTCTGATCAACAAACAAGATGTGTGTGAACTGTGAGGACATTTTCTAGTCCTGATCACAGTCCTGAAAATGCAACCTAAACATCATATCCCATTACAGCTGAGATCTGAAAAACCCTCTTCACTTGTATGCCTGTCTAAAAGACGTTAGCTGAGAAAGCTAGAGGGAGACAGGCTGTAGTTGCCAATTCAGAATTAACAGTTACACACAGGCAGTCAGGCTTGAATTGATTTTGAACAAAAAATATGAAGAAGAACAAAAAGGGCAGCAGGAGTGAGAGAGAGCGTTAAAGAAAGACAGCCCTGAAGATAAACACCACTTTGGAAGTTAGAAAATAGAAATTAAGGCCTCAAGGGAAACCAGAATCTTGCATATAACCATCATGTTCCTGTCTCAACAGAGCTTTATTCTGTCTCTCTGCAGTCACTGCATGGAGTCAAACTATCAGACTGAAGGTGACACACACACACACACACACACACACACACACACACACACACACACACACACACACACACACACACACACACACACACACACACAGCCCCTGAGAGAGGTTAGTGTCATCCTGATGCTAACGTGTAACCCCCAGTGACAGGGGAGAACAGCATTGTGTTGCCTTCACATCATACAGGAATTACTGCAAACTTAATGATTAATTATGTAATGATTATTTAAGATTTTCTAAATAAACAGCTTATACTGTTATGTAGTGTGTGGCTTCCCTGTGATGTGAATGCAGTATTGTGCTGTCCTACAGTGGACATCATACAGATGGCTCAACAGCTAGCCAGGAGGCTTAGTGCTGTATAACACACACCTTCAGTTTACACACCGCTTATTCTTTCATGGTGGAATAAAATCCGCTCTGGTCGTGGTCTATCAGTAGGAAATGACATCATGTTCCAGGCCTGGCTTGTTTACATGTGGCCCAGATTATGCCAAGACCTTGTACAATGTTAAACTCAGGTCCGGACAGAAGACGTGTGACTGACCTGGCAGCATCAGGTCAAGCCAGACCAGCCTAAGCGCTGCTAAAGGGTGGCAAGTATCCTGAGGAAGGAGATGATGAGGACACAAAATGACTGTCCAACCCCAAAAACAAGAGCCTCCAAAGAGATCATCCTCTTCCCTGCCGCCTTGTACACACCTGCTATGGCTGCACCTTTGGAACATGAGAAAACAATAGGTAAGTATTTAACAATGTTTCTGATAAGTTACTAAGGTTTTTTTTTTTTTTAATTCACAAATTATTTTTCCATGAAATTTGAGGAAAACTGAACTGAATTAATTAATAAATAAACTTTGCCGAACACTTTTGCAGTTGCTAAACTGCAGTTCACAATATATGGTTATCAAGAGTTGTCCCAAGCTCATGGGACCTGTTCTAGACATAATAGATCAAACATATTTACTCAACACTGCTCATGCTTATGCTACTATAGCCCTATGTTTATTTTTTATATATAGTGAGCATCTTATGCACAAGAACTTCTTTCAGGATTAAGTAAGTTCTTTCTTGTGTATTTTTCAGGGTGTATATGACCGATCCTGTCATTAAATAACATGTATCAGATCTGCCTTGGTATAAGCAGGACTTGGACTCAAATTGGGATCAGGTTTGCCAAAGAAAAACCTGATGGGGACATCCATATCATAATCCAGGCAGACATACACACACTTATATAGGCAGAAGACTTACTGGTGAGGACTCCCCCACAAATTGGTCCCATAATGCCCATGAGGAGGATGGCGATGGGCATGAATCTGGCCATCTTGTGCTGACGCAGTGTGGCGAGGGAGAGCAGAGCTGCAGGCAGATGGAAGACCAGAGAAGAGACGGCTGCCCACAGAAACACTCCATACCACATCTCTGGACAAACACACAATCATGCAGTCACACGTTACTTCATGCCAATCAAAGTACAAACTGTGCGCAGTTCTGCAGGGAGCTGGGGCCATTTAATCAGATCATTCAATTATTCATTAATGTGATCCTAGCTCACTGACTCCATTCTCTGTTTCTCCTCTATGGGGAACAGGACTGACAAATGAAAGGAAAAACCTGAATAAATTAGCAGAGATACATTAAGAATGTATATGATACCATGCAGGTCATAAGCGCTCACTGAAGGGTTTGATGAAAATGAAGATGATGTGAATCCTATGTTATGGCCTTCACAGTTACCAGATGTCAACCCAGCTGAACACATATGGGAGATTTTAGAGCAACATGTTAGACAGTGCTCTCCACCGCCAGCGTCTACACACCAAAGGAGGAAATATCTTTTAGATAAATGCTGTTCATCCACCTGGATGAGTTTCATACATCTGGAGAATCTGGAGGTTTGTTGGAACAACTACGATGGAGAATCACGTCCCAGGGCCAAGTCTCAAACTTTTACCTTTGACAAACCATATGTTCTTCATCATATTAACGACCATTTTTAAATGTCCATACCAATAAATCCAGTTAGTATTTTACATTAACGTTTATATTATTTTACCTAAGTCAGTCCATGGTAATAAATGGAAAGCCTGGTCTAAGATACTTCAGTACACAACAAAAGTCACGGACAAGTCTTCCACGCCTCTGTTAGGGCCACTATAAACTGGACAGTACAGGTTTGTAACAGCGGTGCTATTGTATTGCCTTATATTTTCAGTTGTTCATACTTTTGTGTCCACGGTGTATCTCATTAAACCCAACCACAGAATTACGAAATACTATTATGCTGCGAAGACGCGACTACTACGCATTTTTAAACTGTATAAAAGAAACGCTTTAAACAGAGTACGGATCCAATTTTGATTTTGCTTTTTGCTCATCTCCCAATTACAAGCACTGTATTTTCTTGCTTCAACTCTCCTGCAGTACATAGGAAAGTACACATCTAAAATAGCTAAGAACAGTCTTATGTAACGTTGATATACTTACTTTAACCACGTCTGAAACTGTGAATTGAACTTACACATCATCTATATATAGTAATCCCACACGTTTGTCAACCATCGCTTGGAACAAGTCAAAGTATTATTGAAAAACAACTGAGATTAAGCAGGAAGTTAGCTAGCTTCACCAATGTATAACACTTACTTAAACAATGCTAACGCGTACAAACTAGCGTTAGCAACTAACCTACAGCCGATACATTTTCATGGGAATTGAACACATTTAAACGTTTAACTCGTTCGTTAAGAAGAAAACACGCTAAGATTTCATGTGGTTTTCTCCCCCTAATACGGAATTTCGGCTAGTATTTAAGCATTCATCCATAGTTTGTACAGCTAACAAGCTACCAAACATTAGCCCACCTGTGAAGTCACTGAGAGATGTGTCGTTGCCTTGGTGCATGCCATTTTTTCTCGGCACTAAATTCAAACCGAGTATTTGCTGGACAAAGCCTATCTCGCTATACCTATCCTGCATTTCTCACACTGATACTTGACACTGCATGAGTGAAAGATAGCCAGCAGACGTGGAAAACCATGGGAGTCGGTGAGGGAATTACCAACACTCGATCTTGACGCAAAACCAGCTAGCACCAGGCTAGCTGGGCTAACTGTCAACACAACTTGTTTGACGTCATCACGTAAGGATTTTCGCCCCGACTTTGGTCTGGCAGGAAGAATCGCGTTCAACTCTCCAAACAAGCTCTGACCGGGGCAAACATTACACAGTGACCATAAAGTACTGAGGGCTATAGAGAGTATATTAATGATAGCGGTCTTGGTGACTCGCCCTTCAGTGAGGAAACGTAAGAGACAGGTTTGTACGCTGTCTGAGCAGTCTTAACCCAGGGAAATTTGGGACAGAGCACAATGGATGGGACAAGAAAGGTCGTCACTAACCCAAGTACAAATCTTCCTTCTAAGTATTTTTAATTGTAAGTTTACGAACAAAAATGTTTCACTTGCCAACAGCCATAATCACGTGTCAGAGAAAGCTTTCTATTGGTAACGGGATTCGTGTTTAACGTTTAAATAAATATGTATGTCTTAGCTGATTGGAGGCCACAGAACTATGCCAGGACTCACCAGTGAACTATTGCAAACACATGCAGCAAGATGCAAATGATTTTAACATTTCAATCAAACCTTTTGAATACTTTTTTTTCAGATAGTGGCTTTTATAGGATTTCACTGGTGTTTTGTATGCTATAATTTTCAAAGGAATATTACATGTGCTGTTGATTTCTAAACGTATTGTACTTTGTAAACAACAATTGCACATGGTAACTTGTATAGTAATATAAGCAGATATAATGCTCAGTGGTATTGCGGTATTCAGCTATACCAGTGTTAGACTGTGCTGAAGTCTCAAACAAGCTGATACTGCAGGTACTGTCTTTTAAGTTAGAACCAATAGATTTAGATCATTTACAGACCAAACTTTGCCTGAAGAGATAAAAGTTTTTAACACAACTTTGTTTCCATGTACAGAACTTAAATGTATACTCCAAACTTGTTTTGGCTCAACCTTTACCTTCCATTACCTCTGTCCAACATAGAAAAGAAAAAAAAGGATAAAAAATATATATATATATATATATATACTGACCTTTTCCAGGTTTTCTGTGACTGCAAGAACCTCCAGCAGTGCAGTCACCAGTGCTCTTGGACTGTGTCCACAATCAACATCCATAACTTCAACAGAGCACGTTTTCTCAAACTTAGATTTCATTCTATGGTTATAAATGCAGGAAAACACCAGAGGATAGCCACCGGTAACTACCATCTAGTGCAGAGTCACAATGAGTCACACATTTGGACCCAAGTGAAACTTGATCCACTGAAAGAAAATACTCTGACAGCCCATAAATATGAGTAAGTGGATGGAGACTGCTCACTTTCAGAGAGCGATAATCAGGCAAAGTCCTATGTTTAGAATATTCAAAAAAATAATCCCCAAAAAGGCCTCTGGTGGGATTGTGCCATAGGCTTAATAAGACCTCAGCTGTGACAGACAAGCCCAATAAACAACCTGCAAAGACCACTTAGCTTCAGAAATTAAGATGAAATTTAATTCATTAATAATCAGACAAAAAAGTGGGGGTTCAGTTGTACTGTCATCTGTAAATAGCTTATTCCCTTTCCAACGCTGGTACAGAAAACTATGAGTTACAAAATCATTTTCGTCTGGAATCAAACGGCAAACAGTGAATCGTGTGTTGCCAAGGTGTGGGGAAAAGAAGGTGTTCCATGGAAAGAAGGAAGGCTGCAGAAGAGTGTGATTTCTAGTAAAATATAAATCATTTCATCCCAGCTGCAGGTAGATGCATCGGTGATTGGTCAATGGCGGGCTTAGTTAACCTAACATAGACAGGTAATCACCAGTAGCGCCACAACAGAACTCAGTGGATTTAGCTGATGTTGATTTGTGCATTTGTGCTAAGCAGGCTAACAACTGGCCCAATGCTAAAACTGATCATTTAATTATAATGTTAAGGAAAAAAATGTAAGCATCTGGCACCTCATAGGCACCATTTTTCCAAGGAGTTGGTGAAGACCAAAGCAAAGCTAAAAGGCCATATATACATAGACAACTACAGTATGTCTGAACACAACCATGGCAGGTTTGAAGTCTGTTTTTTAAAAAAATTCAAGTTTGAAAACTGCAAGTCAAATTTCAAGTTAACCCCTCATCAAGATGGATTTTTTTTAAATGTAGGTGGAAAGCTGCATTCAGACTGACAATAGCACTAAAAACTCTTCACATTCAAAGATGCTTTACTCAAACTGAACTTCCGGGATTAAACATCACTGCAAGATGCAAGGGTCTGCATGGGTGAGGGTATGTTACTTTGGTTGCTGCTGAGAAATAAAATACAATGCAGGAAGGAAGGCAGGAAGTCTGAGAAACAGATTCATACTACCAAAGGCTTGTCAGACACCAAAACACTGCACAGCATGTTATGAGGAAGGATTATACAACTCTGGAAAGTTATCACAGTGACAAGTCGTCTTATCCTCCATGTCAACAACTGGCAGGAAAACAGCAGAATGTCACTGTTCATCTTAAATCTACCAGAAATGTGTGCTTGCATTGTTTCAACTGGCCATCGTAGTGAGCTGTCTGATGTCACTGTGTTTCAGCAAGTATTTAGCCATGTTCAAGCCCTGACTTGCTATCAACACCTTGAAAAGACAAGAGCTGAGGTCCCCCCCCCCACACACACACACAGTACTGTTGCCAGTCTGAACATAGTCTAACAATAAACACCAGTGGTTGGAATTTGTCCAAATCTACAATTTCAAATTTCAAAATTCTCTCCATAAACTGAATCACACAGCATTTTCTTGTCATTTCATTTCATGTTCCTGTTTATCTTTAACAGCACTTCCACTCCACCAAGTCTGCTAAAATGCTGTAGATGTTTACAAAAAGAAAAAAAACACCCCTGCACACTGTCTGGATATATCTTCACCCTGCAATGGAATAATGGAATTTCCTAAATGTGAATGTAATATTAAGGGAGATCCCCAAGTTGAGAATCACTGGTCTAAAAGCACTTGAGATTTAAAGAAACAAAAAGGAGTGTTGGGCCAAAGAACAGGGACTGTGGTTGTGGAGAAGTTTGGGGGCTTAAAACATTTACAGCTCCCAGTTTAGGCTGTGGTGTCAACAAACTGCATCTCTCCTGATTAGCCTTCTAGCTGCGAGGTAGGAACCCAGTTAGCATGAATGCAGCCCGCTAGAAGGGGAGAGAGTGTGTTGGTATGGCTCTTAAGTAACAAAACATAACCATCATTTTACTTCCATAATAAATAAAAAAAATTATACCAAAAAAGCTTGTCAAATCTTACTCAATGCAGAAGAGTACAAGAGAAAAACATTTACAAAGAATACCTGCAGCAACATAAAACTTTAACTGTGGTTTTTAAAATGTGTTTCAATTTGTAGGAGTGGCTTTGCTCAGAGACACAGACCAATGGTGGGTAAGAATTTAAATATAGCAATTGCTAGTAACAACAGCTTAGTGGTTGGTTGGGTCACCAATCAGCTATTCCTGTTTCTGTGGTAATTCATCTTATGTTTCTGTATACATTTTTCTTTTTATAAAATATTTTATTCATACAATCATTTCTTTAACTATAGCAACATTACTATTTAATTTTGAGTGGCAAGATATCAGTTGCACATCACCTCATAAGAACAATAGTATATAAACAAATGCAGAAAGAAAAAACTATTCTGTATCCATTTGAGTATGTCTCTCGTTTTGCTTTTCAGTTCATCCTGTGTCTGTACACCTGTCTGTCTGACTGTCAGTGATGCGCCGATGGGAGTATTGCTGGTCCTGGTGGAGGCGTGTGATTGGTACAGCTCTGAGCAGTGGCCTCTGTTGGCAAGCCAAGAGGAGGGCCCTGCGTGGCAGAACAGGCTGGCCATTGGCTGGCATTAGACGACCCTCACGCCGGCCCATTTACAGCTGGCTCTGAGGACACGGCACTCTTGTCCACTCTGGCAAGAAATGCAAAGACATAGTTATAGACATTTTCGGAGATAAGAAGAAATATGTTTTTTGAGAGTAATAAAATAACTCAGGGCCTTTACTCTATAGAAACTTTTCTCTAAGTAAAATGAAGCATGCTGGACTGAGAGCTCAGCATGCAGCATTAGTACATTACATTTGACAGGTTTCTTGGTTTAGTGGTGTAGCCTAGGCTCAAACTCAAGGGTCAAACTCTCACACATAGTGCACAAGGGCAGTCAGACTTACTTGGCCTCCTCTATGGCTGACATTTCCTCTAGAGGACCGTTGGGAAGCTCCACAGTGGACCGACACTTCTCACTGCTCAAAGGAGACATAGGAGAATGGAGAAAAAAATGTCACTAAATAGTGAGCCTAGACTCATGTCAACATAACTCTTGTTGAATCATGTTATAACAGAAAACATCATGTTTTAATTTGATTCAATTTCAATTCAATTCCAGAAATGATTAATTTCAATTTGATTCAATTCAGCTGGATTCCTGAGTTACAACACATAAATACCAGTGTTGTCTAAATCACAACTCAGAAGTTGTCCTTGGAACTTAAACTAATTCTACATTCAATATGTGAGCAGCACTTGTTTCCTTGAATATAAAATTATGTTAATTCATATTATGGTCTAAATCCTGAACACAGAGAAAGAAAGGGTGTCATCATTTTGCATATTCTAAAAAATAAATGCTGTTACATATAGCTACACATGGACTGTCAGTGCCAGATGTTTTAACTAAGTGCAGACATTCACTTTGATGATCAGTGTGAGCACAGACAGGACAGAAAGTGAAAGTCTGCTCACTAATTCATCAGCTCTGTTTGTGTTAACAAGACATGAGCCTGGTTTCTGCAGACAGCTGTTTGCTGGCTCCCCAGCAGGAACAGACTGAATAAAATAAGAATCCACACATTGTCCATTTGACTTCCACTGCTGCACATTTCATAGCCATAGAGCAAACATAAACTGAGCTCAGATCAGTGTGCAGAATCTTTTCCCAGTCTGTCCCTCATGTAGATACGACCTCTAGATTCACTAAGATATAACCAGTGTCAGCTAAACATTCTGAGTCACCATAGTCTTGTAAACTGCAGCCGGGCTGCAAACACTGTATTTATTCACATCACAGTTTATGGGACAGCAAATATGGTCAGCCGTCATATGCATTAATTTTTAACTTAAAATAAAAAGCATGTGCATGTTGAAATAACTTGACTTCCACAAAGTAGACATTTTATACATCACATAGCCCAAACTGAAGCACTTTCAACAACCACTGCACAACATTTAGAACATTTAGTATAGATGTAATGTTTAACTTTAAAATGGCTTTTGTTATTCTGTTTACTTATGTGTCTTCCTGCCATATTGCTCCACACAATTAATTTACCTACAAATGAAATACAAGCCAGACCACAGAGGAACAGACTGTGCTCTGATTGAAGCTGTTGTGTGTGTGTGCAGACAGCGAGCCAATCAGAGCTCCTTCTGTTACTCTGTGAGCTGGATTTTATTTCATGTTTACGATGCATGTCTTCAAATTATAGAGAAAAGAAGAAAATAGAAATTATTTGGAAACATTAAAAACCTGTATATCTATATGTTTTAAATTCATCAATTATAGATAATAGATAAATACTGAAATTATTCTGGTGGCACATGTGTAATAAAAGGCTTTGGCACTGCTGATACCTGCATTTAGAAGGTGATATGACACAAGTGATGCATTTGATGCACATAGCTCTAAACTTATTTACAGCTATTAAGCAACATAAAAATGTGAGTCTTATTTGGGTACATTTCACCACAGCTACAGACACTGAAAAATCCCACACATTTCAGAGATATCATGTGACTGAACACGTATGAGTAGTGCTGAATGGTGCAGAGGTATGCACACATTTAATTCCCCCTCTCCCCTCAGGTAAGTGGTGTGTGTGTTGTGTCTGACCCTGTTTTGGGACAGCAGGCTGCGGCTGAGCTGTTGACGCCTGTTCTCTCCAAATCCACACACTCCCCTACTGAGTATTTCTCTGAAGAAGCACTCTTCTCTTCATCACTGGAACACACATGTACATACACACACAAACACACAAATACACATTAATACCATAAGAAGTCATTTATACCAACCACTCTCCCCACAGAAACACACAGAACACAGTGAGATGTGAACAGTGATGCATGCTGAGCTGACTGATAGAGCACACAGTAAAACAAAGGATGGAGGTGTTGAAATGGCATAAGTATGTAAGAAAAGCATCAAAATGTACAGCAAATGGAGAAAGTCAACTGTTTTGATTGTTTACCTATTATACTCTGTTTAGCCAGCAAAGAGTGGGCAGGCCTATAAACTAATTTTGACACTAATTGGACCAAAATTGATTGCGCCAGCCGTCAGTCTTCCTTTGTCTCAGAGAACCACCAATAATCTTGATGAGGCCTCAATCAAAGCAAAACACCCATAAACATCCAAATACAATCCAACATTTGAGGTTCTGCACAAATATTCATTAGTCATTTCAGAAAACAAGCCTTCACGCTGTATGAAAAATCCTGTGTGTCCGAATCAAAAATCTATTTACAGTTGCATTTGTGGAACAACAGCTTTACTTTTCATGAAACCTGATACCATTCATACTGACGTCTTCTGTCTGAATGTTTGATATTAAAATACTGATGTTATGATAGTTTCAATCAAAAAATAACTAAGTGTTTTAGCATTCAAATATATTTGATATTTGAATATTAATATCTACATTTTTTGTGATTTGACTCAAATTTGTAGCATCTAAAATGCATCCATCCTTCTAGTTCTGTTGTTATTATTACACTGCGTATTGTCAGTACACAGGAGGCCATGCTGTAAGTATTATCTGCTCTACTGTTCCTGTGAAAGACTGTAATAAGTGGACTGTTAAATAAATGACAGGGGAAAGACGGAAAACATTTGTCATTATTCATGTTGGCTATTAAGTAAATGTGAGACCATAGCATATTGTATCATTTGATTTAATTATGTTGTTGTAGGTGTGTTAAGTCAGAGCCTTAACGACCCAATTTCTTTTTCAACTGATCTTTGAAGACAAGCCCTTGTCAGAAAGATTCGACAAAGTGGAAATGTATTTAAAACAGCTGTAGTTACACTATCAAGGCACTCACCAATGTTCAGTATTTTTACTGTTTCATCGTGCGTTTTCACTGTAGTAACTCACAATCTTAAGACGGAGACCATGGCTGAGAGCTAAAGCCAATATATGCGTGCAAATCATAAAAATAAAATAAACATATGAATAAAAACACTTAAAGCCAATTGTGAAGAGGCTGAAGCCACTTCAGAAAATTGGCCTCCACTTCAGGGCAATTTCACTTTTTGTGACATTTGAAATAATAATTTGGTTTTAAATTGGGTGGGTGTGTGAAGATAAAAGTCATCCAAAAATTGAATAGACTAAAAACTGCACTTGGACAACACCTTTGGTAGAAACACATGCAGAATGGAGATAATGAAATAAACAAACAAGGAGCTGAAACCAAAGAAGAAGATCAAAACTGGGAAAGAAAAGTTGGTGGTTGACGTGACAACAAGACTACATCACGGCTGCAGGCTGATCTCTGATTGGCTGTACATACCGATAAGATTTCAACACTCTGAAGAAGACCACACCCACAACGCACAGCAAGAGAGAGAGGGGAAGCTTAGGTTGTAAGTGTCGCTCAGTTCATCAGACAGCTGTTATTTACTCAGACAGACAGACAATATAATGCAGCATCAACAAGAGGACAGAAGGACAGAGGACAACTGACTTTAAAACCTGTGGATTTAGAATATTCAAGTATTTCACTACTATGAAACAATCACCCTTATAGGACTGAAAGGCGGCTGTAAAACATTTGTAGTTTTGTCATTTGTGGAGGATGAGGGTTGTAGTCAGCTTGAATTGATGTCAGTTCATATACTGCAGTGAAAAGTTTGAGTGTGGAAAAAGCATAAGGATGTTGATAGAAACTTTTCAAACTATTTCTACCACATAAACCACAAAATAAAGCATTTTGCTGTCCATCTCATTATGGTGGAAAGGGCTGTGCAGTGTATCTTGCCATACAAATAGACTTTTCAAGCCTACAGAGAGTGTTTCATACTGTAGTGGAATATAATTTTAAAGGTGTGACTCTTAGCTATGTACTGTTCTGTTCTGCAAAATATAACTCCCACAAATTATTAGACAGTGAAAGAATGAACACAAAATGTAAGACAACTGAACCATTCTAAGGACCCTATTTTTAGGGTCCAGTGACCAGCTGAAGCAGCATTCTGTCCGTCAGTATTCTGACCTAAAGATTGCCTTTGCCTCTGTGTGGTATTTTGGTGCCCAGTGCAGTGCACAGGTGAGACGTTCATTCAAATGAGGCAGACGAAAGCGAGATGTTGATATTTTTGTAGAATTGGATCTTGGATAATGCGCTGACAATAGACATCTCGGAATGACATCTATTTTTGGCACAAAGTCACATTTACCATTTTGGTCATTTTATCCACAAGAGGAAACTAAATACATGAGGGAACTGTGTAGTGGAATAATGCTGAAATTTTAAGTTAACTATTTTAACACTTTCCAACAAGCAGATGTATTTAAAGGGTCTCGGGCCCATCTCAGATCGTGGCACTTGTAAGAAAACAGATGTGACAATACTTATGAGACACATCCTGACAAGCAGTTATTGTGGTAAAGGCACTGCAATCTAAGAGTGTTCCCCTTCTGGGTTTTTAGAATGCCAGGACAACAAATAGCATTAAGACTGTTACTGTGCTACATGACATTCATGTAGCACAGCTATATAGTGTTTTTTTTGTGTGGATGTGTTTGGCGAACCTCTTGAAGACGGCGGTCTCAGTCTTGGCGTCAACAGTGAGGCTGACCGTTTCTTTCATGGAGCCGTTAATGACTGTTTCTGTGATGCTGCGCTGCTCACAGCAGGCCGTTTCCTCCTCTGATTTAGATCTCCCACAGTCCTTAGGTGAGGTGGAGGAGGGAGAAGCCACACTGGTTCCCAACCACCCATCACAATCTGGGATGTAAAGAAAAGTGACAAAGGGGTTAAATCTGATCGAGGTCAAGGTCATTCAAGCTATTTCAACTTTTACCAACTCACAGCTACCCTGCCAGGAGGCATGTTAACTAACTAATGTGATTTTGGATTATTTAGATTCTGTCACTTAAAGATAAGCAAAGCAAAATCACACACATTAGCAGGTGTCAAATTTCTTATCAAAGTGTGTACGTGTTTAAATGTTAGAGAACATCTCAGTGTGTGTGTGTTTGCGTCTTAAGACAGGATGGGTGTACACAAGTGACACTGTCAGTCAACATGGGCATGCATGCGTACACATCTCACCTTCAGGCTGCATGGGTGCATTGACCCCCAGAGGGTCCATTGTCTCTATGCTGGTTTCCATAGCAACGGGAGAGTTGCACCTCAGTGGGTCTTTAGGGCTGAAAAAGAGCAATGTCTATTTATGTAGTAGTCCTCCAGAGTCAAAGCCAAGGACAGCCAAAAGCAAGCAATGTCCTGCCATAAGAGCAGCACTGCCGGCACACTAACAAGAAACTGTACCAGTCTGCTGGGATGTCCTACCTAACAGGGGTGAAGTTTGAGAAATCAGCCCAGCCTGTCTCAGAGTTGGAGGTGGCAGCAGGAGAGGCGCTCCATGCTGCCTCGGGGATGACTTCTGTTGAAGAGGAGGAGGACAAAGGAGAGGAGGCAGCAGGGTCATTGGGGCTGGCGGCTGGAGCTGTGGATGTACCTGTGTCCATGGGGATGTCATCGAAGTTGGCTGTCCACACTGGCCCTAAAATATAATGATGAGAAATATATGAAATTAGCCAGAAGATGTTAGGTATTGATAAAAAACACTATGGTTAAAAAAAAAAAAAAAAAAATCAAGCATCACATTTACCTGAGTGGTAAGCTACAATAAAGTTTTTGGACCAGAGGAATTTGGCCCACAGTTCTAAGAAGAGTTTTTTTGTTTAGTTTTTTTATTGTGTCCATACAGCAAAACTAGGAATGACTGTAGTTCTTAGAATGCTGCTTTGCATCATTAGCTCCTACTTAAAGTAGGTACTCTTCCAACCCAAGAGGAACTTTGAGTGACACAGTCGTATGGTGATTGGTCAGAATGTAAGTTTACATTGTTTGGTCGAACACATGACCCAATGTAGCATGGCAATGACAATTTTTAAAACACTGGCCGTGTAAACGACAGTTTATAACAGCACATAACTTAAAAGCAAAAGGAAAAAAAATGGACCAATAATGAAGTAAATGTTGTTGTCATAGAAATGGTTGTTGTTGTTTGTTGTGCAGATGTGATGTTTTTAACCCTAACCCGCCTACTAGCGGTGAGAATGCAGACAGAAAAAAGCCCTTAAAAAGGTACATAGTTCTCGGGGGAGCTCCCTAATTGGGAGTTCCTCTCAGGGAGTCCACAGAACTGGTTTTGTCCGAAAACACTCCAGAAGCTTCCCCATCAGCACTATATGCAAAAAATAAAACTAAAAATAAACCTAGACACAGTGCTAAATTTAATTAATCATTAATAATTTTGATTTGGTTACATCTTCTTTAACTAGAATCTCAAACCCAGTTCAGGCAAAAATTCATTTTTTTCTTATTTCGATCCATTTGGTATTGTTAAATAGTTCTCTAAGATACACCAACCTGTGTCAACTTCCATTCTGTCATCGGTGCTGGGGTTGGAGGCCTCGAATGGATCTCTTT